>NW_028270166.1:6241561-6555403 GCF_037043375.1 Chiloscyllium plagiosum
GTAATGGTGGAGTGGGGATTGGTAACTCCAGTATGCTAGCTTCCAGTCAGACGCGCACAATTTGGGATCAGCTCATCAGATTCTGTCAATAATTCTGAGAATATTGTTTGTTTTGGTGCAGTGAGTAAGTTTTGCTACTTTCAATTTTAGGGGTTACAATGGCATACGTTAGCCCGAATCTTTCGATGCACAAGACAACTTCAGCCGTGGAACGTCAGCGCGAGTACCTGCTGGACATGATCCCTTCACGATCTATCAGCCAGTCGGCCACCACATGGAAATAAATTGGGATGGGGGTTGGGGGGAGGGAGAGGGAGGGAGGGAAATAGCTCCGAGAGACAACCGCCAAAACCTTGCACCCCTCTTTACTGCTAACATGCAGTCCAACAGTCAGAGAGGTGTGGGGCCCGCGTCAACCCAGCAACCCAGCCATTTTCCCATAGCTCTGTTCAGATGAAATCTGGATTTCTTTGCCTTTTGGACACTTCTTACACAATGTATAAGGAAAATTACAACATGTGACTATTAGGAATGAGTATTCATTTTGTTGGATTATAATGAAAATTGTATGGGGAAATGAGAATTTTTTTTACTTGCTCTTTCTCAGTGTGTGCGTGCGTGTGTATGAGAGTGCGTGCCTGTATGTGTAAATGAGTGTGAGCCTGTGTGAGCGTGTGCCATTGTTTCTCGCCTTCATAGTATAAAGGACTGCACCAGAGTTCTCAAGTTCTACATTAGCTGTATAGTTTTGTTTAGGGGTTTTCTCTTTCTTTATCATGTCCGCAAACATACTAACAGTGTCAATCATTCTGAGGGTTGAAGTTGAGAAGAGGACTTTTGAGTCAGTTACAGTTGTGACAATTTGGAGCGTTGCATTTTTAAGAACAGATTTGAGATGCAGACTGGGCAATGTTGAAGGATCACAAACTAGTGTTGTCCAAAGCATGAGGACTCTACCTACGATGATATATGTTTGTAGCTTCTACTCTTCCATTCCTAAAGTGTTTTTGTTTAATTGCTTTGAAGCAAACAGTGATTTCTCTGCAGATTCCAACGCCCCTCTTCGCCTTGCCCACTTGCAACCCAAGCTTTAAATGGGGGTTTCCTTTTACAGCAAAAATTAAAGTTTGGCTGAAAAAAGTAAGTGGCTATGCACAACGTTGTTAGAGGATGTGCAATGATGCTGATGATTTCCAGTGTGTGTTTCCTGGCTGTCCCATAACTCACTTTCCATCAGTAATAGTAATCAAGTAATTCCTCCTGCCCTTTCACAAACCCCAACAAATGCACATTGAACGTAAGTCAATTTGCAAGCAGCATATTTAACACTGGGAATAGACGGGTAACCTAAGACACGGGTCATTTTCTATTGCTTTGAGTGGAGAACTTATTTCAACAAGGGTTTTGTGTGTTTTTATTTGCAAGTTCAACATGAAGTTACTCACTGGTGAGCAAGCTACCCTTGAATGCCATTTCCATTCAAGTCAGGGATATGACCTCAGCACTGACATTCCTTCACTTTGCTGAAGAGACTTCAGGAAGGGAGGGTTTTTTTTTCTGCTCTCTTTCTCCCCCACCACCTTTGTTGTGGGTCTACTGCTGTTTGGAAACCTCCACATTGGAGTACTTGATTAATTACCCCATTAGTATCAATCTTATGGCAGATCTAGCTCCCATGCTCCTGATGCTGGATTTTTTTTATGTGCCTGGATCTCTGTTCCATAATTATTAGAGGGTCAGGGATAGATTTTTCTCTTATTATATGCATACATTGAACCTCACTACAGGATGGTGCTCTTGCATTTTACTCCCAGTCTATTTGAGAGAGGTGTCCTTACCTGAATGCTGCAGTGCTGTAGTCGAAGATAAGCCATGCATTTATGTTTGGAAAGGGGCAGGCAGGCAGACAGAAGTGGGTTGAAGCGATTTGATCATGGGCACGTTGCTGCTTGAAGCTAGAGCTGGGAAGAGATAGACGTGATAAAAAAAGCACAAACATCCACAGTGTTAAACTGTGCCCAAGCAAGTACATGTTCTGTTTTGAACTCCGAGAAACTGGAATTGGCACTGTTATTTTTAACTCATTTGCTTCACCTTCCAGTGCGAATAATTTCCTCCATTTAGGGAGATTTTTATTTCCCCTCCTTTTTTGTTATTTAATTAGCCATTTGGAAGCCATTAAAAAGATTTTGCCAGTTATCTCTGTTTTTCTCCTGTAAATCTTAAGGGCTCTCTTGAGCAAGAAATTTAATATCACCAGAGTAATATTGTTGAGTGGAGTTGGATCATTGCAAAGTGTGACGTTGTAATTTTCAGAGATCCCGATATTTACGTCTGATCAGATCCCCATCGTGGAAATGGGTCAAAAGAGAATGTTTCCAATTTAATAATGTGCATAAAGGTAAGAGCTTATGCACTATAAGGGACAACAGAGACTTAGTGAGTGTACCAGTATGCCATAGAACAGTATTTACCAGTTCAGTCTTTGTTGATCTCATCAGATGAGGGCACTAAGAAGTGTGTGGAAGTGCTTCCCTCTGCCTTTCTGTCCCTTAAGTTTGGAAAAAAGTTTACCAAAGTTCATGCTGCTGCTGGTCATCAAGTGACTCCAATTTGGAAGTCCATTTACATGTATGGAAGAGGGTAGTGGGATTTGTATGGATCCAAGTCCCAGTGAAAGGGGGCAATGAGGAGGCTTTCACACTGGTCACTGCTCCAGATTGTCTCCTGTATACTGTTTCTGTGTTACTACCAAAAGAATTAATCCCCCTCTTTTTAAAAGAAGCAGTTGCCTGGATATATTGACAAGTGTCTTTCAGTATGTGTTTTTTTTCGTTTGGAATGACGTGGGGGCTGCTGGAAGGATGGGTGGATTGCTGGCAAATTAATCGGTTTTGTAACATATTGGGTGGAGCTGGGTAATTGAAAGTTATCTCGGAGACTCAGGTTCTCTGTTGCAATGTACATAACTGAAGTTATTTTTTTGTTGTAGAAGTTTGAGTTTGTTGCGATCTTTATTGGATCTTTCCGCAGGTTGACGTTCACTATTCAGGGTGGATTGTAGACTTGGAGTCGGAGCAGAAAATGGCCCCGACTCGAATCCACCTGGAGGTTGGGTTAGACTGTGTGACGGCTTTTTAAAAAAATTGTCCCCAATTCTCTCTCCCTTTTCTGTCCTCACTGCCCAGCCTGCTTTCTAGGTAGAGTTGAGCTCTGCTGACTCTGCTCATGGCCCATTAAACAATAGAAGAGGCACTTCTGTCCTTGAGTTGGTTCCATTGTCCTCGCTCCACTTCCTCCTCTAGCTGTTTACATTCTGAAATTGGTTGCATCCTACTTGTTTTGAAGAACCAAGCCCAATATATTAAGTTTATGTAATGCTTTATAAATGGCAAACTGTGTGCCCTGTACCTTTTGCTCTTTCTCTTTCATGGGTAATCCCTTAAGTCTAGGATTGAGAACTCGAGAATAGAAGGCAAAAATGTGCTTCACGATGGAGTGGGTTGATAACTTCAACTTGTCCACCATCCCATATTGGGACCCCCCTCTTCCTGCTCCCCTTTTCCCCTGTCTGGGACAGAAAGGGAGGGAGATGCAGGTGCAAGGCTGTGATCTCTGGAACCTGGGTTCAGATTGAACCCCACTTGGGATGGAAGTTGTCTCTTGTCCAGCAACTCGTGTTAATTTGGGGGCATGCTCAATCCATGTAGTTCCCTGTGGGAATAGGCCTCCTCACACATGTTTGGGCCATCTGGTCAGGTAAGGTCATTGTCTTTTGTTTTTGGTTTTATAGGGAGAGGGACAGGTAACCATGTTTGACAATACTTTTATATTTTGAAAGAAATGTAGATCGTTGTGCCTCTTTTGAACGATCAGTAACAAATTGATACCAAATAAAGTGCCCAGCTTCACTGCAACAGCAAGCGTTTGGGTTGCAGGCTGATCAGAAACCTATAACATCCATCTTCCTCCTCATGCCCATTCCAACTCTCTCCTCCCTTTCCTTCCGCAAAATTAGTTGTTGAAGCAAAGGGGAGGGGGAGCAGGAGCAGAGCAACTGACAGTTTATAGAATGAATGCAAACATCCCAGAAACCTCAAGCACATATTGTCTGAAAGAGAAACAGTTTTCACGTGGGAGCAACTGTATACATGGAAATTACTGCAGATTTCACAGAAAACCTGCGCCATGCAAAAGGACTTTTATCTCCACTTTGTATTGTCAGCAAATTATATTCCAGCTGACTGAAGTCACAAGAGTTGATGCAGACCTATTGGTTACCTTCTGGACCTTCCATTTACTGTGACTATAGCCTTTACTAGAAAAATTTCAAAGATATTGCTCGAGATGCCCGTTCCCACTGAAGCTCTGCTGGGAAATTTAAATCCATGCTTGAAATGGATATTGTATATTGTAATGTGAGGGATTTTTAGCATTTGAATGACAAATAAACAGGACAAACAACATTGTGGCACCACTGTCTGTTCCGTCATGGTGTTTGTTTTATTCTTTTTGTACACAATATGAGGATATCAGCGATGAATGAAGATGCTCCCATTTTCAACACTTGGCATCAAGTACACTCAGGTAAGCTGCACTTTAGGTGCATAAAGTAAAATTCACTTGAAGTGTCTGATCAGAATCTCCTTATAAAGCTAAATGCAGAATAAAACTCACTTTGCACTGGTCCCATAAAATGATTCCAGGGTTGAAGCAGGGTGAAACTTGTTCAACCCTGATGAGGCTGGCTCTGGTATCCAACAGGTTTCATTGAGGTTATTAAAAGGTGGAGGGCTATGCAGGGGTTTGCTGGATGCCGGAGACAATGATGGGGGTGAGAATTATGTGGAATGAGGTTTCTGAAAAAGGAAGCCATTAAAGAAAAATTAAGACATTAAAGTATGAAGCCTTGAGGGAGAACTAGCTAACAATCAGCATAGACAGAAGCTGTTTGGTTCTGAACTTTTTGAAGATTTTACCCTTCTATCGTGTCCACCTCTTGGTGCTGAGCAGTTAGGCCTTTGCAATCTCATGCGGGCACCTGTCATTTTGGTCATTGTGGAGCACTAAAGAATGCTGCTTAAATCTTCCATGTAAAAATTGTTTGCAATGGTGTGTAATCTGTAACAGGGCCATTAAATAGTCATTGAGTCATACAGCACTGAAACAGGCCCTTCAGTCCAACCAGTCTGCACCAACCATGTTCCCAAGGTAAACTAGTCCCACCTGCCTACTCTCGGTCTATATCCCTCCAAACCTTTCCTATTCATGTACTTATCCAAATGTCTTTTGTGTGTTGTAACTGTACCTGCCTCTACCACTTCCTCACAAAAGTTCATTTCACACACAAACATTCTCTGTTCAAAAAGTTGCCCCGAGTCTTGAAATCCCTCACCCTAGGGAAAAAACACCTGCAAATATTTACCTTATCTATACCCCTCATGCTTTTCATAAACCTCCACTCCAGTCTTGTCTACACCCAGTCAGCCTGTCAATATTCACACCTGTTCACTAAGGGGGAGGAAGGCTGACGTTGAGTAGCTGTGTATGTACCAGCTTGGGAGCCATGTTTACAATTTCTGGTTACTGCCGATTTATTACTTGCAGATGAGTTACCAGATTTTGTTTGTATTCTTTCATGAAATGGCGGCGCCTGTCCACCTTGAGTAGGTAGCAATGAGCCACCGCCTGCCTCATTTCAGTCCTCCTGGCACAGTTATATCCACAATCTGTCCAGTTTTGTCCCTTTCTGGCACCTCTGTAATGTTTTGGAACAGCTAAATGCCTGGCGAGGCCATTTATATGACACTTGAGCACATGACCTGAAGTGGGAGTTTGTTTGGACTCAGTAATCAGGGCTAATGCCTTTAGGGGGCTATCTGCCCAGGTCAAGCATGGGGCAGGGATCCTGGCCAAGAGCAACACCAGGGTGTGAGATTTCTGGTTGTGGTCCAGGGTAAGGGGCTCAGAGTCTGGTGTTACCTACAGGCCGAACTAAGGAAGGATGGCAGATGTCCTTCCCTAAAGAGGCATTAATGAACCAAACAGGTTTTTCTGACAGTCAATGGTAATTTCCTGGAGCCATTGCTGAAACAACTTCTCACATCCAGATTTATTTTATCCATCAACTGAATTCCACCAGACACAATGGGGTTTGACCCCATCTTGCCAGGGCTTTGGCCTCAGTCTCTGCTGATAAGTAAGGATGGAATTGGTGCATGATTAATTGGCTTTAGTTGGCTTTTGTTGAAGTTGCAACAAATCTGCTTTCGCAAGTCTCAGTTGTAAACTATTCCAAGCAATGACTAAACTGGTAACAGTAAATTTGTCTGCGTGGCTGCTGCTAACTAGTTAGCATTTCAGAACATGCTTGTTAGTGGCCCCAAAGTTATATATTGGAAGATCTTTAACTACCAGTACTCCTTCCCAGAGTTAGCGACTAATTCGTCCCCACCAGTATCGTACCCCAGTGTTATACAGTGGCAGACCTGTCCCCACCAGTACTGTAGCCCAGTATTATACAGTGCTGTATCCTAGTGTTTTACAGTGACAGGGACTAAGGGATAGTGAAAGACACATGAAGACTGCACATGCAGGGAGGGCAGTGGCTGCTGTCTCCCTGCAGAATACACCAGGGACCTCAAAGCTATTGACTTTATGGAAAGCACAGTGAGGTGGGTGCTGCATATCAACATTAAAGACGTGCTCCTGAAGAAGAGTCACTGGACCCAAAACTTTAATTCTGTTTTCTCTCCTCAGATGCTGCGGACCCTGCTAGGTGTTTCAACAGTTTGTTTTTATGTGGCGGTGAATGTTTTGCCTGTCTGACTGTTCCTCCACACATTTGCCTTGGCATGTGATTTTTGATTTGTTTTGCTTTGTTATAAAATATAATGAAAAGTTTTGTACAATGTCATCACTCTCCAGCCTTGTCTCAAAACACAAGAAAATAAACCAAAACACAATACAAAGACAAAAGAATGTAGAAATAAGAAAAAGTGTAACTTTTCTGTGCATTGTACTATGAAGTCAAGGAGCCAAAGATTATTGGTGGGGGGGGGCAGCAGTTGGGAGTGCAGACAGGGAAATGCAGTTGAGACCTGAACCAGACCAAATAGTGGAGCAGGCTCAAAGGGTCCAGCATAACCCTAACTCCTACCTCGGCTCCTTTATCCTAAGTCCCTATGTGGGTCACATCAGTGTGCAAAATACAAACAAGACCGATAGGCAGCAACTGTTCTTACGTATTGACCTAACATCCTAATAACAAGTTAATTGATCAATTAATGTATTTACAATTTCCAGGATCTTGCAATAGTTGCTTCCGACACAACAATGACTCTCCGAAAGGTAATTATTTGGTTGTGAAGCATTTTGGAGGTAATCTGACAGACACAGTATAATTTTGTTTTTGTTCTTTGATTTGCAAAGCTTCAGGGAGCTTTGTGAGGAATGGATCTGAGGGCATAATCTGGAAGTAAACCTACAACTGTTATATTTCCTCTGCTGACAGCTAGACTGATCTAATTGTAGATTTTGGCTGTTGATGTGTTTGGGGCAGTGGGTGTGATATGGAGCCTTTAAGGGGTAGCAATCAATGTGATAGACTTTAAAATTCAGTGTGAAAGAGAGCAACTCTGGTCTTGAGCCAATATCTTCAACTTAAGTAAAGCACTTTTAGGGGAGGCAATGATGTAGTGATATTATCACTGGGTTATCAATCCAGGGACCCAGGTTTGAATCCCACTGTGACAGAGGGTGGAATTTGAATTCAATCTTTAAAAATCTGAAATTAATCCAATGATGACTGTGAATCCATTACCAATTGTCAGAAAAACCCATCATGTTCATTAATGTCCTTTTGAGAAGGAAACTGCCTGTCTGGTCTACATGTGAATGCAGACCCACAACACTCTGGTTAACTTGTTAACTGTCCTCTGGACAATTAGGGATGGGGAATAATATTGTCTGGCCAACATTTACATTCTATGAGTGAATTTTTTAAAAAGGTATAAAGAAAGAGCTGTTTAAAGTGGCCTGGGGAAATAGAACAAGGGCAAAATAATGTATGACCAGTGGCAGATATTTCATAACATTCAGAATAAAGAGGAGTCAATGAGAAGAATAAACCACCAGTGGTTAACAAAGGCAGACAGAGTAGTCAGTCAGAAACTATGGCATGCAAAGTGGTGAAAGCCAGTGGTAGAGCAGAGAATTGGGCTTTTTTTTTAGAAACCAGCAACAAATGACTCAAAGGCTAAAGTAGCTCCGTATTGACTATAAAAGTAAATTGTCAATAAATATTTTTTATAAACCTTCCACCGGTAAATAAAAAGAGTAGCTAAAGTAAGTTTGGGACCCTTAGAAGATGCAGTTTAGGAATCTACGACAGGCTGTAGGGAGAAATGTGTCCCAAGTTTGATGACCATACAAAAATAGGTAGAAGGACATGTAGTGACAACACCAAGACTGCAAAGGGATATGGACAGGTTGAATGAATGGTTAAAAACTTGGCAAATGGAGTTTAATGGAATCAAAAGGCAGACTATTATTTAAATGGAGGGCGACTCCAAAAAAAGTGCAGTGCAAAGCAATTTGAGTGTTCCTGTGCATGAGACACACAGTGTGCAGATGCAGCAAGTAATTAAGCAGGCAAATAGAATTTTAACTTGCAAGGTGGGTGAAGTTTAAAATAGGGAAGTCTTGTTCTAACTACAGAATATTGTGAAGCCACACTTGGACTATTTTGGTCCCTATACTTAAGAAAAGATGTTCTGGCATTGGAGGCAGTTCAAACGAGATTCACTTAGACTGATTCCTGGGGTGAAGTGTTTGACTTATTAAGAGAAGCTAAACAGGTTAGACCGTTGTTCATTAGAATTTGGAAGAATGAGGGGTGATTTTATTGAAACAAAAAATTCTGAGGGGGCTTCGTCAGATCGATGGTGAGAAGATGTTTTCACTATTGGGGGAGTCTCGAACTGGGGGACATGATTGCAGAACAAAGAGACCCTCATTTAAAACCAAGCTGTAAAGGAATTCCTTCTGCCACATGGTAATGAATGTTTGTATTTTCGATTCCAGAGAGTTCTGTGGGGCAATCACTGAAAGTGTTTAAAGTGGTAGATAAAACTTTGAGATATCCAGAGGTTGAGGATGATGAATGAACTGTAATGGAAGAGGAGTTGAGGTCTATGGCAGTCTTGTGCTGAATGGCCTCCTAGTTATTTGAAGAGATGAGATTGAGAGGCCTTGTAGATGGATAGAATCTAAGGATGAAGTGAGAAGTTGATTTTAAGGGACCTGGTGAGTTGGTATGAATCAAGACAATGAGAAGGTGACCAACGAAACGCAAGTTCACTTTGAAACAAAACTTTTTTTTTACCTTCAAAGCATAAAGACTCTTAATTTGTCTCAAATTGATGGGTACTAAACTGATCCAGCCTCATCTACAACACATCAGAAAACCTCTGTGCAGAAAATGGATCAACCTCCTTTAGCTTGGGTTAACCAACACTGATCTCTCTTTTTCGAAAAGATAAACCACACCCTTCACCATTGGCTGGCTCGCTGGTTGGAAAATGAGAATTTATTGTCACACCTTTGTTTTGGAAAGGTAGTGACACACAAAACAGAGGCCCAGAAAAAGGCACTCTCTGTGACATCACGAGCTGACTGACACTGAAATTTTCATTCTGACCTCACCCACACAGCAACAAGTCCATTCATGTCCTGAGGTGTAGCCTTTGAGTGTGGCTGTGTGTATGTACCATCTCTGCCTTGTCACTTACAATTATGCTGAATTTCTTTCTTTTCTCACCCCGAATAAGCACTTTTTCCGAGATGTTCTCCCACCCACTGAATGTCCCCTCAATGGCTGAGCTTCCAGTTTAGCTAGAAGCTGCACATCAGTTGTGTGCAACCTTGAACCTTTGAGTTTGAGGTGCAGCCAGGGGTTTACCAGGGTAGCTGGCAGAAAGACTTTGCACTGATCACAGCTGGAAGTCAGTAAGGCACTCTGCAAACTGGATCCTGAAAGGTATGTCAGCAACAGTGAAGATGCAATGATGGGTTGAGTGTGAATGGCAGGTAAATGTTGGCAGCAGCAGCATTGTACAGTTGTGGCTTGAAAGGCTGGCAGTGTTTTTAATATATGAGTAACACCAAAAATTGTCATTGATGCAATTTTGTTTTTATTGTGATTTTTGACCTCAACAGGGTGAGGGATGGGCATTTTAATTTTGCATACCCAGTATTAACAGCAATCAAGTTCTAAAAGAGAGTAGTAAGGCTTCCACTACATGGTCCACCTCAAACACTTCTGTAACAGGGACAGCGTGGGGTTAGATGCAGAGTAAAGCTATCTCAACTCTTATTAAACTGCAAGTTCCCATGACACACTCTATCAAATACTTCCAGGATTGGTACAGCACAGGGTTAGGTCCAGACTAAAGCTCAGTCTTCATTGTTTGCCAATAAACACAGGGCTATGTGCATTCTATCAGATTAGGCTAGATCCAAAAGTCCTTAATGTGGCTACACCATTGAACCTTTTCATGTACGTGGATAAGCAAATTAATTTGCCCCTCTGCTCATCAATCAAGAACTGGGACTAAAAGATGAAGTTAAGAAGTTAGGCTGCAGAGATTAGAATTTGAGTACAAGATTGAGTTTTTAAAAATTGTTCCTGAAACAAAGGCATTGATGGCAGGACTAACATTTGTTTGTTGTCCTGAATTGCCCTCGAGAAGCTGGTGGTGAGGCATCTTCTTGAACTGCTGCAGTCAGTGCAGGAAAACCCACAGCCGGCAGTCAGAGGAGTTGATGAGCGCAAACTTAAAGCTAGGTTATTTAAGTGTGATCTGAAAATGTGTTGCTGGAAAAGCACAGCTGGTCAGGCAGCATCCAGGGAACAGGAGAATCGACGTTTCGGGCATAAGCCCTCCTTCAGGAATGAGGAAAGTGTGTCCAGCAGGCTAAGATAAAAAGTAGGGAGGAGGGACTTGGGGGAGGGGCGTTGGAAATGCGATAAGTGGAAGGAGGTCAAGGTGAGGGTGATAGGCCAGAGTGGGGTGGGGGCGGAGAGGTCAGGAAGAAGATTGCAGGTTAGGAAGGCGGTGCTGAGTTCGAGGGATTTGACTGAGACAAGGTGGGGGGAGGGGAAATGAGGAAACTGGAGAAATCGGAGTTCATCCCGTGTAGTTGGACAGTTCCTAGGTGGAAGATGAGGTGCTCTTCGTCCAACCGTCGTGTTGCTATGATCTGGCGATGGAGTCCAAGGACCTGCATGTCCTTGGTGGAGTGGGAGGGGAAATTGAAGTGTTGAGCCACGGGGTAGTTGGGTTGGTTGGTCGGTCCGGGTGTCCCAGAGGTGTTCTCTGAAACGTTCCGCAAGTAGGCGGCCTGTCTCCTCAATATAGAGGAGGCCACATCGGGTGCAGCGGATGCAATAGATGATGTGTGTGGAGGTGCAGGTGAATTTGTGGCGGATATGGAAGTATCCCTTGGGGCCTTGGAGGGAAGTAAGGGGGGAGGTGTGGGTGCAAGTTTTGTATTTCTTGCAGTTGCAGGGGAAGATGCCAGGAGTGGAGGTTCGGTTGGTGGGGGGTGTGGACCTGACGAGGGAGTCACGGAGGGAGTGGTCTTTTCGGAACGCTGATAGGGGAGGGGAGGGAAATATATCCCTGGTGGTGGGGTCTGTATGGAGGTGGCGGAAATGACGGCGGATGATACGCTGTACATGGAGGTTGGTGGGGTGGTAGGTGAGGACCAGTGGGGTTCTGTCCTGGTGGCGGTTGTAGGGGCGGGGCTCAAGGGCAGAAGAGCGGTAAGTGGAAGAGATGCGGTGGAGGGCATCGGCGACCACGTCTGGGGGGAAATTGCGGTCCTTGAAGAAGGAGGCCATCTGGGTTGTACGGATTTGGAACTGGTCCTCCTGGGAGCAGATGCGGCGGAGACGAAGGAATTGGGAATATGGGATGGCGTTTTAACAGGGGGCAGGGTGGGAGGAGGTGTAGTCTAGGTAGCTGTGGGAGTTGGTCATGTTGATTCGGTCGTCCGAGATAGAAATGGAAAGGTCGAGGAATGGGAGGGAGGAGTCTGAGACGGTCCAGGTGAATTTGAGGTCGGGGTGGAAGGTGTTGGTAAAGTGGATGAACTGTTCAACCTCCTCATGGGAGCACGAGGCAGCGCCGATACAGTCATCGATGTAGCGGAGGAAAAGGTGGGGGGTTGTGCCAGTGTAGCTGCGGAAGATGGACTGTTCCACATATCCTACGAAGAGGCAGGCATAGCTGGGGCCCATGTGGGTGCCCATGGCTACTCCTTTCGTTTGGAGGAAGTGGGAGGATTGGAAAGAGAAGTTGTTCAGGGTGAGGACCAGTTCAGTCAGTCGAAGGAGGGTGTCAGTGGAAGGGTACTACGGCAGGAAAGGAAGAAGCGGAGGGCTTTGAGTCCTTCGTGATGGGGGATGGAGGTGTACAGGGAGTGGATGTCCATGGTGAAGATAAGGCGGGGACCGGGGAGGCTAAAATCATGGAGGAGGTGGAGGGCGTGGGTGGTGTCCCGAACATAGGTGGGGAGTTCTTGGACTAAGGGGGACAGCACCGTGTCGAGGTACGCAGAGATGGGTTCGGTGGGGCAGGAGCAGGCGGAGACAATGGGTCGGCCAGGGCAGTCAGGTTTGTGGATTTTGGGCAGGAGGTAGAAACGGGCGGTGTGGGGTTGTGGGACTATGAGGTTGGAGGCGGTGGATGGGAGATCCCCTGAAGTGATGAGGTTCTGGATGGTCAGGGAGATGATGGTTTGGTGGTGGGAGGTGGGGTCATGGTCAAGGATGCATTAGGAGGAGGTGTCCGCGAGCTGGCGTTTAGCCTCAGCGGTGTAAAGGTCGGTGCGCCAAACTACTACCGCGCCTCCCTTGACTGCCGGTTTGATAGTGAGGTAGGGGTTGGAACAGAGGGAGTGGAGGGCTGCGCGTTCCGAGGGTGAGGGGTTGGAGTGGGTGAGAGGGGTGGGGGAGTTCAGGTGGCGGTTAATGTCGCAGCGGCAGTTGGCTATGAAGAGATCGAGGGTGGGTAAGAGGCCAGCACTGGGGGTCCAGGTGGATGGGGTGTGTTGGAGACGGGAGAAGGGGTTGTCAGAGGGTGGGCGACAGTCTTGGTTGCAGAAGTAGGCGCGGAGGCGAAGACGGCGGAAGAATTGTTCGATGTCACGCCGTCTGTGACATTTAAGTGTGATGTCAGGAAGGATAATGTCACAAAATCAATTTATGTTAGATGACAATATTAAGGAATTCAGTACCAAAGGGTATAGTTGAAGGCAAGATAAGATCATCCGTGATCAAATTAAATAGCAGAATAAGCTCGAGACTAGTTACTTCTATTTGTTCCTGTTCGCTACACAGTACCTGGTTGTGTGCATGAAGTAAAATGTTTGGTATCTGAAATAGGATACTGACCTTCGTGGACCTATCACCAAATCAGCTTTTATTTACACTTACACGTTACATGACACTGACCCAACTAGTACAAAGCCAGTTCTGAGTGAACAGAACCTCTGACACTCCTGGTTTTTTATTTTATTAAACAATACAGTTTACAAAACAATTGACATTAACAGCCATATACAAGAAACAGCAAATTTCAAGGGAGAGGAGCAGCGAAGCCAGGTCCCAAACCCACCATTCAACCAGCTTTCAGGAAGATGAGGACAAACTTCAGATTCTGACACTCTTGTTTCTTTTTTTTTGTGTACAAATCTTTATTCAATTTCCACCACCAGGAAGAAAAGAAACACCCAAGTGGCCAAAGATGACACTCCTATTTCCTTTTTGTTTCAAGTCCTTGACACTGCTCCAGCTCCCTCAGAGCCAGCTCTCAGAATGAACGGGATGTCGACACTCCTGTTTCTATCTGTCAGCCAGTGCTCCCTGATTGGGGCTGTTAATCTGGTCCCCAATCAGGGAGCTCATTCTGAGCTCCACCTGGCTGACATTGTTGCAATCACCACAGAAACTATTCTAAGATTTCCCTTTGCCAGTTTGTGCCTGCCTTGTGTTTCTTCTCCATTTGCCACACCTCTGGTCCATGCTTTCAGAACAGTGAGCACATGGATAAGTGATGGGTTTACGCCTGCTTGAGAAGGTGGATGACAGCTCAGTCTAAAAGTTGACACCTCAGTCTGACACTCTGCATGCCCTCAGTCCTGAATCTAAGGGATCTGTTACTTTTTGGGTCCATTCCGGGGTTGGGCAGGAGCTTTTCACTTTGATGCCAAAGATGACAAATTTGTTACTTTCGAAGCAGTTTATTGGTCACTTATGATCAGGTGACCATTGTGTGTCATTTTATGGTTGACAGGTCTTTGGGGTAATGCTAACCTAAAAATCAGGCCAATCAGAGTTTGCACACTTGAGTTTATTAACGTCTTCACCCAGCCTCTGTCAGACAGTGGGAAAATTATCTGCCTTTACAAATTTAATGAAATATACATATACATGAAAATTACATTGAAATGTCAAACTTAAACTGCTATGTAAGCTGCAAGAGATATAGAGAATAAGAGGTGTGTCTCAACTTTTCCAGTTACAGGCTGTATTTACAATGTACATTTGTGTTGACTGTGGTTGGGGGGGGATGTGGGGAGAGTTTTTATTTTATCTTATTTTAACAAATGCCCAAGTACAAGTGCTGCTTGGCGCTCAAGTCTACTAGTTACCATCCCTTCCTACAAATGGACATGTCCAGAGAATTCAGAGTATTTTTTTCTTGTGCCCTGTGAGAAAGTTTTTTTGGTCCTTGTTCTGAAATATTCTGGTGCCCAGACAGAAGTTCATGTGCTCTGTGTCTCTTGTGCTTTTGCTGAACAGGCCCCCTCTGGCTCACCGACATTAATCCTTTCTTACTGAAGCAATACAGCTCAGAAGGAGGCCATTCAGCCTTTTGCAGCTGCACTAGCTCTCAGAATAGGCAACTCATTCAGTGCCAACTTCTACCCATAATCCTGCACATCCTGCCTTTTGAAATAAGATTAATTCCCTTTTGAATGCTTCAAATGAACCTGCCGTTGTTGTACACTCAGGCAATCCGTTCCATAATTTAACCACCGTATGAAAAACAAATTCTCATTTCTGCTGCTTTTGCCAATTATTTTAAATCTGTGCCCTCCTGTTTCCTAGCCTTTCATGGGTGAAAGTAGTTTCACCCTATCTACTGTGTCCTGGCCCCTCATGCTTCTGAACACTTGCATCAGATCTCCTCTCTCCTTTCTCTTCTCCAAGAGAAACAGTCCTAACTTCTTCGATTTGTTTTTATTTTAGATTCTTCTCAGCCCTGGAATCATATATAAAAAGCACTCTCTCCACTGCATTCTCTGTCCAGTGTGCGCTCTCCAATGCTTTCACATCCTTCCAAAAGTGCAGTGCCCAGCCTGGAGTCAGCAGCTGGAATAGTGTCTCATATCTCTTTGTTGTTGTTCTTTATGTCCCTATTAATAAAGTTCAGGATTTCATCTTGAATATTAAATGGTTTCTCATCCTGTGCTGTCACTTCAATGACTTATTAATATACACACCCAGCTCACCCTGTTCCTGAATCCCTTTAGAATTGTGCCCTATATATTCTCTCCAGAGAATCTTTAAATCTTTTGAATCTTTATTAGCATTTTCATAAATTAATTAGGCATTGTTATCTATTGGTTTTGGCCCTTGCCTCCATAATAGATAGTTAATTATTAAAGCTCCTTGTTAATCCTTTGATTTAAAAATTCCGAGTGCCTTTTCTATAATACGATTGCCAGCTTCGATCGGCGCTTTGACAAGTGATGTTCTAACCATGTGACTTGAACATACAATGTAGGTCAGTTAGGACTGAGACAAGCAACAATGTCTTCACCCAGAGAGTGAGCAGCCTGTGGAATTTTCTACCCTGGAAAATGGTTTAGGCCAAAACATTGGAATGGTTTCAAGAAGGAGTTGGATGTAGTTCTTGGGGCTAAAGAGATCAATAAGGAGAAAGCAGGAATAGATGCTGAGTTGGGTGATCTGCCATGATCATATTGAATAGTGGAGCAGGCTCGAAGGGCTGAATGGCCAACTCCTCCTATTTTCTAAGTTTCAAGTAGCATTCCAGGAGCTGGAAACACTGAGCACAAAAACCAGTTGTCTGTTCAGTGCAGTGCTGAAGGAATGCAGCACCTCCAGAGTTCTAGAGATGAACAGCACGGAAGCAGACCCTTCGGTCCAACTTGTCCACACCAATCAGATATCCTAACCTAATCTAGTCCCTTTTGCCAGCACTTGGCCCATATCCCTCTCAACCCTTCCTATTCATATACCCATCCAGCTACCTTTTAAATGTTGTAATTGTACCAGCCTCCACCACTTGCTCTGGCAGCTGATTCAACACACACGCCACACACTGCATGAAAGTGCTGCCCCTTAGGTCCCTTTTATATCTCACCCTAAACCTATGTCTTCTAATTCTAGACTTCCCCACCCAGGGAAAATACCTTGTTTATTTATCCTATCTATGCCCTCGTGATTTTATAAGGTCACCCCTCAGCCAATTGAACTAAGGTCTCATTTGGCTGCTCAGTTTGGATACCCAATGATTCAATGACACTTGTTCGATGATCATCTGTTTGATTATCTTCGGATCCCATCTGCTTTCTCTCCATGCATGCCTGCTGAGTTTCTCCAGCAATTTCTGCTTTTGCCTCTCCCTGTGTCCCTGAGCCAGTTGCAAGAGACGAGAAGGAAATTATTAAAAGAATTTGGTTTTAGCTGTGGCACACTCACCTTTGAGACGTTTGCATGCCCGAACCCACTTCAAAGGCTAAGGAACGTAATCCTGACTGGCAATCTCTGTGCCAGTACTGAGAGAGTGCTGCACTAGTAGAGAGTGCTGCCGTCTTGTGAATATGATGCTAAACCCAGGCTACTGAGAGATATCCCATGGGCATTATTTCAAAAAGCGGATGAGTTCTTTGCAGTGTCTGGGGCTAAACCATATTCTTCAGACAGCACCCCTTAAAACTTTCTGGTCATTATCCTGTCACTTTCAGGGAGTTTGCTCTGCGCAAATTGATTTGTTTTCCTTATGATGTGTAATATGTATGCAAGTCTATTTTCTTCTTTCTCCTTGTGTCCCCACTCACTTGCCGGATACTGTCTCCTGTAGTGGCACCTTGTTAAAGCCTGCCAGTTCTACGAGCGAGAAAGAACCAAGGCTACCTGGACACACTTAAAAGCTATATTGTTATTCCTTCACCATTGCTGGGTAAGGAACTCTGTGGGTGGACTTACACCTGATGGGCTGCAATGCTGTCCTTGATAAGTGAAGTCCACATCCCATGAATAGGAAACCAGACACTTGTGAATATTGGAAATTCTCAGTTGCAGAGAGCTGCTGTCCTCCTCCACCGCCTACAACAAAGGCCACCTGCAAACTGCAGGAGGAACACCTCATCTTCCACCTCGGAACCCTACAGCCACATGGCATGAACATTTAATTCACCAGTTTCCATACCTCTCCTCCCCCACCCCATCCCAGGTTCAACCCTCCGATTCAGATCCATCTTCTTGACTTGACCGACTTGTCCATCTTTCCTCCCACCTATTCATTCCACCCTCCCCACCCATCTATCACAAGCACCTCCTTCCTTTCCCCACCTATTGTCATCCCACCTACCTTTCCCCCAGCCCCACCTCCTCTCCCCCCCTATTTATTTCAGCCCCCTTCCCCATCCTAGTCCTGAAGGAGTGTTGTACCCAAAACCCTGACTCTCCTGCTCCTTTGCTGTCTGACCGGCTGTGCTTTCCCAGCACTACACTTTTTTTTCAACTCTGATCTCGAGCATCTGCAGTCCTCACTTTCTCCTGAGAGGTGTAGTCAGTTGGTCGTTATACGTTCAAGTCAGAGGTCACTTTGGGTGCTAAGTAAATTGCGATATTGGAATATTATAAAAATGTCATAGATTGGTCATGGTTTTGTTAACCAGCTCCAATTTCTGTGCATATACCCAGTTTTAATGTTGTTCACAACCAAAGTCTGGTTCAAAAAAACGTTTCTTTGAAACCAACTTACCATCTTAGAAAACTTAGAACAGTATCTGCTGGAATAATGCAACAAGGCTCTTGTATTGACCCTCTTTAGAGCATATTCCTTTATTTGCGTTCTCTAAACCATGCATGTCTTGTAACTTGGTTAGCCGTTGGACGCATCGGTGGACTGAAAGTTAACAATTTCTCTATCAAAGACTGGCACTTCTCCTCTAGCATAATCTCTTCTGGATAAATCACACCCATAAGCTGTTTCTCTGGTAACTTGCTGATGCTGGAGTCATTGAATGGCATATACCCGGTAACTATCACATACAGGATGACTCCCATGCTCCAGATATCATACTTTTTGGGATCGTAAGGGACCCCCAAGAGGACCTCAGGAGGAGAGTAGGCTGCAGAGCCACAGTAGGTAGTACTGAGCTCCGGATAGCCTCGGCTCTTCCTCCCAAATCCGAAATCTGCCAGCTTCACCTGCATCTGCTCTGTCAGTAGGATGTTCTCACACTTGAGATCCCGATGGACAATGTCACGCTCGTGAAGATACTTGATGGCTTTGGTGATTTGAGAAAACAAGCACTTGGCTTCCTGGCATGAGACACAGGTTCTTTGTTGGATCAACTGTAGAAGATTTGTAGAGACCAGCTCCATGACAATGTAGACTTTCCCATTGCGAACTTCAATAAACTCATAGACATGGACAATATGAGGATGCTTGATCCCTCTCAAAATGGCCAACTCCCTCGGCAAGAACTTACTGGCAAAATCCTTTGGAACTTTTTTCCTATCGACCACTTTGATTGCAACATTTTTGTTGTACTTTTTTGAAATGGCCTCTTTAACCTTGGAGTAGCTGCCTTCTCCTATAGTTTTTCCCAGTTTATAACCTAACTGTGCTAGTAGTTTGCTCCCCGACATGTTACACGGCCATCTTGTTAAGGCAATACCCTGATGACCCAACTTGTCCTATCAGTGCACCTGCTGTAATAATTTGCAGTTGTGAAGTTTCCTTTGTGTCACGCTCCCACCCCATCACCTTTTATAGACATATGCCCAAATGTTTTAAAATAATATTGACAGCAGCAACTTCGCTGTGAAATATAAAGAGCTTGGCCACTTCCAGTTGCCAACCTTCACCTGAACTTTCCAAATTGGCCAACTCCTTATGAGGTCACAAAGCAGTTCCATTCATTCTGAGGCACAAACAAGTTTGTGTTGGCTTTAAGGGGAAGTGAAGTAAGGGATCTATTTGCGATGCTTACACTAAACATAGATTACATAATAAGGCTTGTTTCTACGTTGACAGGTTTGGGAGTGGTGACCTCTGACCTTGACACCCGAGTGTTATGAGATCACCCTCATCGAGGATAGGCTGGGCTACACTGCCCTCAGTAGGCTGATAGCCAATGGGCAAGGCTTCCCCAGCAGCTTTTCTGATTGGACTATTTCCCTTAGGATTTCGACTTGGAGAATCTCAAAGAGCATTGGTTTTCTCTCGTCTACTGTGCTGAATAGGCTGGGATTTTATTCCATAGAGCATTGGAGGCTGAGGGGTGACTTCGTAGAGGTTTACAAAATCATGAAGGGCATAGGTAAGGTGAATAGCCACGGTCTTTTGCCAAGGAGAATCCAAACATAAAGGGATAAGATTTAATGTGAGAGGGAAAGGATTTAAAAGGCACCTGAGGGGCAACATTTTCACACTGGGTAGTGCATGTATGGAACAAACTGCCAGAGGAAGTGGTAGAGGTGGGTACAATTACAAAATTTTAAATATATTTGGACAGGTACATGGATAGGAAAGGTCTAGAGGGATATGGGCCAAACATGGACAAATGGGACTAGTTCAGTTTGGCACACCCGACTTTGGATCGAAGGGTCTATTTCTGTGCTGTCTGACTCCAAGATTCCACCAATGTGATCTGTAAGGTCCATCTGGAAACATAATCCCAGTGGAAATATCCACAGTCCCCATGAGAAAAAGGGCTCTTGCAGGGAAAGGCAACAAACAGGAGTCTCTCCATCGTCCTGGTTTGAAGGCTTGCCCCTTCTTGTCTCTTTCCAAGAGGAAATCAAATTGTGCCAAGAGCCTATTTGTGGCCTCAAAAAGTAGTTAAAGGAAACATTCTGATGAAAAAGCCCTGAAAATCACAAAATAATTAAATATTATTCAGAGAACAGACAGGCACATCATCTACAAGAGCAGTGTAATGCTTGTTCAGTTCCAGCTGGATTCTGGCGCCCGGTTTGAAATATCCCAGTTCAGGAAGGATGTGAAAGATTTGGAGAGGCTACAGAAGCGATTCACTGGAATGGTTCTAGAGATGTGAGAGAATAATTATTTAGGGAAGCTGGAGAAACTAGGATTTTCGCCATCGAGTCGAGCAAGCTAAGAGGAGATTTGACCAAGGCTTGTAGAATGAGAAGGAGTAAATAAAGAGAAACTGTTTTCAGTGGCTGAAGGCCAGATGATGAAGAGGCATCTTGATTTTGTGGCTGGTGGTGGACACTTGGAATGCTGCACTGCCTGATGGGATGGGTATGTTCAGCACTTTTCAAGATGGAGTGGGATTAAAAATTTAGTTGCAGAGGTATGAAGATTGGGCTTTCCTAGGCTGCTGTTCAAAAAATCTGTCACTGAATGGCATCGCTGTGTGATGTATGATTCTACAATTCTTATTTAAAGGTTTCCCTTTGTAAGCAGGGAGTCTATTTGATTTGTTTATTCTGTACAGACTTTCTGCTCAAGCTACTACATAGTGTCATTGTTCCTTCCAAGTGGGAGGTCTCGCCTGTAAAAGATGCCCCTTTTTGGCCAAAAGAATGGCTTCCTTGAAAAGCCTTTGCTCAAGGAGCTCAGAGAGGAGACACTCAGACAGGGAGACACTACTGAAGTTTTCTGAGGCGGTTTCTCAAGGTTTATCCTCACTGGGGATATCCTCTTCTTTTTATCCCAGATTAGGCCTTGAAACTTTAACCATTAACTCATTGTTAACAGTCCCCATGTTCTGTGAATTAATGTACATTTGAAGAAATAATATTGAGAGTCTGTTTACTGTAGGTTCTGTTTACTGAGAATCCCTGAGTTGCCTGTTTTACTGGAATGTAATTGATCAGTATTAGAGCACAATAGACCCGAGAGTTTTATGAGGAACTAATGGTTTCGGCGGCACTGAGTTTTAAAAGCCAATGTCTCATAAACAGGGAAGATTATGAGAGAGGTGAAGACCCACAGATTTAAGATTCTGAATAGGAAATAGATCAATTAACATTGTTTTTGATGGTGAACATTCAATAATAAGAGCATGATTGGAAATTAGAGAGAAGTAATGAATGCAATATTATTGGTCAAACTAGCTTTAGCTTGGAGGGAGGCGAGAGAGAAGTTGGACAGCACTCCCTTTGTCTCACATTACAGAGTATCCAAGGAGTATTAGAAAAGGCTTCCACAACAGATGTGAGTTTTGAACAGATTTTGGCTTTATGAAAGAATCAGTTGATTGTAATGAAAGAAAAGCTTTGTTGTTGTTAAGGGCAATGATAAAGGCAGTTGGGGGGGTGTTGGGGAGACCAGAGATGCTAATAACAACGAAAATGTCAATACATGTAGAAGGACTCCGGCTGGAGAATAATGCTTGCCTTCAGCTCCAGAAACACCCAACAAACAAGCAACAACTTCCCTTTGACCCCTTTTACCCCATCCCATCAGCTGATGGTGATAATCTAACATGATGTCATTCCCACTGCCTCATTGATGTAACCAGGCCTTCTGTAACACAACTGGATATTGAGTGCTGCCTCACTTGTCTGGTAGGGAAACATTTGTACAGCTGATCCTGATTAAAATAATCCTGCATCTCTCCACAGGCGCTGCTGAATTTCTCCAGAGTTTTAATTTCAGCAGCTGGAGTATTTAGCTGTTGTCAATTTGTTGAGTTTGAGCTGTGTTGATGGTAGGGTGACTTGTCTGTGCTGAGGACTGTAAACTCTGGAATAATTGACAAAAGCATCTCTAACTGTTCTTCCTTAATTTCCTTCTGAAAACCTCTTTGACCAAGTGTTTTAATGTCTTCTTCCTTGGTCTGATGTTTGTCCCCAACAGTCACAATAAAAGTGCTATTTAACAGCTGGTTGTGATCATGGAAGGGATTTGATTAACAATGGAGCAAGCAGAGATGAAAGAAAAGACTGCCAAAGGTTAGTCCCAAAGCTGGTAAAATACCAGTTGTCTCTGAGGTCTTCATCACTTTCCTTAACAGTGTCTTCACATAGCCTTCTTTGGTCCTCTGAAGAGTCTTCTCATCTCTATCATACCAGAAATAGAAACTTCAGTTAATAAGGAGGAATTGGAGAAACTGGGATTGATCTCTTCAAAAAAGAGAAAGTAAGATTTAATGGAGACGTTAAAAACCATGAAGGTGAAAGGGTCAGTAACTAAAGAACACAGATTTAATTGGCAAATAAACCAGTACTGGTATGAATTTTATTTAGAGTGATAGAGCTGTGCAGCACAGAGACAGACCCTTCAATACATGCCACGTATCCTAAATTAATCTAGTCCCATTTGGCCCATATCCCTCTAAATCATTACTATTCATGTACCCATCCAGATGCCTTTTAAATGTTGTAATTGTACCAGCCTCCACCACTTCCTCTGGCAGCTCATTCCATACATGCACCACCCACTGTGTGAAAAAGTTGCCCTTTAGGTTCCTTTTTATATCTTTCCCCTCTCACCCTAAACCTGTACCCTCTCTAGTTCTGGGCTCCCCACTCTGGGCAAAAGACCTTGTCTATTCACCCTATTCGTGCCCCTTGCGATTTTATAAACGTCCATAAGATCATTTGACATGGTGAATGATTATGATCAGGAACATGATGCATGAAGGTTTGATGGAAACAGATTCACTATTAAGTTTCAAACGGGAATGGGATAAGTGCTTTAACAAGAGAAAACTCACAGGGCCAGAGGGAAAGAGCATGGGGAATGGGGCTGACCAAACGCTGTCCAGAAAGAGCTCAGTCCTCGGAGGAATATCAAACATTATGGCTGGAGGTAACTCAGGCAACTATTAATCTGATGTCCTGTAATCACAGAAACATCAGTGCTGTGGATGTGTTGTTGACACCACGTGGATTTTATTCTGTCCTATCACAAGTTACTGGTAGCATCCTAAAACCATTCCCATCTGGATCTGTTGTCAGGTCATTGGTAAGAGAATGATTGCAAATCGATTGTTGTTGTTGTTGAACTTTATTTGGCTCTTACATTAGTTGTCTTGTCTTTGATAGGCCAATGTGATATTAGTTATTATTAATCAGCCTCTTCAGACATGAGAAGACACAATTCTGTATGTTTGTGAGAGACAATATTGTCAGCTAACACACTTTGAGTTTGGATCCTTGGAAATGAATGTTTGTAATTTACAGTGGTGTAATTACTAATTCACCCTATTATCAGTGGTATGTAGGTGTGTAATGATGTATATGACCTAAATCTAATCACTGTGTCTTTACCATGTACAATTCTTCAATCTTTGCTACGACAGATCAAATTAATATTCCAGGAGACTTGTTTAGAATTGGTCTCTTGCTTTATTAATAATAATATGCAGAGCAATAGTCACAATCGCGTTCACTTGCTTTAAATAATACAATTTATCTCTTGCACATGAACAGTGGCTAGATGGTCCTTATGGGCTCTAAAATGTATTGAGATGTTCCTAAATCATGAAAGGCACTATACAAATGCAAGTTCTTTCTTTGTTGCCGTTTGACAGAAAAATAATGGAGCTGTTATGCTGCCTCAGTTGGCCATTTTGATTTGTTAACAATGGATTCCTCTGTGCATGGCCCAGAGCAGAAGTTCTTCCTGATCACTGTCCCTGTCTGTTCTGAGCCTTTCACTGATCCAATAGCTGTAGAAAGTCCTGTTTGCAAAAGTCAGACTTGCCAGATGTTTCTGTGGTTCTTAAGTAACAGCTTCACAGAGAGACCGGGATCAAGGAGTTTCCATTGCTATAGGTAACAGGTATGTTTCTGATTATCCAGACTAACATGTATTTGTCTCCATATGCTTCTTCTGTGCTAAACTCAGAATGAAATCACACATGCTTTCAGAGTGCAGCCCTTTCGTCAGGTGCAGTGGGCTTGTGTGATTTCAAATAAACCTGTTGGACTATAACCTGGTGTTGTGTGACTTCTAACTTTGTCCATCCCAGTCCAACACCAGCACCTCTCAGAATGAAGTACACATTGCTCTTTAAATCCCAGGCTTTCTTTTATAGGAAATAATTTCAATTGTTTACTTTGGAAAGTGATTCAAAAGAAAATCCCCAAATTATGGCATATCTCCTCTGCCTTCAAAAAATAAGTCACCATAGGACAGCTCTGTCATTCGGGAATTTTAACCTGAGGGTCAGCATGCCTCGGGTGAGGGTCAGCACGCCTCGGGTGAGGTTGCGAAGGAGATTCCTTCATGGTAATCTCAGCCAGAGTGGGAACTGAACCCACGCTGTTGGTATCACTCTGTGCTGTTAAACCAGCTGAATAAAAACCGAAAGAGTTGCAGATACTGTAAATCAGAAACAAAAACAGAAATCGCTGGAAAAGCTCAGCAGGGCTGGCAGCATCTGCGGAGAGAAATCAGAGTTAACATTTCAGGTCCAGTGACCCTTCCTGAGTTCTGAGAGGAGGGGGCTTCCTTGTGGATGAGCTAGCTAGCAAAGCTTAGGCATTCCGGTTCACAGTCAATTTACTAATATTGGCATAACTTACAAGCTCATATTGCCATAATGTCATTCACTCTCTTGTAATCTGAGTTGCTCCTTGTCCCAATTTTCTCCAGTTGTCATCATTCAGGTTCTAGTAGAGAAGTCTGGAATTGGAGGGGGGTGGAGTGGTGGGTAGCCTTAGGAATGTCCAGATGCAACTTAGCGCAGAAAGGGCTCCTGGAACTCTCTACCATAAACTACCCGTTGAGACGGGAATTCAATTCAAAAACTTGAAAGTGATGGTACATTTTTTGTTCAGTAAAGGTTCCAGAGCCAAGGGGAACAGAAACAGTCAGATCAGAAAACAGGCCAAGCTAACGGGCTGAATGGCCACTTCCTGTTCTTCCATCCTGGGTTTTCAATTAATTCTTTTCCCCTCTAAATTGTCTGCTTCCCCATTGGCTGCCAAATAAAAGCATAACAAACTCTGATTTGAGTAATGTTCATCATTGTCATTTCTATTAAATTTATTGTTACATTAAAAGCTTTTCAAATCACTCTAATCTCAAGAATATTACATATCCCTGGAATATTGTATATGGTTTTGTTCCTCCTGCATAAGGAAGAATGTACTTGCCTTCGAGACGGTGCAATGGAGGCTCACTAAACCTGATTTGGGGATAAAAGGATTGCACTATGAGGAGGGATTAAGTAGAATTCAAATTTATTTGAATTTTGGAGAATGAGAGGTGTTAGAGTCATAGAGATGTACAGCATGGAAACAGACCCTTCAGTCCAACCCGTCCACGCCAACCAGATATCCCAACCCAATCTAGTCCCATCTGCCAGTACCCGGCCCATATCCCTCCAAACCCTTCCTATTCATATACCCATCCAAACGCTTCTTAAATGTTGTAATTGTACCAGTCTCCACTACATCCTCTGGCAGCTCATTCCATACACGTACCACCCTCTGCATGAAAAAGTTGCCCCTTAGGTCTCTTTTATATCTTTCCCCTCTCGCCCTAAACCTATGCCCTCTAGTTCTGGACTCCCCGACCCAAGGGAAAAGACTTTGTCTATTTATCCTATCCATGCCCCTCAATTTTGTAAACTTCTATAAGGTCACCCCTCAGCGTCTGACGCTCCATGGAAAACAGCCCCAGCCTGTTCAGCCTCTCCTTGTAGCTCAGATCCTCCAACCCTGGCAACATCCTTGTAAATCTTTTCTGAACCCTTTCAAGTTTCACAACGTCTTTCCAATAGGAAGGAGACCAGAATTGCACGCAATATTCCAACAGTGGCCTAACCAATGTCCTGTACAGCGGCAACATGACCTCCCAACTCTCCTTGAAATGTACAAAATTAGCAGAGGACTTGATATGATAGACACTGGGAGATTGTTTCTCCCTGGGGCTGGAGAATCTGTTTCAATACTGATACAAAATAAATCCCTTCACTCTCAGGGTTTGTGAATCTTTGGAAATGTCAACGTCAAGGAACTATGGATGGTTTATCATGAAGTGTTTTCCAGATAGTATTTTAGTTCATGCTTGGGATGTGGGCATCACTGTCAAGCCCAGCATTTATTAGAATCAAAGTGTACCTACAGTGTGAAGCAGACCATTAGACCCATTGAGCTCACACAGAATCTCTAAAGAGCATCTCATCCTGAAACATCCCATTACCCTGTCTCTGTAACCCTGCATTTCCATGGCTAGTCCACCTAACCTACACATGTCTAGACATTATGGGGCAATTTAGCATAGTCAATCCACCCTAACCTGGGCAATGGGAGGAAACTGGAGCACCCAGAGAAAACCCACGCAGACACGGGAGAATGTGCAAACTCCACACGAACAGTCCCTGGCACTGTGAGGCAGCAGTGCTCACCACTGAGCCACCATGTAGCCCAATTTATTACCCATCCCTAATTCTTTTTGAGAAGCTGATGGGGAATTGCCCTCTTGAACTACTGCAGTCGATTTGCTGTAGGGACCCCCACAATGCTCTGATGGAGAACGTTCCAGAAACAAAACCAGAAATTGCTGAAAAAGCTCAGCAGGTCTGGCAGCATCTATGGAGAGAAATCCGAGTTAACATTTCTGCTGCAGTGACCCTTCCTCAGAACTGATGGCAACTAGGAAAACATTGTTTTTTTATGTAGAAGACAGGGTGGAGACAGAGATAAGATTCCAGGATTTTGACACAGCAGCATTGAAGGAATAGCAGAACAGGGGAAGTGGTGGCATTTTGGTAATGTCACTGGACTTATAATCCAGATCCCTAGGTTCTGAGTAAAAAAAAAGATTGCTGGAAAAGCTCAGCAGGTCTAGCAGCATCTATGGAGAGAAATCAGAGTTAATGTTTTGGTTGCGCTGACCCTTCCTTGGAAGGGCCAATTTCTATTTTAGGCTCTGATTTACAGCATCAGCAGTTCTTTCAGTTTTTATTTAATGTTCTGAATACATTGGTTCAAATTTCACCTTGGCAGATGGTAACATTTTAATTCAATTAAAAATCCAACTCTATGTTAACCTTGTAATGAGTATCAACCGTTGTAAAAATCCATCAGGTTAACTAATGTTCTTTAGGGCGAAACATCTGGCATCCTTACTTGGTCTGGGCT
Organism: Chiloscyllium plagiosum; assembly: GCF_037043375.1. Lineage (NCBI taxonomy): Eukaryota > Metazoa > Chordata > Chondrichthyes > Orectolobiformes > Hemiscylliidae > Chiloscyllium > Chiloscyllium plagiosum. The sequence goes on from NW_028270166.1 coordinate 6,268,965, forward strand.
TATGTGTGACTCAACTTTTAACTGCCCTCTGGGCAATTAGAGATGGCAATAAATGCTGGCTTGGCTGGTTGGATGCCCACATTCCATAATCCAAATTTAAGAAAAATTATTTCTATATCAGTATAATGTGTGTTTTGCAGGGGGTGGTGTTCCCATGCATCTGCTGCCCTTGTCTGCCTAGATGGAAGTGGTTTGGGGTTTGGAAGGTGCTGTCTAAGGATCTTCAGTGAATTTCTGCAGTGCATCTTGTAGATGGTACACACTGTTGCTACTGAGAATTGGTGGTGGAGGGAGTAGGTGTTTTTGCATGTCGTGCTTATCAAGCAGGCTGCTTTGTTGTCCAGCTTCTTGGGTGTTGTTGGAGCTGCAATGATCAATAGATTTTTGAACACAAAAGAAGATAAGGGATTTGTGGATCAGGTGGAAATCAAGCATTAGTACAGAATGTCAGTCATGATTGATTGTACTGAATGGCAGGAGAGATTTGAGTTGCTAAATGACTGACTCCTAATCTTTTTCTTTTATGATCTTATGTATTTCAGTGCTGCATAGTGCATTTACCAACTTCCAAGTCTATATTCTTGGGTTCATTTTAATCTGCTGCACTCCCCACTCAGTGGGAACCGTTCACAGGTATTTTATGAGAATTAATTTATTTCTCCACATACAGACTGAGTTAACACAAAATGAAGAGAGGAGCCTGGCTTTAATTTTTAAACTTAGTTCTAGTTATCTGTGTAACAACAGAAAAAATAACAATGATGTGCTACTGCACATTGGCATTTCACAAGAAAAAAATTCACCTTCACTACATTCTGACATACCATCAAGATCAGGACCATACTCTCTGCAGATTCCTATTTTTCAAAACGCTTTTTTGGCTTTTCTGTGTCAGCAGAGTTCTCATTGCAAACTCCAGGAAGCTGTATCTCTTAGAATTATCACAGGCTTCACAAGCAAAGGATTTTCAAACCCAGTTGGTGAACGATGGCTTTCAGGTGACCTAGACTACATGAATGAGATTGTCTGGTTTAATGGATTGTAGAGGAAGGCTTCAGGAGTTGAATGGCCAATATCTGTTACTATGCTCTTGCTTAAGTTAGTTAAATTGTCTATGAATTAGTTGTTGGCAAAATCAGTTTGTATTTGACATATCTCTTGTGCTCCTGTTACATTTCAATGAAAGTTGTGACTACACAAATACCAACAACAAAAAATTCCAAAATCTTTTCAGAAGAAAGATGGTACAATCCAAAGGTGTGCAGGTTAGGGTGGAATGGTCATGCTAAATTGCCCATAGTGTTCAGGGATGTGTAGGTTAGGTGCATTAGTCAGGGGAAATGTAGGATAATAGGGTAGGGGAATGGGTCTGCGTGGGTTAATCTTTGGAGGGTTGGTGTGGACTTGTTGGATCGATGGGCCTGTTTCCACACTGTAGGGATTCTATGAAAACATCTTGGATGTTGCCTTTAGGTTATTGGATTGCCCAATTCCTAATGGAGGTGAGAGATTGTCAGGACCATTTTATTTGATACATTTTGATTAGCAAATATATAGCCATTTAATTCAGGGCAAGTTTGAATTTTCAGTTCTTCCAATATGCAATTAAGGATAGAGTTAACAGTCTATCCATCACCTTCAATATTCAGTCCTTCTGCCATTGGCACACATTAGCAGCAATGTGTACCTTCTACAAGATGTATTGAGTAACTTGCTAAGAATCCTTCAACAGTACTTTCCAAACCCATAACTTGTACCATCTCAAAGGGCAAGGCCTGCACATAAGAAGTCCAAGATATTCACCATTTTGATTTGGACCCATATTGCTATTGCTTCATTGCCAGTGAAGTCTTGCAACTCCCTTTCTGACAGCATTGTGGGTATTTCTACACTGCAGCCATTCAAGAAGGCAACTTGTCACCACCACCTCAAGCACAACCAAGGGGTGGTCAATAAATATTAGCCAATTATACCCAACACTCCAAGTTTGATCTGTTTTTAAAGATCCTTTTCTCCCTTTCTCTCTCAGCTTTGTCGAGATTCTCTTGAAATATATCTAAACTATTCACTTCAAGCACTCCCTGCAGTGGTGGGTTCTCCTCTCACACCACTGTCTGGGTAAACAGGTCTCTCCTGAACTCCGGATTAGATTTGTTAATATATTTATGACCCCTAATTCTGGACTCACTCAAAAATGGAAAGTCATCTGCACTGTCAAATTCCTTTATAATCTTCCGGTACAGATTTCTAATCACTAATAAGTTTGCTTTTTCAAAGCTGCCAAGTACCTCAGTGATGGTGGCAGTAATATGTATGTGACAACAGCCAAACTAGTTTCCCTTCGGCTACGGTTCACTGGGTAGAATCTCCTTCCACTCAAAAGCTCCGACAGTGACTGAAAAAGAAAGCTTGTGCATTTTCAAAGCTTTAATTGCAAGTGGTTTTAGAAACGTCGTTACACTCATTATGGTAACACTATGAAGAAACTAATGTTCATGCCCCATAGGGTTTTTGGGTCACACTACTTGTTGTCTCTAAGCCATACGTGCTTGACAATCTGGTTGGCAGCTGGTCGTCCTGAAGGGCAAAACTGTAACAGCTCCCTAATCAAAGTTTGGCATTTGTCCTCCAGTTGGATGCTATCTGGGTAGACCACTCCTTTCTGCTGGCTCTTGGGTAACTTGCTGATGTTCGAATCATCAAAAGGCATGCACCCGGTCACTATCACATAAAGAATGATGCCCAGGCTCCAAATGTCGTACTTTTTGGGGTCATAGGGGACCCCCATGAGGACTTCAGGAGGGGCATAGGCAGCAGAACCGCAGTAGGTGCTGCTGAGGTCAGGATAGCCATGAATCTTCTTGCCAAATCCAAAGTCGGTGATCTTTACCTGCATTTCTTCGGTCAACAGGATGTTTTCACATTTGAGGTCTCGGTGGACAATGTCGTGCTCGTGAAGGTATTTGACAGCACAGGCGATCTGGGTAAAGAAATGACGGGCTTCATTGCATGGGATGTGGCCCCTGTGCTGTATCAACTGAAGAAGATCTGTTGCTGCCTGTTCCATAACAATGTAAAGCTTCCCATTGCAAACCTCAATGAATTCATACACCTGAACAATGTGAGGGTGTTTGATTCCTCTCAAGATGGCCAACTCCCTTGGCAGAAACTTATTGACAAAGTCTGGTGGAGCCTTCTTCCTGTCTACTACCTTTATGGCAACATTCTCCCTGTATTTCTTGGAACTCCCTACTTTCACTTTAGAATAACTGCCTTCACCGATTGTTTTCCCTAGTTTATAACCTAACTCTGTAAGAAATGTGTCTCCGGACATGGTGCATGGCCATGTTTTTTTTTAAGCCAATTTTTTTGAGGTATTAGCCTTATGAGTAAACCAGTTCACACTTGTGCTGTAATAATTTGCAATTATGAAGTTTCTGCAGGCATCATGTACCTGGTGGCCATTTATAGACATGGCCTTGGAAGAAATGTTTGAAAATGTTGGCAAAAGTCCTGCCTTTTTGATTCTGTGAATGCCCCCAAAAAGATTAGAGTGCAGGAGAACAGCACTACAGTGATGGGGAATTACACAGTAAAGAGTTGAGTGGTAATGCAAAGTTATGGCTACATCATCTTGCGAGTCCAGGTCCACCCCAGGTTCAGTAACATTTCCATATTCAGCTTGGAGATATATCTCAGTCTTGGAGATTATTCCATGTGCAAATTAGTGCCTAATTTCCACATAATTTGTGTTTTTACAATCCAGTTTGCTTGATTGTAGTCTATTTGCTTTTGGACAGAGTGGTGATCCACTGTAACGAGGTCTAACAACATTATCTTGATCGTGCCATGGATGATAGCAGGTGACCTTTGAACTTGCTTGTCGAGGGGAGAGGTCAAACATACACTCTGACTTCTATGACATCACAAGTTAGACAAGCAAAGGAGGATTGAGTGACCTCATCAGCACAGCAGGCTAATGACGGGCTAAAGGCAACTCCATTCACTGAGACGTGAATGCCGTTTTGATGAGGAAACGTGGGGTGGAGAGATGTAGGCCTGGCCCATGAGGAAGCCACATCTCCTGATTGCTTACCTTATAGCACAGGTAACTCTGGTACATTCAATAAACGAAAAGAAACCTTTCTGCTCTATCTGACATGAACTGCAAAGAGGGCTCCTGGGGTGTACATATTATTTTTGTGGAATAATCATTCATATTTACAGGGCTCTGGGGAAAGAGCAGGGGAGTTAGATCAGTCAGATGGCTTGACAAAGAACCAGCACTAGATGAGTGGGACAAATAGTCACTTCCTGGGCTTTATCATTTCACGGTTGTATGAGATGTGCAAACTAAGTTGTATGACTTAACAACTATAAAACCAACTGGAGAAATGTTTGAAATGAAAATTAACATGAGAAATGTATCATAGAATCATAATGGTCAGAAGGATTATATAGAGCTAGGAATATAGTGCATGGAACTGTGTAAATGTTTGACAAGGAAGGCAATTAGTCAAGGAATTATAATAGAGGATATAATGTTAGGCCAATGATTTGAATATTTTGCTTGATGTCACCTGGAGGTGTAAATGGAAACCTTTCAGAACTCAGCTTGAGGGAACTCTGGATAAGATAGAATCCAGCCTATTGTTCATTGGTTTTAAAAGACTGGAAGTTGATTGAATGAACAGATTTTAAAAAAACTCTTTCTCACGTTTTAATGTCCTCTGGGAAGCTCTTGCTTCTAAGGTTGAAGGTAGTGGCTTTATGTCATTTTCCTCAGTTGTGCACAGAGTCCAGTCAGCAGTGATAACTGAGTGGAATATAATGGGGACAGTGGAGTCTTGGACAATTTGAAATCGATCAAAGGTGAAGGGGGATGTGGACCATTGGAATACTCAGACCAACAGGGACCAAAGTCATCAATCAGAGATTCAGTTGATGACCTGAAGCAGAGAGTGGAGAAAGATATATAACAGAGATGGGTCTGGGGGTCCTTTATAAAGGAGGTGAAAATATGAGGTTGAAAGTTCAGGGTCAGCATGAACAAACAGTCTCATTTGGCCTGAGGAAGTGGCGAAAGAAGAGGAATGGAATTGTTGAAGAGAGTAAGGAGTTTGGCAGGGACCAAAGACAACATCCTCCCCCCTGCTCCAACATTGATTATAATCTGAGTTGGATGATCAGCTGCTTTTCCCCCCTTTTCCCTGCTTTCCCCACTTTCCCCCCATATTCTTTCTTCCATTTATCTCCAAGTGCTATATCCAACTCCTTGAAATCACAGAATGTCTTGTCCTTCAATGTTTTCTGTGGTCATGAATTCCACAGGCTCACTCCTCTCTGGGTGAAGAAGCTTCTCCTTATCTCTGTCCTAAATAGTTTATGTTGTATCCTTAGACTGACCCCTAGTTCTGGGTTCCCCCACAATCAGCAATATCTTTCCTGTAGGCAAAAGTGAGTCCTGCAGGTACAGTCATAGAGATGTACAGCATGGAAACAGACCCTTCGGTCCAACCCGTCCATGCCGACCAGATATCCCAACCAATCTAGTCCCTGCACTCGGCCCATATCCCTCCAAATCCTTCCTATTCATATACCCATCCAAATGCCTCTTAAATGTTGCAATTGTACCAGCCTCCACCACATCCCCTGGCAGCTCATTCCATAGACGTACCACCCTCTGCGTGAAAAAGTTGCCCCATAGGTCTCTTTTATATCTTTCCCCTCTCACCCTAAACCTATGCCCTCTAGTTCTGGACTCCCCAACCCCAGGGAACCAGAGTTTAGATTAGAGTGGTGCTGGAAAAGCACAGCAGGTCAGGCAGCATCTGAGAAGCAGGAAAATCGATGTTTCAGGCAAAAGCCCTTCAGGAATGGATGCACTCTAATCTAATATCTTTCCTGCATCTATCCTATGTGGTCCTGTTAGAATTTTATAGGTTTATTTGAGATTTCCTTCCTTCTGAACTCTGATATATATAAAGGTCTAATAGATTCAGCCTCTCTTCATGTCAGCCTTTCCATCCTGGAATCAGTCTGGTCAACTTTTGCTGCATTCCGTCTGCAGTAAGAACATCCTCCCTCCGATAAGGAGACCAAAACTGCAAACAATATTCCAGGTGTTGTCTCACCAAAGCATTGTACAATTGCAGCAGGACATTTTTGCTCCAGTACTTGAATCCTCTTGTTATGAAGGCTAAAGGTGATTTGCTGCCTTGACTGTCTCCTGTACGTGCATGCTAACATTAAGCAACTGGTGTCTGAGGACACTCAGGACTCATTGCACATTCCCTTCTCTCAATTTGTAGCCATTTGGGAAATTTGCTGCCTTGTTTTGACTATTTATTTATCCAAATTAGACTGCATCTGCCATGTATTTACCCACTCACTCAGCCTGTTCAAATCACACTGAAGCATCTGTGCAACCTTCCCACAGCTCATCCTTCCCTCTGTACATTTGAAGACATTACATTGAGGTACCTAACATACCTCTTGGGTTAGTAAATTTGTGGACGACACTAAGGTCGGTACAGTTGTGGATGATGCTGTAGGTTACAGGGGAACATAGAGGGCTGAGAGGTGGCAAATGGAGTTTAATGCAGAAAAGTGTGAGATGATTCACTTTGGAAGGAGTAATAGGAATGCAGAGTACTGGGCAAATGGTAAGATTCTTGGTAATGTAGATGATCAGAGAGATCTTGGTGTCCATGTGCATAGATCCCTCAAAATTGCCACCTACGTTAAGAAGGCATACAATGTGTTAGCTTTTATTAGAGGGATCAGTTTTCGAAACCATGAAGTCGTGCTGCAGCTGTACAAAACTCTGCATGCAGTTCTGGTCACCGCTTTATAGGAAGGATATGGAAGCTTTGGAAAGGGTTCTAGCAAATCTCCTGATTTACTAGAATGTTGCCTGGTATGGCAGGAAAGTCTTACGAGGAAAGGTTGTGGGACTTGAGGCTGTTTTTGTTAGAGAGAAGGTTGAGAAGTGACTTAATTGAGACACGTAAGATAATCGGAGGGTTAGATTGGGTGGACAGGCTAGCCTTTTTCCTCTGATGGTGACAGCTAGCTTAAAGGGGTATAGCTTCAAATTGAGGGGTGATAGATGTAGAACAGATGTCAGACATGGTTTCTTTACTCAGAGTAGTAGGGGCGTGGAATGCACTGTTTGCAACAGTTGTAGACTTGCCAACTTCATAGGCATTTAAATGGTCATTAGATAGACATATGGACAAGAATGAAATAGTGTCAGTTAGATGGGCTTCGGATTGGATTCACAGGGCAGTACAACATCAAGGGCCAGTACTGTGCTGTATTGTTTTATGTTCTATGTTCGAACTTGCCTTTGTCACTCAGACCATTTAGTTGAGGAGTTGGGGTGTCATGTTGTGATTGTACAGGACACTAATGAGACTTTTTCTGGAGTATTGTGGGCAGTTTCTGGTTGCCTATTATAGGAAGGATATTATTAAATTTGAGAGGGTTCAGAAAAGATTTACCGGGATGTTGCCAGGAGTGGAAGATTTGAGTTATAAAGAGAGGCTGGATTGACTGGGACGTTTTTCACTGGAATGTAGAAGGTTGAAGGATAATTTTATTGGGATGCCTGGTCAGCACAGAGGAATTAGACTGAAGGATCTGTTTCCATGCTATACAACTTTATGACTCCATAGGAGCAGGGGCTGGAGAATTCAATGTTGGAGATTTCTCCAGCAGTAGTAAGTTGCAACTGACGTGTTCATTCTTTCTTCCAGTTCTCATCCAGCTCTCAAAACCTATACTGTTTCAGCTGCACATTTATTTTGACTCTGGAATTTTCTTTTTTTTGTACAGTGATGGGTAGGAGGGGCTTCCACTCATCAAGTCATAGAGTCGTACAGCCGGAAATAGACCTTTCGGCCCAACACATCCGTGCAGGCCAGGTTTCCTAAACTGAACTAGTCCCCCTTTGCCAATGTTTGAGCCATATCCCTCTTAACATTTCCTATCCATGTCCTTGTCCTCATTATACTCAGGGTTGGGTCAGATTACCCTGCACAATTACATTCTTTCAAGCTCATTAAAAATCCATCACAGTAAAACTTCAAATTCTATGGAAATTCTGCCACTGGCTGGGACTTTCCAGCAGCCAATATCTTGGTGCCATATTTAAAAGACATTGGAGAGTAATCAGTCCCTGCAACCCAAAAGTGTCACTCAATGGCCTACATGTGACTCCAGACTCTCAGCAATGCGGTTCACTCTGAACCGCTCTCTGGGTAATTAGGGATGGGCAATAAATGCTGCCTAGCCAGTGATGCCCTCATCCTGTGAATGAATAAAGAAAAAAAAGTTTCTGAACACACAAGTTTCCCAGCTTTTGACGAACAAAATTGTACCTGTGAATGTAACCCCAGCAGGCTGAGGTTTAGAGAGCACTCATGACATAAAGATCATATTCCTGATCAAGAGTCAAACCAGTTGAAAGGTTCTGGGAACTAAATTGCAGAACTATAATCGATCATTGGATGGTGATAAAAATTCAATTGCCCAATTAACCTTCCCCTACCTGTGCTTCTAAAAACTTCAGGCCTTAACTTTAATGGGTTCTGTGTCTAAACAAAAACAACTACATTTGAGGACATGTTGCAAAACAAAGTGGACACTACAATTAAATACCACCAAACATGTTAGATTGACCCCCCAATAGAAAAAAACAGTGAAACTTGTGACTGATCCACACTGGTCTGACTTGTCTTGTATACCTCAGAACAGAGCTCCAGCATGTTCATTTCCGAATATTACTGGTCTTTCTATTGTATTTCTTTCCCTCTGAGGATGCAAATACTTATAATCTACAGTTATAAATTTGTTTTACAGGAGTTTTTGCACAACTTATGTTTATTTAATAAAAATGAAAAGAATAGTTGGTGGGTATTTGAAGGAAAACCAGGTTACTTGCTGTGTAGCCAACAATTACAATTGACAAGCGTTTAAATGAAATAAAATGTAAACCCTCCCTTCCTCTTCATCGTAGAAGGAAAGAAATTCATAAAACAGAAGATTAACTGGAATGTGCGCGGGTAAAACTCTTCCGTCTCTGTTTCCAAGTGGATAGGAACGAATCCTCTCCGCTGCCATAGTAACGGGGGATTTATCATGGTGTGAGACACGGAGGAACTGCAGGGTTGAGGTAGGCGGGAGGGAAGAGTAAGCTTGATATTTATGATTATAATTATACTTTAAGTTTAGATGCTGTTAGCACACCAATTGGATTTTTAAAATCGTTAACTGCATGAGCAATCTGTTAAATAATTTAATGTATTGGTTATAAGAAACTAAAATCCTTTTTGTTTTGGTTTAGAAGGTGGGTATTTAAGGATGTTCCTGCTGTTCTACCCAGACACCAGGCAGGGCTTTCCCTTCTTAGCCCGAGTTTACTGGTGTGGCAACGTGTGATGCTCTATTCAGTTACCCTTTGTCAGGGAGCAGGCTAACTTCAAACATAGAGAAGGAAGAGAAGCAATTGTCAAATTGGGACTATCCTTTCATTGGGGGGGGCTCAGCCTCCTGAATCACATATACTCTTGGGAGAGGCAGGAAAATAAGATTTGAGCTGAATTTATTAATTGTTAAAATAATTTGAAACCATTATGCCCCCAGGGTGACCATGCAGCACACAAACATTCCTTGCTTTATTTCATCATATCAGCATAATCCTTCGTTATCAGGCTTTCCCTAAAATACCACAATATTTGTTTCAAACAGCTCCATATTCTTCTGCCAAAGGGCAGAATATTCTACCTGAATTACCTGTTTGTTTTATGAGTGTCTATCATATATTCAGTCTCAACCACAAGAGGAAACATCTCAATGTTAACCCTAGTGTAATTTTAAATATCTCTATCACATCACACATCAGCTTCTCTTTTCTGGAGAAAACTAATCAAAAATCTAATTTTTCTGAACACTGTAACCTTTGAGAGACAAGAATAGCCCCAAGTCCATGTAATTCAAGTTAACCTGCAACTTATTTCTTAGAAAGAGAAGTTAAGTTTACAGAAGAATGGCGAGCAGGCGGATTACTCAGGAGACTTTTGATTCTGTGGTGCAAGAAAATATAACTGAGTTTCAAATGGACCCAGAAGAGGCTCTGAGTGAAGCGATACAACAGTTTGAGTCACAAGGTGGGTGAAGTTTTGAATATTCACAGGGAAGAGTTCACACAAGGCATACTGCATTAATGCATGATGAGATTAGCATGATGGTATTGTTACTGGAATGTAAATCACAAATTTGATCAGGGACATATGTTCAAATCCTACCTTAAAATCTGACAGAACTTAAATCCAATAAATCTAAAATGCTGATTTATTTTGCAAACATGAATCTGCTGGATTGTTGTAAAAACCCACGCTTCTATCCCCACTAATGTCCTTCAGGGAGGAAATCTGTCGCTCTGACCTGCATGTGATTAGAGATGTACAACAATGCTGTTGACCCTTAACTTGGAGATGACTTAGTAAGACTTTCAATTGTATTAAACTAGTACAGAAAGTGTTGTGTGTGTACTTGCACCAAGTGGATAGCAGAAGGTGGCTTGCCATCACCTTGCCAAGGGCAATTAGGAATGGGCAACATGCTCTTGCCTGAAATGCTCATGTCCCAAGAATGGCTAAAAAGAAGCGTTGGGTCCTGTTGCACTAACATGATTGAGTAAAGCAACTAACAGAACTGGAAATGTTTAATTTCCATTTGGATCTGTTTCACTTTCTCTGTAGGTGTTGATCTCATCAATATAGTGAAGGCTGTCCGGAATTCAACTACAGAAGCCAGTGGTCAGAAGCACATTGTTCTGCAGGTGATAGCAATATGTGGGAGGCTGTATGGCTGTGATGTAGTTTTTCAAAATCTCTGTTTGTAATTCTTCTTAAAATGAAGCTCTCAATTAGTAAACATGTTTCTGTGATGTCTATCTTTTAAGACTTAATTACACTTGTTTGGAAACTGTTCACCTCATCAGATGATGCATCTTCTATGTTCTTAGTCCCCTTTAAACTAAAGATCTGACCATCAGCCAATATCTTTTGCTGAAATTATCAGCAACTCCATTTCCACAGATACTATTTACCTCCCCTTCAAAAATGATGTTTTCACCCCACCTAAAAGCTCCACCTTTAGCACTTCCTAATTACTGCTTTATCTCTAATTTTTGTTTCTTGAGTCCTTGACAACTCCCCTCTTTCTCCAGTTTCTGGACAAGTCTTTTTAGGTCTATTTCTGCTCTGGTCATTGCTCTAAGACTGTTGTGTTCCAAGTCACCAATGCCATTCTTATGACAGTGACTGGGTACCTAATTCCTCCTTGTCCTCCATGATGTTCCATGTGTTCTTTAGCACATTTCATTTTCTTTCACTGCTTGTTTTCTGTTACACTGACCTTGTTTACTTATACTTCCACACTATCACATTGTAATCAGTGATCTGCTATATTTTCTGTTTTCCTCCCTGCATCAATTTCTTGGGCACGCTCATAGGTTCCTCTCCTATTTCTCATCCATATATTGTCCACTTGACGACAACTTTCTCAGCCTGCTGTCCATATACGAACAAACCAATTTTGCCAGTCAAATGTTTATCCAGCATTAACTTGCATTTCTATGAATTTTCAATCATAATCCTGTCTTGCTGGAAGCAGACAATAGGAAATTCTGTACAGTATATCTGTTCCTTTGCCTTAATACTGTCCCACGCCCGGTGCCACAGTGATGCAAAGTCTAGTTCAAGTTGTCACTTTTTTGGTTGGCTGGTGATATTTTGATACATGTCCCCCAGAGGGAGGGAGACATAAGATGGGAGTAGCAAAATAATTCATACCTTGAATCCCATCAGTCCACCAAGTTGCTTAAGTTCCTGTACTTTTGACATGGATTTTCAGCAACAGCCATCCAAAGAGGCTGAGACATTGAGCGAAATATTTTTGAAATGACAGGGTGGACATAGCTCTCATTGAGCCTCATTCATGTGTCTTCCCTGTGCTCGCTATGTGCACATCAACTTTAGCTCGCAGTTGAACAATACCTTAATCGTGGTTTTAAGATTTTTTTTACTATCCTTGGCCTTATATATTGCCGTAATCCCCTACAACTCGACAACTGTTTGAGATCTCTGCCCATGCAAAGCACTTTTGGATGGTTTACCACCCACTATGTAAACACAAGTTATTGGCATAGCAAATGATTTACTTGTCTTTTTAGGCCCTTGATGAGCTTCGTAGCGCCCTGGATCTCATGGCTGTGGATGAAATGGGGGATCACCTGACTAACTTCAGTGAGCAATGCAGCCTCGACTTTGCTCACCGTCATCTGGCAGCCGAAAAGTCGGCCTATCCCACAGTCCTTTCTTCCTGTAAACAGCTGATGTCAAATGTACCCTATCTGCTGAAGGGAATCCAGGCCTTGGGCAATCTGTTGGACGGTCAACCGGATCTCCTCGACCAGGAGGGCCAACAGCTCCTCCTGGAGATCTTGCGGCAGCACCGGGACCATGCAGCCCTGAACGCAATGACCATTCGCACCATCCGTCACAGCTGTCTGAAACATGAGCAGAACCGCCAAGACCTGGTGCAACTTGGGGTCTTGGCATTGCTGACTGGTGCTATTGTGAACCATGGTAATCAGGCAGATGTGATCAGAGAGGCGGGGAGAGCCCTGAGGGTCATGACCTATGACGACGATATCAGAGTGCCCTTTGGGCGTGCTCACGATCACGCCAAACTGATAGTTATGGAGAACGATGGACTTCGGATAATCATTGAAGCCGCAAAAGGTAGGGGACAGAACTGTGTTGGGGAGCTCTATCCTAATGTGGTAATATTGTTGATGACATGCAAAAGTTGAAAGATTATAACCATCAGCAAAGGTTGAACTGACTGGGGCTTTTTTCCCAAAGAAAGCAAAGTTTGAGTGGTGGCCTCATACAAGTCTTTAAAATAATGGAAGGAGATTATGGGATAAGATCATGATAGGTTGTTTCCAGTTGTTGGGGAGACCAGAATTGGGGTACTGTAATTAAATCCAATCAGAACTTTGGGAGAAAAGTCTTTATCTAGAGAGTGGTAAGGTTGGGAAACTTATACAGTCATAATGTCATAGAGATGTACAGCATGGAAACAGACCCTTCGGTCCAACCCATCCATGCCGACCAGATATCCCAACCCAATCTAGTCCCACCTGCCGCACCCGGCCCATATCCCTCCAAACCCTTCCTATTCATATACCCATCCAAATGCCTCTTAAATGTTGCAATTATACCAGCCTCCACTACATCCTCTGGCAGCTCATTCCATACATGTACCACCCTCTGTGTGAAAAAGTTGCCCCTTAGGTCTCTTTTATATCTTTCCCCTCTCACCCTAAACCTATGCCCTCTAGTTCTGGACTCCCCAACCCCAGGGACGAGACCTTGCCTATTTATCCTATCCATGCCCCTCATAATTTTGTAAACCTTTATAAGGTCACCCCTCAGAATCCGACGCTTCATGGAAAATAGCCCCAGCCTGTTCAGCCTCTCCCTGTAGCTCAAATCCTCCAACCCTGGCAACATCCTTGTAAATCTTTTCTGAACCCTTTCAAGTTTCACAACATCTTTCCGATAGGTAGGAGACCAGAATTGCACGCAATAATCCAACCATGGCCTAACCAATGTCTTGTACAGCCGCAACATCACCTCTCAACTCCTGCATTCAATACTCTGACCAATGCAGGAAAGCATACCAAATGCCTTCTTCACTATCCTAAGTACCTGCAACTCCACTTTCAAGGAGCTATGAAACTGCACTCCAAGGTCTCTTTGTTCAGCAACGCTCCCTAAGACCTTACCATTAAGTGTATAAGTCCTGCTAAGATTTGCTTTCCCAAAATGCAGCACCTCGCATTTATCTGAATTAAACTCCATCTGCCACTTCTCTGCCCATTGGCCCATCTGGTCCAGATCCTGTTGTAATCTAAGGTAACCCTCTTCGCTGTCCACTACACCTCCAATTTTGGTGTCATCTGCAAACTTACTAACTGTACCTCTTATGCTCGCATCCAAATCATTTATGTAAATGACAAAAAGTAAGAGGACCCAGCACTGATCCTTGTGGCATTCCACTGGTCTCAGGCCTCCAGTCTGAAAAAGAACCCTCTACCACCATCCTCTGCCTTCTACCTTTGAGCCAGTTCTATATCCAAATGGCTAGTTCTCCCTGTATTCCATGAGATCAAACCTTGCTAATCAGTCTCCAATGGGGAACATTGTCGAATGCCTTACTGAAGTCCATATAGATCACATCTACTGCTCTGCCCTCCTCAATCTTCTTTGTTACTTCTTCAAAAAACTCAACCAAGTTTGTGAGACATGGTTTCCCACGCACAAAGCCATGTTGACTATGTGTAATCAGACTTTGCCTTTCCAAATACATGTACATCCTGTCCCTCAGGATTCCCTCCAACAACTTGCCCACCACTGAGGTCAGGCTCACCGGTCTATAGTTCCCTGGCTTGTCTTTACTGCCCTTCTTAAAAGGTGGCATCACGTTTGCCAACCTCCAGTCTTCCGGCACCTCACTTGTGACTATCGATGAATCAAATAGCTCAGCAAGAGCCCCAGCAATCACTTCTCTAGCTTCCCACAAAGTTCTTGGGTACACCTGATCAGGTCCTGGGGATTTATACACCTTTAACCGTTTCAAGACATCCAGCACTTCCTCCTCTGTAATCTGGACATTTTGCAAGATGTCACCATCTATTTCCCTACAGTCTACATCTTCCATATCCTTTTCCACAGTAAATACTGATGAAAATATTCATTTAGTATCTCCCCCATTTTCTGTGGCTCCAGATAAAGGCTGCCTTGCTGATCTTTTAGGGGCCCTATTGTCCCCCTAGTGACCCTTTTGCTCTTAATATATTTGTAAAAACCCTTTGGATTCTCCTTAATTCTACTTGCCAACGCTATCTTATGTCCCCATTTTGCCCTCCTGCTTTCCCTCTTAAGTATACTCCTACTTCCTTTATACTCTTCTAAGGATTCACTCTATCTATCCTGTCTATACCTGACATATGCTTCCTTCTTTTTCTTAACCAAACCCTCAATTTCTTTAGTCATCCAGCATTCCCTATACCTACCAGCCTTCCCTTTCACCCTGACAGGAATATACTTTCTCTGGATTCTTGTTATCTCATTTCTGAAGGCTTCCCATTTTCCAGCCGTCCCTTTACCTGCGAACATCTGCCTCCAATCAGCTTTTGAAAGTTCTTGCCTAATACCGTCAAAATTGGCCTTTCTCCAATTTAGAACTTCAACTTTTGATCTGGTTTACCCTTTTCCATCACTATTTTAAAACGAATAGAATTATGGTCGCTGGCCCCAAAGTGCTCCCCCACTGACACCTCAGCCACCTGCCCTGCCTTATTTCCCAAGAGTAGGTCAAGTTTTGCACCTTCTCTAGTAGGTACATCCACATTCTGAATCAGAAAATTGTCTGGTACACACTTAAGAAATACCTCTCCATCTAAACTTTTAACACTATGGCAGTGCCAGTCGATGTTTGGAAAGTTAAAATCCCCAACCATAACTACCCTATTATTCTTACAGATAGCTGAGATCTCCTTACAAGTTTGTTTCTCAATTTCCCTCTGACTATTGGGGGGTCTATATAATACAATCCCAATAAGGTTATCATCCCTTTCTTATTTCTCAGTTCCACCCTAATAACTTCCCTGGATGTATTTCCAGGAATATCCTCCCTCAGCGCAGCTGTAATGCGCTATCCCTTATCAAAAATGCCACTCCCCCTCCTCTCTTGCCTCCCTTTCTATCCTTCCTGTAGCATTTGTATCCTGGAACATTAAGCTGCCAGTCCTGTCTATCCCTGAGCCATGTTTCTGTAATTGCTATGATATCCCAGTCCCATGTTCCTAACCATGCCCTGAGTTCATCTGCCTTCCCTGTTAGGCCCCTTGCATTGAAATAAATTCAGTTTAATTTATTAATCCTACCTTGTTCCTGCCTGCCCTGACTGTTTGACTCACTTCTGTTCTCAGCTGTACCCGTCTCAGATTGATCTCTTTCCTCACTATCTCCCTGGGTCCCCACCCCTCACCTTACTAGTTTAAATCCTCCCAAGCAGTTCTAGCAAATTTCCCTGCCAGTATATTAGTCCCCTTCCAATTTAGGTGCAATCCGTCCTTCTTGTACAGGTCACTTCTACCCCAAAAGAGTTGCTACAGATTAGAGTGTGGCAGGGAATAACTTAAATGCATTTCAGAAAAAGCTTGATAAACACAGAAGGAAGAAAGGAAATCAAGAGTGTGCTGTAAGGGTTATGTAAAGTAGCACAAAAAAAAGACTCAAATGGAACATAAATGGACCAGTTGGGCTGAAGGGCCTGTTTCCCACCTGTAATTTCTATATGATTTTAACATTACAATCACAGAACCAGCAAGAATATTGTCATTTTATGGAGATTGGAGAGGTTGCCTTTATTAAGGTTGGGGAATTGAATCTGTATCCACGTTTTGCTCTGGATTGAGCAAAATTGCCTTCCTAACAAAAAGCAAAATAATACACATATTAACTGCGACTAATGAACTGTTCCAATAAAGTAACGTCCCATAAACTCAACCTTGGCAAAGGCAAATTCAGTAGAATAGATTTTCTGACTTGCAATTCTCACATCAGGAAGAGAACCCCAGCTTTTAGCTATAACAGAGAGAGGAATAAGAGCTTCCACATCCCAGTTTCAAGATCCCTGCAACTGCTGCTCAAGGCTAAAACTAAAAAAAAAACCTGGTTCTGTGGGAGCTTAACTCCATCTATTCAGACTCCTTCTATTCCAACCTTATAAAACCAAAACTACTAGGCCTCAAAAGCTGCTTACTTTATTGACTTTGAAGCAGACTGCTCAGCACCTCTGTCCCAACCTTTCTTCATTAAACAAACAGGACAAAATACAACTGTTAGAGCCATAGTATTGTCACAAGTGACTCAGGAAATGTTCTGGATACCCAGGTTTGAATCCTGCCACAGAAGATGATGGAAATTGAATTCAACAAAAATCTGGAATTAAGAGTCTAATTAAGATCATCAATCTATTGTCAATTGTCAGAACAACCCATCTGGCTCTCTATGTCCTTTAGAGAAGGAATCTGCCATTCTTATCTGGTAGGGCCTACATGTGACTTCAGACCCTTAGCAATATGGTTAACTCTTGACTGCCCTCTGGGCAATTAGGGATTGGCAGTAAACGGTGGTCTCACTAGCGATGTCCTCATGAATGAATTTTAAAAATGAGGTTGTCTACCCTCTCAAGTGACGATAAAACATTTCACAGTCACCATATTGGAGAAGAGAAAATGAGTTCTCACTATTGACCTGCTTAATATTTATTCCTCAACTAACATATTAAAACAGACTGCCTAGCCATTTATCTAATTACTGTGTACAATTTGGTTGCCACATTGCAACAGTGACTACAACTTCGATAGTGCTTCATTGACTGTAAAGTACCATAGAGTCATACAGCATGGAAACAGACCCTTCTATCCTACTAGTACATGCTGACCAAAGTAAACTAGCCCAGTCTGCCTGTAATTGGCCCATATCCCTCCAAACATTTCCTATTTGTGTACTTATCCAAATGTTATAGCTGTATATGCATCCACCACTTCCTCTGGCTGTACGCTCCACACATAAACCATTCTCTGGGTAAAAAAAAAGTTGCCCCTCAATCCTTTTTAAAACTTTTGTGTCTCACCTTCCAAAATAAAGCCCCCTCTAGTTTTGAACTCATTCACCCCACACCAGGGAAAAGACCGTTGCTATTCATCCTATCTATGCCCCTTCATGATTTTATAAACTTCTTAGGTCACCCCTCAATCTCATACACTCCAGTGAAAAAAGTCCCAGCCTATCCAGTGTATTTTTATTAATCAAACTCTGCATTCCTGGCAATATCCTTCCTATAGAGGGGTGACCAGAACTGCACACAGTACTCTGGATGAGGCCTCACCAACATTCTGTACAACCGTCATCTTCTTGAAAAGCTCTGTTTAAATGTAAATTCTTTCCTTTCTCATTCAGCTTTCACAGACAACCCATCAGTACTGAGTGAACTGTGCTCCACACTGTCTCGTCTTGCTGTCAGGAATGAGTTCTGCCAAGACATCGTGGATCTAGGAGGTCTCACCTTCATGGTAGCCTTGTTGGCAGACTGCATTGAACATCAGGTGCAAAACAGATCCTTTCATTTTCTCTAGAAAAAAGGTTGAGAGGTGATCTGATGTAAATCATTAGAATTCTAAAGAAATTCATTAGGGTAAGTGTGGAGAAGATGTCTTTAGTTGTAGGAAAAACCAACATCAAGGGCCAAAGATATAAGATAATCACTTATATATCCAACAGAGAATTTAGGAGAAATTTCTTTCCCCTGGAGAGTGGTGAGAAAGTGGAACTCCCTACCACATGGGGTAGTTGAGGAGAAGAGTTTGATCATACTTAGAGTCATAGAGATGTACAGCATGGAAACAGACTCTTCAGTCCAACCTGTCCACGCCAACCCAATCTTGTCCCACTTGCCAGCAGCTGGCCCATATCCCTCCAAACCCTTCCTATTCATATACCCATCCAAATGCCTGTTAAATGTTGCAATTGTACCAGCCTCCACCACGTCCTCTGGCAGTTCATTCCATACACGTACCACCCTCTGCATGAAAAAGTTGCCCCTTAGGTCTCTTTTATATCTTTCCCCTCTCATCCTAAACCTATGCCCTCTAGTTCTGGACTCCCTGATCACAGGGAAAAGATTTTGTCTATTTACCCTATCCATGCCCCTCATAATTTTGGAAACCTCTATAAGGTCATCCCTCAGCCTCCAACGCTCCAGGAAAAACAGCCCCAGCCTGTTCAGCCTCTCCCTATAGCTCAAATCCTCCAACCCTGGCAACATCCTTGTAAATCTTTTCTGAACCCTTTCAAGTTTGACAACATCTTTCGGACAGGAAGGAGACCAGAATTGCACGCAATATTCCAACAGTGGCCTAACCAATGTCCTGTACAGCCGCAACATCACCTCCCAACTCATGTACTCAATACTCTGACCATAAAGGAAAGCATACCAAACGTCTTCACTATCCTATCTACCTGTGACTCCACTTTCAAGAAGCTATGAACCTGCACTCCAAGGTCTCTTTGTTCAGCAACACTCCCTAGGACCTTACCATTAAGTGTATAAGTCCTGCTAAGATTTACTTTCCCAAAATGCAGCACCTTGCATTTATCTGAATTAAACTCCAACTGCCACTTCTCAGCCCATTGGCCCATCTGGTCCAGATCCTCTTCGCTGTCCACTACACCTCCAATTTTGGTGTCATCTGCAAACTTACTAACTGTACCTCTTATGCTTGCATCCAAATCATTTACGTAAATGACACAGGACCCAGCTCCGATCCTTGTGGCACTGCACTGGTCACAGGCCTCCAGTCTGAAAAAGAACCCTCCTCCACCACCCTCTGTCTTCTACCTTTGAGCCAGTTCTGTATCCAAATGGCTAGTTCTCCCTGTATTCCATGAGATCTAACCTTGCTAATCAGTCTCCCGTGGGGAACCTTGTCAAACGCCTTACTGAAGTCCATATAGATCACATCTTCTGCTCTGCCCTCATCAATCTTCTTTGTTACTTCTTCAGAAAACTCAATCAAGTTTGTGAGACATGATTTCCCACACACAAAGCCATGTTGACTATCCCTAATCAGTCCTTGCCTTTCCAAATACATGTACACCCTGTCCCTCAGGATTCCCTCCAACAACTTGCCCACCACTGAGGTCAGGCTCACTGGTCTATAGTTCCCTGGCTTGTCTTCACCACCCTTCTTAAATAGTGGCACCACGTTTGCCAACCTCCAGTCTTCCGGCACCTCACCTATGACTATCGGTGACACAAATATCTCAGCAAGAGCCCCAGCAATCACTTCTCTAGCTTTACACAGAGTTCTTGGGTACACCTGATCAGGTCCTGGGAATTTATCCACCTTTAACCATTTCAAGTCATCCAGCACTTCCTCCTCTGTAATCTGGACATTTTGCAAGATGTCACCATCTATTTCCCTACAGTTCATATCTTCCATATCCTTTTCCACAGTAAATACTGATGCAAAATATTCATTTAGTATCTCCCTCATTTTCTGTGGCTCCACACAAAGGCCGCCTTGCTGATCTTTGAGGGGCTCTATTCTCTCCCTAGTGACCCTTTTGTCCTTAATATATTTGTAAAAACCCTTTGGATTCTCCTTAATTCTATTTGCCAACACTATCTCATGTCCCCTTTTTGCCCTCCTGCTTTCCCTCTTAAGTATACTCCTACTTCCTTTATACTCTTCTAAGGATTCACTCGATCTATCTTGTCTATACCTTACATATGCTTCCTTCTTTTTCTTAACCAAACCCTCAATTTCTTTAGTCATCTAGCATCCCTATACCTAGTGAAAGCAATATAAGGATACTTTGTTGGATATCAATTAAGGCACAAAAACATTGTGTTGAGGATTAACAGTTTCTATGACGTAAATATTAAGTAATTCCTTTTAAAAGATATTTTCTTTAGCTTTGCTACTTATAACTTCACTCTACTTTCCTTTGTGTTAATTAAGTGTCTTGACATCTTATGTAGGAGTAGGAAGCCCTTAACCATTGTACATTACCCGTAAAATTGTGTTAGTTTATGCAAAGAGCTGACTTTTCTACTTAACTGAAAACCTTGTATTTACAATTATAATTTCACCCACTGCGTACCTTGAATGTACCTCCATGGCCAGAGTTACTGAAAGGTTGATTTGTATGTACAACATTACAGCGCAGTACAGGCCCTTCGGCCCTTGATGTTACGTCGACCTGTGAAATCAATCTGAAGCCTGTCTCACCGACACTATTCCATTCTCGTCCCTACTACTGCTCTGACTAGAGAAACTACCTCTAACTTCTGTCCTATATCTATCACCCCTCAATTTAAAATTGTGTCCCCTGTGCTAGCCATTGTCATCCGAGGAAAAGGTCTCTCACTGTCCACCCTATCTAACCCTCTGATTTATCTTATATGACTTAATTAAGGCACCTCCCAACCTCTTCCTCTCTAACAAAAACAGTCTCAAGTTCCTTAGCCTTTCCTCGTAAGACCTTCCCTCCATATCAGGCAACATCCTAGTAAATCTCCTCTGAACCCTTTCCAAAGCTTTCACATCCTTCCTATAATGCAGTGATCAGAACTGTACGCAATATTCCAAATGTGGCCGTACCAGAGTTTAGTACAGCTGCAGCATGACCTCATGACACACCGTATGCTGCCTTAACAACATTATGAACCTGGGTGGCAACTTTCAGAGATCTGTGTGCATAGACACCTAGATCTTTCTGCTCATCTACACTTCCAAGAATCTTACCATTAGCCCAGTATTCTGCATTCTTATTACTCCTTCCAAAAGCGATTCACCTCATACTTTCCATTAAACTCCATTTGCCACCTCTCAGCCCAACTCTGCAGCTTATCTATATCATTTTGTAACATGAAGATCAAAGCAAAAGGCTCTGCAATCTCTTCCTTGGCTTCCCAGAAAATCCTAGGATAAATCCCATCTGGCCCGGGGACTTATCTAACCGTATATTTTTCAAAAATTTCAGCACATCTTCCTAACATCAACCTGTTTGAGCATCAGCTTGTTTCACGCTGTCCACAGAAATGTCAAGGTCCCTGTCAATTGTGAATACTGAAGCAATGTATTCATTAAGGATCTCCCACAACCTACCTCTGACTCCAGGCACAAGTTCCCTTCACTGTCCCTAATCGGCCCTATCCTCACTCTAGCCATCCTTTTGTTCCTCATGTAAGTGTAGAATACCTTTGGGTTTTCCTTAATCCTACCTGCTAAAGCTTCTTAATGCCCCCTTCTGGCTCCCTAAGTCCATTCTTCAGTTCCTTCCTGGCTACCTTGTAACCCTCTAAAGCCCTGTCTGATACTTGCTTCCTCAACCTTAAGTAAGCTTCCTTCTTCCTCTTGACTAGATGTTCCACATCCCTTGTCACCCAAGGTTCCTTCACCCTACCATCCCTCAGAAGGGACAACACTATCAGCAAGTGCTTCCTAAACAACCACATCTGTGATGTGCATTTCCCTGAGAACATCTGTTCAAATTTAGGCACCCCAGTTCCTGCCTAATAGCATTGTAATTCCCCCTTCCCCAATTAAATACTTTCCCATACTGTCTGCTCCTATCCCTCTCCAGGACTGTAGTAAAGGTTGTGATCACTATCACTGAAATGCCCTCCCACCGAGAGATCTGACACCTGCCCTGGTTCGTTGTCAAGCACCAAATCCAATATGGCCTCCCTTCTATTCGGCCTATCCATATATTGATTCAGGAATCCTTCCTGGAGACCCTTGACAAAAACAGTTCCATCCAAACTATTGGAACTAAGGCAGTTCCAATCAATAATTAAAGTCACCCAGGACAACAACCTTATTACTTCTGCACCTTTCCAAAATCTGCCTCCCAATCTGCTCCTCCGTATCGTTGTTGCTATTGGGGGGGGCCTGTAGAATACTCCCAAAAAAGTGACTTTTCCTTTCCTGTTTCTGACTTCTACCCGTACTGACTCTAGACAAACCCTCCTCGACAACCTTCCCCTCCTCGGCAAACTCCCTTTCTGCAGCTGTGATACTATCCTTGATTAGCAATGCTACTCCCTCACCTCTTTCACCTCCTCACCTACTCCTTTTGAACTATCTAAACCCTGGATCATCTAACAATAATGAATGCATGAATGCTAGGCTGAAGATTATTATAAAAGATTTTGAAGATGAACGCTTCTAAGATGTGTTGGATGAGCTGTTAGCGGTGGGCTAACTGAATGCAGTTGGTATGATAGTCTTTTTGTGGGGCAAGATCTGGCTCCATGTTCAGAGTCAAGAGGCTGACTGAGTTCCGGGATAGGAGTCAGTGACACCATGGATAATTATCTGAATTGGTGCATACCAATTATTGTGCACATTAATTGTGGTTGCAACTTGATCACATGGTCTCTCACTGCAAGTGGCAATGTACTTTCCACTCCTGAAAAGATACCCTATGATTATGACTGACCAATACAGCCCCGTAACTTCACTTACACCACTGTATACAGGAGATGCCATGCTGTGGTGTTAATATTACTGGACTAATAATTCAGATTCTTATTATCACTGGGCTCCTGGATTTGAATCAGATAGTGAAATTGAATTCAATATTACAATATCTGGAAAGTTTAAAAAAAAATCCTGGTAATGTGGTGACAACGTAATCATTGTTTGTTGTAAAAACCCATCTGTTCATTAATAGCCTTGTGGTGCAGTGGTAGTGTCCATACCCCTAAATCCAGAGACCTGCGTTCAAGTCCCACCTGCACCAAAGATGTGTATTAACATCTCTGAACAGGTTGATTAGAAAAGTAGGAAATTTGCCACCCTTACCTGATCTGACTTACAGGTCTGAGGGTGGCAAGGTAGCTCAGTGGTTGGCACTGCTGCCTCACATGGGTTCGATTCCTGCCTTGGGCGACTGTGTGGAGTTTGCACATTCTCCCCGTGTCTGTGTTGGTTTCCACCGGGTGCTCCGGTTTCCTCCCACAATCCAAAGATGTGCAGGTCAGATGAATTGGCCATGCTAAATTGCCTGTTGTATTAGGTGCATTAGTCAGGGGCAAACTATAGGGTAGGGGAATAGGTCTGGGAGGGTTACTCTTCGGAGGGTTGGCGTGGACTTGTTTCCATACTGTGGGGAATCTAATCTAACATGTTGTTCCATTTCCACAGTAACGTGGTTGACTGCCTTCAAAAATGGCCAAGCAGGCCATTCATTTCAAGGGTACTTAAGAATCAGCAGTAAATGCTGGTCTAGCCAATGATGCCCACTCCCATGAAAGACATTTTTTTAAAAAAACTGTCGATATACCAATGTTGAGGAAGTACTTAACGCCTAATTTTTTTCTTGTCCTGTTAAATTACAGGAAGTGGTGAAGCAGGTACTGGGTGCCTTCCGAGCGATCGCAGGTAATGATGAAGTAAAGGACGCAATCATCAATGCTGGTGGAACAGACCTGATTGTGTTAGCCATGAACCGACACTTGGGAACACCACAGGTACACAGCTTTGAAACCTACAAGAGTCAGTGGAAGTGGAATAACAACAGGAAGTGCCAAGTAGATCTGTGAAGAACAAAGTTAATGTTTTATGTTAACACTGTGGGTGGCAAGGTGGCTTAGCATTAATGCAGCTCCAGTGACCAGGTTCAATTCCAGCCTTGGGTGACTGACTGACTGTGAGATGTTTGGAAACCCCCCCCCCCCCACCCCATGTCTACATGGATTTCCTGCAGTCCAAAGATGTACAGGTCAGGTGGATTAGCCATGGTAAATGTGGGGTCTTGGAGATAGAGTGGGGACGCTGGGGCTGGGTGGGAGACTCTTTGGAAAGTTGGTTCAGACTTGATGGGCCAAATGGCCTCTCTTTCTGCAGTACACAGATTTTGATTCCCTACATTATGAAAACGAGCCCTTCAGCCCAACAAGTCTGCACTGACCCTCCAAAGAGTAACCCAACCAGACCCATTCCTCTACCCTATATTTACCCCTGACTAGTGCACCTATTACTATGGGCAATTTAGCATGGAGACCCACGCAGACACTGGGAGAATATGCAAACTCCACACAGATGGTCGCCCGAGGCAGGAATCAAACCAGTAATTAATCCATAGTTTCCAGCTTATTCTTATAGTTCTTTTAGAAGTCCAAAATGAATAGTGAGGATTTTTGTCAAAGTCATAGTAAAACCAGTTTTACTTGTTCCTACAATGTTCCATAATTGTCCCAGGAGCTGATAGGCTGACACTGGGATTTCACCACTGACTCTGTTATCTGTTGGTTCAGATCTGTGAACAGGGATGTGCTGCTTTGGGGATGTTTGCCTTACGGAAACCGGAAAACTGTCGTGTGATCATGGAGGGTGGCGGAGCACTGATTGCCCTGCAGGCAATGAAGGCACATCCAGCTGAGGTGAACGTACAGGTGAGATGGATGGATTAAAAGTAAGTGGGGATGGGATTTGAGAAAATTAATGAGGGAGTTAATAAGGAAGTGGAGAGTGTGGAAACGTGGGATAGTTGAAGAAGGCGATGGGGATTTGTGAAAGTGGCAGGACAATAAGGAAGATGTAAGGGAGAGGAAATGAATGTACGAGGATGGGGGTGTAGGCATGTATTAAAGAGCATACTACCAGTTCATTGTCAAAGAGCTAAATACTACTTCCACACTTAGGAGCTTTTACTCACAGTATGATGTATTACAAGTATGCAAATCTAAAACCCAACAAATATAGCTTCAGTTTGCTCCTATTTATATCTCTTTTGTGAACCCAACTGTCCCATTTGAAAATAAAACTGAGTAAATTGTGTCTGCAGATTCCAAATTAGTTGGTGAGATTGAAACAAAACATGCACATCTTTTGTGAAGTGATTTTATTAACTTTCTCAGTCTTACCCTGAACCATGTGACAGCTGCTCCCTATTTATGTGCTCAGACAATTAATAGCTGTCACCTGTTTCTCTTAGTCTTGAATAAAGATTTAACAAATCCTAATGTCATTAACCAGACACTATCAAATTGGACTTATTGTAAAGGAATGGGAGGTAATCTCATTGAGATATACAAGATTCTGAAGGGGCTTGATAGTGCAAAGAATCTCTCAGGATCTGCTCTATTTCGGGGGAGATCTAAAACATGGAGGCACAATGTTGAGGTAAGGGGCTGATTATATAGGAATGATACGAGGAGAAATGACCTTACTCAAAGGATTGTGTCTCTATGGAATTCTCTACCGAGAGTGTTGTGGATTTTTCATTGCTGAAATAATTTAAGACTGTCATAGAAAATAGGAGCAGGTGTAAGCCATTCAGCCCTTCAAGCCTGCTCTGCCAATATAATGATACTCGATCATCCAACTCATTACCCTTTGATCCTCTAGTCCTAACAAATATCTAACTCTTCCTTGGAAACATTCAGTGTTTTGGTCTCAACCACTTTGTGACAGAATTCCACCGGCTCACCACTTTTCGGATGAAGTTTCTTCTCACCTCAGTTCTAAATGGCCTTTTATTCATCCTTGGACAATACCCCCTGTTTCTGGACTGCCCAGTTATCGGGAACATCCTTCCTATGTTTACCTTAAGGCTGAGATGCACAGAATTGTGGTCTTTCAGGGAATTGAACAATATGGGGAATGATGTGAAGTCCTTGGTTGTATTGAATGGTGGAACAAGGTTGGTGAGCCATACCATCAACTCCTCTTATTTCATGTGTTGTTGTGAGAGGCACCACTAATCCAGAAACAAATCAAAACTTTAAAAGGAAACAATAACTGAACCTTAAAAGTGTAATATTGAGTTTCTGCTCCTAGATGTGGAAGAATGAGTGAATCCGCAGTAAATACCTACGACCTGAATAGTATTAAACACTCTACTAATATACAGCCACCACTTCAACTAGTATAGTGGTACTGACTCTACCTGTGGACCAAGAGGGCCACGTTCAAGTCCTACCACTTCCAGAAGGTGTAATAGCAACTCTGAACAAGTTGATTAGAAAAATAGGTTAAAATTTTAAATAAATACAGCTAGCACTTTGGTTGTTGTGGTGCATTGGTAGTGACCCTACTCTGAGCCAGAAGGCATGAGGTCAAGTCCCACCTGTCCCAGAGATGTGTCGCAATATCTTTGAACATCTTGACTAGAAAAATCTCAATTCATGCACTAAAAAAAATACATAGCTAACACTTGAGCTCTTGTGGTAGTATTCCTACCTCTAAGCCAGGAAGCTTGGGTTCATGAGTGTGTTGCTGGGAAAGCACAGGTCAGGCAGCATCCAAGGAGCAGGAGAATCAACATTTCAGGCATTAGCCCTCAATCAGGAATAAGACTTGTGGCCAGGGGCTGAGAGATAAATTGGAGGGGCGTGGGTTTGGGGGAAGGTAGCTAAGAAAGTGTTAAGTGGATGAAGGTAAGGGAGAAGGTGGTAGGTCAAAGGGGGGAGTGATGGCCAGGTCAGGAGGGCAGTGCCGAGTTGGAGGCTTGGGACTGAGATAATGTTGGAGGAGTGGAAATGAGGAAGCTGTCGAAATCCACATTAATCCTGTGTGGTTGCAGGGTTACAAGGCGGAATATGAGGCTTTGTTCCTCCAGGTATCGGGTGGTAATGGCTTGGTGGTGGAGTTGAAGTGTTCAGCTTCCTCGTTTCCCCTCCCCAAGCCTCCAACACGGCACTGCCCTCCTGATCTGTCCATCACTCCCTGCCCCCCCCCGCCCCCATCCCCATCTCCTTCTCCCTTCCCTTCATCCATCTATCGCTTTCTCAGCTACCTTCCCACACCCTTCCCATTTATCTCTCAGCCCCTGGCCCACAAGCCTCATTTCCTGATGAAGGGCTTATGCCCGTAACATCAAATCTCCTGCTCCTCAGATGCTGCCTGACCTACTGTGCTTTCCCAGCAATACACTCCCGACTCTGATCTCCAACATCTGCAGTCCTCACTTTCTCTAAGCCTCGGTTCAAGTCCCCTCTGCTCAGGGGTGTGTCCTAATATCTCTGAATAGCTTAATTTTTAAAAAAGCTAAGACTCCGAGGTTTTTGTGGTGCAGTGATAGTGACCCTGCCCTTGAGTCAGCAGGTCCAGGTCCAATTCCGACCTGCCCCAGAGATGTTATGACACCTTTGAATGGATTGATTTTGAAATGGATATGCAGCTAACACTGTTCTCATTACAGAAGCAGGCCTGCATGTTACTCCGTAACCTGGTGGCCCGCAATTCTGACTTCTCCCAGCTGATCCTGGAGATGGGAGCAGAGGTGCTCATCCTGCAGGCAAAGACTACACACCAAGACTGTGAGGACTTAGCAAAAGCTGCCCTGCGGGATCTTGGCTGCAAAGTAGAGCTTCAGGAGCTCTGGACAGGGAAGAAAGCTGGGATTTCCCATTAACTGCCATCTTGGGACAAGACTAGGAGATGGACCTCGAAAGCACACGTCATGTTTGGTTGCACATTTCTGGATTGTTCTAATATTTAACCCCTTTGTGATCATCTGAGAGGTTGTACAAGCGACCAGAGAACCTCTGAGGTGTCTGTTTCAGCTGCGGTGAGTTGAGGATCTACGAGATGCCACCACTCTCACTCCACTTCGGTAAACGGGACTTCCCACAATGCACATTGGTACAGGGAGCAGGCTGTTGATTGATGATCACTACCAAACTCACAAGGATCCTTCCACCAAGGAAGGCCATCTCTGAACTTTCTTGCACTTTGACAGGTAATCGGCTTCTGGAAATTCCATTATGTTACCCAGAGTTATTTTTCTTGCCAAAGTATCAGCAGAATGGAAAGTGTTTCTAGACAAGCGGTTTGAATATTGTTCTGTCACATTAATATCCTCTTGTGGCACGTTATGAGTAAAGTGTTTAACACCAAACTTGATAGATTTTGTACCTTGAAGCAGGTTGTGAATCTGAAATTAAACATGCCCCATCCCATCCCATCAGTTAATAATTTAATCACCACCTCATGACACAATATAGGCTGTGTATTTTCCTTTTTGTCTGTTTCATCTTTTTAAAAAAAAAACCTGTTTTACAGTGCCATAGCGCTCACAGGGTCTGTAAATGAAATGAAGCATACATTACCAAACAATTAATTTTAGATGCAGTGATTTCTTCTGAGTTGATGACAAAATATCCAAAAGGACATTTGTCTGATCAGTAGGAATGACACCATTGTTTCAATATTCCCACAATGAGATCTTTATTAGCAATGGAGAGGAGATTCTCCCCATCCTTGTTTGATGATAGAATTGACGCTGAAAAAGAGCTTATCCAACACTTCTTTACAACCCAACAACTAGAGTTTCCTATCATCACCTTTTAAAACAATATTTTACACATTTTATTCAGTGCATGTGCACAAGCAAACACCTCCCCATGCACCTAAGGCTCTAACAACTGAGGAAATCCTTATGTGTAATAGAGATCACAGCTAGATAGTTGAGATTTGGTTGTGACTCTGTGTTAGTCATGTCCTGTGCAAATCATGAAAGCATGTCAGCGGATCTGGCAAATCCCTGCGCTTCTGTTAGGCTATTGGACCCTGGATTTGAAATTCAATCAAAATTATTGTCTTGCAGTTGGAAGCAATGTCTGCCTTGAGTGAGGTTGTCCCTCCTGTTCTGCTGCAGTGAGTCAGAGGTTGACTGTATAGTCCCACTGTACACATCAGCAATGTTATGTAACCCTAAAATGCATCACTCTGAAAGCATTGACATGAACATTACTCTGAGGTCATAAACCTATTGTATATTTCCATAAATGTATTGTTTTATCTTGTCAGTCAAGCCCAGATGTTTTTGATGTATTAAAAGTGTGTGCACGCAATTCTTTTTCTTTTATAAATCCCTATATCCACATTTAAAATGGAAATGTTTATGTAAACATACCACATGGTAATTACAATCTTCTAGCAAGGGGGCCACTCTAGTGCCACCTGCAAACTGGGGCAGAGGTTTCCCATTTTCACTTTACTGGTGAAATTATTTTCCTGAAGGCATCTTCCATTAGAAGATGGGGGGAGGAAGGTTTTCTTGATGCCACATCTCAGCAAGAATTAGTTAGTCTTGTAGAGGTCCAGAACAGATTGACCAGAATGGTATAAAAGCTAAAGGGTTAAAGTATGAGGACAATATTATAGATTAGGTTGTGTTATCCTAACAATGCAAAATTAAGGGGGGATCTAGTTGAGGTGTTTAAGATGGTTAAAGGAGTTGATATGGTTGAGAGAGATTGGGCGGGGTGGGGGGGGGAAGGAAGGTGGCGAGTGTAGTACAAGGGAGGGAAAAACAAAATTCGAGCCAGTTCACTTGGGGTTGATGTTAAGAAGCACTTCCTCATACAAAGGGATATAGAAATCCTGGGACTCTCCAAAATGGTTGTTTAGGTTAGGCATAATTTCACAATTTAATAAGAGAATTAAGGGCAACTGTTATACAACAAAAAATTTTCAGACCGCAACTGGTTCAGATCCAGAGTGCACAGCCAAGAGTGAGATGGAGACAGGTTCAATGGAGATATTCAAAAGGGAAGTCGGTTGTTACTTGAAAAGGAAAAAATGTGAAAAATTTCAAGAGAAGACTATAATTTGCACTCATTCAAAGAGGTGGTGCAGACAAGATAGGCAAAAATGTCTCTTGGTCTTCTGTGATTCACAGATGGGATTAAAATACAGATCGTTCCATGACAAAGGGGCTGAAAGGCCTCCTGTTCCAATACCAATAATTTCTGCACGACACCTGCCTCTCTCGGTCAATACTGAAGGATGAAGTGTTGTAACAGGAGATTTACTATGATTAAAAATAGAAACAGAAGGTGTTTCACTGCAGTGCTGGGAAGAACTGGAAGCATTAACTCTGAACCAAACATTAGTGCGTTGTCAACATGACCAGCAAAAATAACTAAGGAGCAAAGTCTTATCTATCTCTGTTAACTGAGGTGGGTGGAGTGGGCAAATGTTCGACTTGCAGATAATGTAATAGTTGGTAAATATTATTTTCTTTTGCAGTAGCATTGTCATTCTGATCCATGAGCTACAGCAAGACTGGATCAACTGTAAAATTAGAGAGAGACTGTTCAGGAGTGGTATCGCAAAGTAGTTGTTCACTCATAGGGGAATAAAGATCTGGAACTCTCTTCCCCCAACAACTGTTGAGGCTGGAAATAAAATGCAAAATTTCATAACTAATTTGATAGATGTTTGGTTAGTCAGGTTTACAGGACTAAGGCAGGCAATGGAGTTCAGGTCTGAATGGTCGCCTTCTATTACATACAGAACACAAAGACAGGATATTAAAGGCAAAGAGTAGAAGTGCAATTAATGCTGTTCTTGAACAGCTTCAGTTCTCCAGTTTTCAAAAGAAGTCTTCCAATCTGCAGAACAGTTTCAGATTTTCATTGTACTTGTAAATGCCTCTGACCCTACACTGCTACACACCTATCCGGCTTTCACAGAAAAACATGCATCAGCATCCATCAGGGAATTCCACTGGAGCAAGAGAGAGTCAGGGTATGACAGGACGTAAGCCCCATTTTTACAGCACCAGCTGACATGTGGTAAGTTTAAAGGTCTACTTTGAATGTTAGTGAATGCATGGGTGAGTGAACGGGCGATGTGGGCCACCGAGTCAGGGGTAGTTGGGAAAGTAATAGGATTGGAGGGATAGTCAGCTACAGGATGGGTAGTTGGATTGTCAGGTTGTGTGGGGATTCAACTCAAAAGGATGGTTTAATCTGACCAGTGGTTATATTAAAGTCGGATTAGTCGGCAGCAGTAGTCTGGGTCAGGGGAGTTAGGTTTTGGAGGTCAGTTGTGTCGTTACCTAGATGTTGAACTAGTTTTCACAATATTTCATGGATGACTACCCAGCTGTTCACAATGTATATATTAATGATTACTGATGAAGGTACAGAATGTAATATTTCCAAATTTGCAGATGACTCAAAGCTGGCTAGGTGAGCTATGAGGAGGTTGCAGAGATTCTTAAGAGTGATTTGGACAAGCTGAGTGAGTGGGCAAGTGCATGGCAGATGTCGTACAATGTAGGTAAATGTGAGGTTTTCCACTTTAGGACCAGGGGTATCAGTCTGAAGATAAGGGGCAGACTTTTGTATAATTTTGTTTTCACAGAGAGTGGTGAACTCGTAGAATTAGCCACCATAGAAAACAGTCAAGAGGGAGTTGGATACAGCAACTGGGGTTAAAGGGATCAAAGGATATGAGGGAAATGCAGGCTAATGAGTTGAATGCTCAGCTGTGACCATAATGAATGGCCTACTTCTGCTTACATTTTGTGTGTTTTTATGTTTTACCTAAATAAACACAAACTATTTGAAGTCTCCGATTATCAGGATTTCTTCATGACACTATTATTATCTTCTCTTACCCACACCAAAAATTTTGAAAAATTATGTATTTTTATTCAGCGGCAGAATTAGGAAAGTTGAGTACTTCGAGTTGAACTGTTGAGATACACCTCTGAGTGTAAAGTTTCTAACCCTCCTAGGTTTGGATGATCAGCCATGATCATAATGAATGGTGGTGCTGGCTCGAAGGGCAGAATGGCCTACTCCTGCACCTATTGTGTATTGTTATCTAGGTGTGTCTCACACTGAAGCGGCAGCATCATTCTGGCCTTTTGGTGTATTCTGTTTAGATGCCAAGAATCTGATTGGAGTAATAGATACATGGAAAACAGGGGTAGGAGTCAGCCATTTGGCCCCTCGAATCTGTTTCGCCATTCACCATCATCAAGTAACAGCGGGAGTGATTGACAGTGTCAGTTCCAGGAAGCCAGTTTGTTCTTGGGAACGACTTAGCAGGGTCCACTATAGAGTCATAGAGATGTACAGCATGGAAACAGACCCTTCGGTCCAACCCATCCATGCCGACCAGATATCCCAACCCAATCTAGTCCCAAATGCCAGCACCCGGCCCAGATCCCTCCAAACCCTTCCTATTCATATACCCCTCCAAATGCCTCTTAAATGTTACAATTGTACCAGCCTCCACCACATCCTCTGGCAGCTCATTCCATACACGTACCACCCTCTGCGTGAAAATGTTGCCCCTTTGGTCTCTTTTATATCTTTCCCCTCTCACCCTAAACCTATGCCCTCTAGTTCTGGACTCCCCCACCCCAGGGAAAAGACTTTGACTATTTATCCTATCCATGCCCCTCATAATTTTGTAAACCTCTATAAGGTCATCCCTCAGACTCTGACGCTCCAGGGAAAACAGCCCCAGCCTGTTCAGCCTCTCCCTATAGCTCAGATCCTCCAACCCTGGCAACATCCTTGTAAATCTTTTCTGAATCCTTTCAAGTTTCACAACATCTCTCCGATAGGAAGAAGAGCAGAATTGCACGTAATATTCCAACAGTGGCCTCACCAATGTCTTGCACAGCCGCAACATGACCTCCCAACTCCCGTACTCAATACTCTGACCAATAAAGGAAAGCATACCAAACGCCTTCTTCACTATTCTATCTACCTGTGACTCCACTTTCAAGGAGCTATGAACCTGCACTCCAATGCTTGGGAGCCTCCTGTGAAGTGCTTCTGTGATGTTTCCTCTGGCATTTATAGTGGTTTATCTCACATTGCTCTGCTGCTTCCGGTTGTCAGTTCCAGCTGTC
Organism: Chiloscyllium plagiosum; assembly: GCF_037043375.1. Lineage (NCBI taxonomy): Eukaryota > Metazoa > Chordata > Chondrichthyes > Orectolobiformes > Hemiscylliidae > Chiloscyllium > Chiloscyllium plagiosum. The sequence continues at coordinate 6,302,294 of NW_028270166.1, forward strand.
CGCTGCAGTTACCCAGTATATTGGGTCCAAGTCGATGTGTTTGTTGATAGAATCTGTGGATGAGTGCCCAAACTCTGGGTCAGATATGTAGATGACACCTTTGTAATCATTAAAAACACAGAAATAGAAAAAACACACCGGATCATCAACGCCACATTCACAGGAATCCGATTCACTAGAGGGGAAGAAAAGGACAACCTTGTCTGCGTGGGTTTCCTCCGGGGTGCTCCGGTTTCCTCCCACAATCCAAAAATGTGCAGGTTAGGTGAATTGGCCATGCTAAATTGCCCATAGTGTTAGGTGAAGGGGTAAATGTAGGAGTATGGGTCTGGGTGGTATACGCTTCGGCGGGTCGGTGTGGACTTGTTGGGCCGAAGGGCCTGTTTCCACACTAAGTAATCTAATCAAAAAAAGTAATCTAATCAAACTAGCCACGAAATGACACGACCAACTATCCTTAATAGCTACACATGCAGATGACAAGCAACATGAGTTCGACTGGGACAACACTACTATTATAGGACAAGCCAAACAGAGAACAGCCAGGGAATTCCTAGAGGCATGGCACTCATCCACAGATTCTATCAACAAACACATCGACCTGGACCCAATATACCAGCCACTGCAGCAGTCAGCTGGAACTGACAACCGGAAGCAGCAGAGACAAACCACTATAAACGCTGGAAGAAACATCACAGAAGCGCTTCACAGGAGGCTCCCAAACACTGAGGATGTCACCTAGACAGGGGACGAAATATCTGCAACACAAATTCCCAGCTCGGCGAACAGAACCACAACAATGAGCACTCTTCTCACAAACTCTGCACTCCAAGGTCTCTTTGTTCAGCAACACTCCCTAGGACCTTACCATTAAGTGTATAAGTCCTGCTAAGATTTGCTTTCCCAAAATGCAGCACCTCGCATTTATCTGAATTATACTCCATCTGCCACTTCTCAGCCCATTGGCCCATCTGGTCCAGATCCTGAGGGAAAGGCTGAATAGGCTAATTTTTTTTTAGGGAATTTATTTTTCCCTGGAGTGTCGGAAGCTGAGGGGGACCTTATAGAGGTTTATAAAACCATGAGAGGCATAGATAGGATTAATAGACAAAGTTTTTCCCTGGGGTGGGGGAGTCCAGAACTAGGGAGCATAGCTTTCAGGTGAGAGGGGAAAGAAATAAAAGAGACGTAAGGGGCAACTTTTTCACGTAGAGGGTGGTACGTGTATGGAATAAGCTGCCGGAGGAAGTGTTGGAGGCTGGTACAATTACAACATTTAAAAGGCATCGAGATGGGTATATGAATAGGAAGGGTTTGGAGGGACATGGGCCAGGTGCTGGCAGGTGGGACTAGATTGGTTTGGGATATCTGGTCAGCATGGACAAGTTGGACCGAAGGGTCTGTTTCCATGCTGTACATCTCTATGACTCTATGATTAGTTCAGTCAGAAACAATTATTCAAGGTGCCAAGGAGCAGTGCAATCACTCATCAGAAACTAAAATTTACCAAGCATTCTCACATTGCTTGCAAAGCTGTGTCAAGGGATCTCCCTGAACAAAGGAACCAGTTCTTTCTTTATACAAAATCTCACATCACAGTCCATAATGCCCACAAGACAACCCCCAGCCACTCTCCCAATGTCACATGCCATCCAAGACACACTGCAATGACCTGATCATCTCCAGAAACAATCCCTTAATGGCAAGAGCTGATGTCAATCATTTTTTTAACTACAGGATGTGGTCAGAGTTTTAATTGCAATGTTCTTATTGATTCTGAATAGGAGATGATAATGTAATTTTTTTTTACTTTGAATAATAGGAGATGATGATGTAATTTTTTTTGCATTGTACCTGCACAACAGAGAAACATACCACCCTACCCCCAGAGCATCCAATTTCTTTCAGGCCAGCAGAGCAAATTAACCTCTTAACATCTCATCTGGAGTTATTCCGGGTAAGGACAACAACTGCCTTGCTTAAAGGGCTTTAGTGAAACAGGTTTACTCCATTCAACAGGGGTTATGTGAGATTCAAACTCTAGTCCCCAGGACGTGAGCCTGCAGTTCTGGATTACTAGTCCAGTGACGTTATCACTATGACACCACTACCCTAAAAAAAAGAAACAGTTTTCTTCGATGGGAATTATAATAACAGAACATCATAAGCCATTCCATTCAGTAGTACAATTAGGAAACATCCCTTCACAGAGTAATAGAGTCACAGAGTTGTACATCATGGAAACAGACCTTCGATCCAAGTCATCCATACCAACCAGATATCCTAAATTAATCTAGTTCCACTTGCCAGCATTTGGCCCAAATCCCTTTAAACCTTTCCTATTCATGTACCCGTCCAGATGCCTGTTAAATGCTCTATTTGTATCAGCAGCCACCACTTCCTCTAGAAGTTCATTCGATATATGCACCAGCCTCTTCGTGAAAAGGTTGCTCCTTAGGTCCCTTTTAAATCATTTCCCCCTCACCTTAAATTTATACCCTCTAGTTTTGGACTTCCCTACTCGGGAGAAAAGACATGACTATTCACCCTCTTCATACCCTTAATAATTTTATAAACCTTTAAAAGTCACCCCTCAGCCTCCGATGCTCCAGGGAAAACAGCCCCAGCCTCTCCCTGTAGCTCAAACCCTCCAATCACATTGCAACATCTTTGTAAATCTTTTCTACACCCTTTCAAGTTTAACACCACTTTTTCTATGGCAGGGAGACCAAAACTGAATGCAATATTCCAAAAGCAGCCTAACCAATGTTCCGTACAGCCACAATATGACCTCCCAACCCCTATACTCAACGCACTGACCAATAAAGGCAAGCTTCCCAAATGCCTTCTTCACTATCCCATCTACCTGTGACTCTACCTTCAAGGAGCTATGAACCTGCATCCCAAGTTCTCTCTCTGTTTCACAACATACTCCAGGTAGAGGAAATTAAGAATTCTCCCCCAAATAAGTTGGGAACATTGACTGTTAGTTTTGAGATGAGTAGATTGGTGTTAAGCAAAGATATATAGTGATTAGCAGCAAAGGGTGTAGATGGATTTGAGTCACAGATCAATTGTGATCTGTGGAGCAGGGGTTGTCCCCATAATCTTTTACATAACCTACTTATCATGTTCTTTGTTCATGGAATTGATGTACTTAATGCAGACTTGTTCAAGCATTTTTGTCTCCATTGGTGAATGACCTTCAGGCCTCCTTGGCAAATTCCTGTTATTACGTTTAAATGTTGAATTATACAACTTTGACCAAACTTCCCTCAGCCAAAAATTTAAAGTAGGTCTGATGCAATTGCATTGAAAAATGTGGAATATGGGTAAAAACAAATTATCCATGACTGCGTGATGTAATAATACTTACACCTAAGGTGCATTTTATCCCTTATCCTAAAGAATATTTATTGAAATTGAATTACTGTAATGTTGGCAAATACAGTAACAATTTTACCCACCTCAAAGTCCAACATACCGCAGTTGCATAACTAACCAGCTCATCTATTTATGGTGAATACTTGCAATGATATTTCAGTCAGATCTGAAAGCAGATTTTCCTCCTCTTCAAATCATGCTAGAAAATTTTTGTAATCTCCTGTATCAGCAGGACATCCTTATACACCTTTAATTTACCATGTCAGCTGAAAGATAAAACGTTCAACAATATAGAGATTCCTAACAACTGATCAACCAATATTACCTGTTTCACCTGAACATATGAATGAGGAAGAGAATGGCCACTCTAGCCTGCTCCAACATTTAGTGAGATCATGGCTAATCTGAATCCGACTTCAACTTCACATTCCTGCCTATCCTGATAAATTCTTAACCAGTGAGTCAAAAGTTATCGATCTCCACCTTAAAAGTAATCTGACCAGATCTCTACGACTATATGGGGAAAAAGAGTTCCAGACTCTCAAATTTTGGAGAAAAAAATGTCCTCATCTCAGTCACAAATGGGAGACTTTTTATTTTTAAACTGTGTCCCCTAGTTCTAGTCTTCCCAATAAGGAGAAACATCCTTTCAGAATCCACCTTATCAAGCTCCCTCGCCCTTTGTTTCAATAAAATAACCTCTCATTCTTCTGAACTCCAATGGGCAGAAGTTGATCCTGTCCAACATTTCCAAATGATATTCACCCCTGCACCCCCAAATGCAGGTTTAGTGAAGTGAACATTCTCATACTATGAGATTATGTGGCCATGTCCTTTTGTCATGAAAACAAAACTTTTTTTGTTTTTCCTAGTTAAAAAATGTTGAGTATTTACAGATTAATGGAAAGAGTGCATGAAGTGACCGGTATGGAACTGAGCCACGGCAGGGTTATTACAAATGGTCTGATTGTCAACTATGGCTCAGTATTGGTACCTTCAAATCCTATTCCAAAGGATCAGGTCTGTAATCCAGGCTGACATTGCTCATGAAGTCTGAGAAATGCCAGCCTCTGAAAGATTTTCTAAGTAGCTTGTTGGGGAATGCTACGACTCACCTCTGGAGCAAGTGGGACTTGAAGCCGGGTTTTTCTGGCTCAGAGGTAAGGACACTACCACGGAGCCACAAGAGTGTGAGAACGGAGTTGAATACTTTGTTGTGAAGCCGCTGCAGTCGAATAGCTTGGTGGTGGGAGAGGTGTTTGGCACACCGCCTTCAGGGGCTAACACTCGGAGTAAGAGTGGGGGCACCGCCCATAACCGAGGAGGACAATAACATTAACGTCCACTCACTTCATCAAACTCTGTGGCCGTTCGGAAGCCACCGCCGGACCTCGCGCCCATCTCCCCCCCCCCCCCCCAATCCAGAACCAATCTCCTATTGGTAACTCCCGCTGTCAATCAGGCCAGGGCATCGACCCGCCCCTAACGGCAGGACTGAGAGCCTGAGGTAAAATGACTGAAATTTATTCTGCATCGGAGTCAAAGTTAAAACATTTTCTTATCTATTTCTGTCATCATCTTTTCTGTCATTTCGTTTGACGTGAATGAAATTACTCACAAATGGTGAGCAGTCTCCTAAGGCGGCAGTCGCACCAATAATCCCACCCTAAGCCTTCCTTGATTGGTCAGGTTTATATCCCGGATATATTGAGTGCTGATTGGGTTTAAGACGCGTCCATCATGCTCCCAACCCAAACGGCATTTGGCCATACCGGTAATGTTCCATTGGTGAAGGATTGTGCCAATCACCTTGACGTCACCAGCGATTGTGGGTAAAATGACGGCATCATCTACACGCCCTACCCGCACGAGTAGCTAATCGGATCCAGGATCCGGGTCGATGGGCGGGGCCCGGTCTCGCGCTGTCGGTTGTCCGTCAGCGGGGCGCGAGGGTTACCAGCGGTGGTGGCGGCGGCTCCTCCAGTATCCCGGCATTCTCTCCCCAGCACCAGCACCACCACCACACACACCCCCTTCCCACCGGCTCAAAGTTTACAGTCACTGGAGAGGACAGCTGAGGAGGAGAGGGTCAGTGTTAGGGAGGATAGGGGCTGAGGGTGGGGGAGGCGAGGCGAGTCTGGGTGGGGAAGGGCAGGGTCTGACGGGGAGGGAACGAAAGGTCAATACTGAGGAATGAGGGGAGAGGGAAGATAGCAGCTGAGGAACGGGAGCTAGGACTGAGGGAGGTGAGACAACGGCTGAAGGAGGGGAGGTTAGGAGCTCAGAGGAGACAGGAGCTGAAGGAGGGGCGGTAGGGCTAAGAGGAGGGAGTGAACATCGGGCAGAAGGACAAGAGACAGGTCTGAGAGGAGACGAGCTGAGGGAAGGGAGACAAGGCAGGACTAAGGGAGCCTGGACTTCAGGTTAGATCAAGGTAGAGAGGATGAGGGAGTTTGTGTTAAGCAGCCAACGGAGGCAACACTGAAAGTGGGCTAGGCAGTCGGGGCTCAGGGAATGAGGGAGGGCCAGGCAACTCATGGACAGAGTAATTGAGGCAGTGCCACAACGGGGTAAAATGGAGGGAGCCTTGGTCAGTTCACCCTGAAGGAAGGAGTGGCCAGGCTAAGGGTTTTCTCGAATAAAACAGGCTGAGACAGTGAGGGTAAGTGCAGTGCAAAACACAGAGTGAGGGGCAAAGTGACAGATAAGAGTACTCTGCAGAGAGTAAGAGGCAAGGGTTGAGGGATAAGTAGCAGGCCAGAGTTATTGAAGGAGCTTGGTAAAACAGAACGTTGGGCATGCAAGTGTTGAGGATCAGAATGGTAGACTGAGCCAGGAAAGCTGAGAGATATACTGGAACAAGCAGGGCTGAACGGGGACAGCAGAGAGTCTGGTTTACAAAAAAAGACTGCCAGAGATCACGTAGACCAAGGTAATTACAGTGAAAGTCTGTCCACTATAATCTGTAGTCTGTTTAAAAATGTCATACTATATCATCTGTATTCAGCTTAATATTTAATGGTTTGAATAAATATATTCAATGAGTGGAGGACATTCTCTTAGAGGGGTTGCTGTGGACGATTACTGAAAAGCCTTTATTTTTTTCTTCCAGTTGACAAATCTATACAGGTTACAGTATTTTCTGCAGCTGGGGGATTTTGTTTGATTAGGATATGTTGCAAAATATTGCCCTTTTACAGGCAACACCTAGCTTGTAGCTTTCATTCAGATTTTCTTTGGGAATATTTTAAAATAGTTGAAATTAAATAAATGGCCTTTTAAAATTTCATTTGGTTTCAAAGACTAGACAATAAAATCAGAAAAGGTTATATTTAACAAACATATGAAATCATAATGAACATCTGAAAAGATGGTGTGGTTTCGTGAAATTTTGATTAGGCCTGTTAGTCATCCTTTTCAGATTTCAGTATTTGTTGTTTTCGTAATTGTAGGGATTTGCTTTCCTTTTAAAGTAGCAATCATGACCTCCTTTTTGGAGGTATGGTGCTTTTTGATTAGAGACCGCAAACCATACAGCACAGAAACAGGCCCTTTGGTCCAACTGGTCTGTGCGACCAAACAACCCAATCTGACCTTATTGTATTTGCCAGCATTTGGCCCTCATCCCTTTAAAACCCTTCCTATTCGTGTACCCATCTTGATACCTTAAAATGTTGTAATTATACCAGCCTCCACCATTTCTTCTGTCAGTTCGTTCCACATATACACCAAGCTCTGTGTGAAAACGTTACCCCTCAAGTCCTTTTTAAATCTTTCCCCTCACACCTTAAACCTATGCCCTTTTTTTAGACTCTCACACCCTAGGAAAAAAGCCGAGGCTGTTCACCTTATCTATGCCACTCATAATTTTATAAACCTCTATAAAGTCACCACTTAGTTTCCGACACTCGAGGGAAAATAGCCCCAGTCTATTCAGTCTCCCTGTATAGCTCAAACCCTCCAACCCTAGCAATATCCTCGTAAATCTTTTCTGCACCCTTTCAAGTTTAACGGCATCTTTCCTATAGCAGGGAGACCAGAATTGAACACAGTATTCCAAAAGTGGCCTATCCGATGTTCTGTAATGCTGCAATATGACCTCCCAACTCCAATACCCAGTGCACTGATCAGCAAAGGCAAGCTCACCGAATGCCTTCCTGTCTACCTGTGACTCTACCTTCAAGAAACCGTGAACCTGCACCCCAAGGTCTCTTTGTTTGGCAATATTCTCAGGACCGAACCATTAAGTATGTAAGTTCTGATTTACCTTATCAAAATGCAGCATTTCATGGATACCTAAATTAAACTCCATCTGCCACTCCTCAGCCAATCGGCCCATCTGATCAAGGTCCTGACATAACCTTTTTCATTATCTACTACACCACCAACTTTGGTGCAGTCTACAAACTTACTAAGCATTCCTCCTACATTCACATCTAAATAATTAAATGATGAAAAGCAGTGGACCCAGCACTGAACCCTGTGACACACTGCTGGCCACAGCCCTCCAGTCTGAAAAGCAATCCTCCTCCACCACCACCCTCTGTCCCTACATTCAAGTCAATTTTCTACCCAAATGGCTAGCTGTCCCTGTATTTCATGTGATCTAACCTTGCTAACTAGTCTACCATGTGGAACCTTGTTGAACACCTTGCTGAAGTCCATATGGATAATGTCCACCACTCTGCCTTCTTCAATCTTCTTTGTCACTTGTCAAAAAATTCAATCAAGTTAGAGAGACACAATGTCCTGTGCACAAAGATATGTTGACCATCCCTAATCAGTCCTTACCTTTCCAAATACAGGTAAATCCTGTCCCTCAGAATCTCCTCCAACAATTTGCCCACAACTTTGTTACTTTCTCCATATAAGATCCGAGAAAGAAGGCTTCCTGTTGTGGGACAATCTGGATCTAGAAGTCACTGGTTAAAAATAATGGATCACCAATTTGAAACAGATGAGGCAATTATTTTTTCTGACATTCTTGACTCTTTGGCACTTTTACAAGGTGGGGGGGTGGAATCAAAGTCTGTGAATATTTTTAAAACAGTAGATTTTTGAGAACCAAAGAGGTAAAAGGTTTCAGGAGTAGACGTGAATGTGGCGAAATCAGATAAGCCTGATCTTATTGAACGGAGGAGCCAGTTCCAAGAGCTGCTCCTAATTTGTTTGTTTGTATGAAGGGGGTGGGGTAAAGTTTGGCTTGTGACAGAATATGATAATTTTAAAAATGCTTAGACTGCAAAAGAGTCTGAACTGAAATAAAATCAACAATTGAGACTTGAACGTTGAGCAGTGAGGTCCATTTTAAACAAGTGTATTGTCTTTGCTCAGGCTGCATGTAAGGAGAATCCTGTAGATTTTAGCTATCCTGCTCTCAACATACACTTGTGAGCCTGCTAATAGTAAGTGTACTTTGTTTAATCTGTATGTAGTTTGAAATCTAGTGTCTCTGTTACTGGTTCTGTTGTTTTTTTAATTCTGTCATCTTTTGAATGGAGTTTCATTCTTGTTTAAGATTTGACCTGAGGAGAGATTGAGTTAGGATTGTATTCACTGGAGCTTAGAATGAGGGGGAATCTCATAGAAACATGTAAAAGTCTAATAGAACTAGATAGGTTAGATTCAGGAAAGATGTCCCTGATGGTTGATGAGTCCAGGACCAAAGGTTATAGTTTAAAGAGAAGGGATGAACCTTTTAGAACTGAGATGGGGAGAACTTTCTTCCCCAGAGAGTGTTGAACCTGGTTAATTTACTACCGAGAAAGTAGCTGAGGTAAAAATATTATATTTTCAAGGACATCGATACAGCTCAAGTGGCTCAAAGGATATGAGGGGATGGCAGAATTAGGGTGTTGAGCTTGATGATCAGTCGTCATATTAAATGGTGGAACAGGGCTCAAGGAGGCCTACTCCTCTTATTTTAATGTTTCCAAGTAAGTAGATTATTTGAGGTTGGTGTAGGAACATTTTGAAGTGCCAAAGTAAAAGTGGGTAACAGTTTGGTAACAACTTGACCTTTTGCCCACTTATTCCAGGTAAGGGACAAATGATGGAAGTTTTGACTTGACATTCACTGGTAATTCTTGGTAGCTGTTCAGTGCTAAGGATAGGTTGCAGTGAATGGCCTCAGCTGGAGGATTGTCTGGCCAGCCAGTTGAAGAATGAGATACATTTATTAGAAAACACATGCTGCAAGAAGGCCGAGGAAGCTGCTGTCGCTGAGTGTATGTCCAGAAATTCATCGTACCACGTCATAGGATGTGATGGTGGTTAGACTGAATGGAGGTAAAGAGCTTGCATTTTTATAAAGACAGTCGTAATCACTGGGTATCTTAAAATGCTTTACAGCCAATGAAATGTGACCATTCTTGCAATGTAATGGTCACATTACTTTTGAAATTTGACCATTCTTGCAATGTTTAGGAAGCATAACAGAGTTTATACACAGACAGCATGTTGTCGTAATAAAGAATGAGATGCAACTATTTTTTCTGTATGTATGTATTTTAAGTCAATTATACTTGATTTCTTGCATGGGTTTGTTGATTCAAAGCTTGCTTTGGGTTTAGGTAGTTAGTAAGTGTGGAATGAAGGTTGTGAATTCGAGTCCTCATTACACAGTTGTAAAAGTTGTCAATAAATCTTGTGATTACTCACAGGCATCAGGGGAGAAAATTCACTCTTCAGAGAAGAGAACCTGCCCTCTCCCTAATGGTGTATGGTAAATTTAATTCCTGCTGATATTGCTTAGCAATCCACTGATTTATAAAGACAACCATGTTGTATAAGACAAGTTCCACACAGATGCATGAGGAATGGGTACATAGCAGTATAGCACTGTGTTTTGCTCCATTTTACTGTCTACCAGAATATGTCTGCAGAGTGGCGTCAACAGTACAGTACAGTACAGTTTCAATTCCCATACCATGAAGATTCTGCCATCTCAACTTTGTCTGATTTGTGGTGGTCCTCAAGCTAAATTTAGCACCAGCCACGTCGTTCTGCTGCTCTATTGAGAGAGTCGCCCTATGGATCTTCTGGGACTTCGGCGACTACTAGTGATATTTATTAGAATTAGGTTTTATTATCACATGTATTCAATTTTAGGAATACAGGAGTACAGTGAAATGTGTACAGAGTCACCATTCTCCAGTTCCATCTTGGTTACAAAAACCAGAATTGTAAAAACAGAAATAAAACAAACACGCCTACAAGAAAGAAAAATGTCCAGATAGAGTCATAAGTCATAGAGATGTACAGCATGGAAACAGACCCTTCGGTCTAACCCATCCAAGCCAACCAGATATCCTAACCCAATCTAGTCGCACCTGCCAGCACCCGGCCCATATCCCTCCAAACCCTTCCTATTCATATACCCATCCAAATGCCTCTTAAATGTTGCAATTGAACCAACCTCCACCACTTCCTCTGGCAGCTCATTCCATACATGTACCATCCTCTGTATGAAAACATTGCCCCTGAGCTCTCTTTTATATCTTTCCCCTCTCACCCTAAACCATTGCCCTCTAGTTCTGGACTCCCCGACCCCAGGGAAAAGACTTTGTCTATTTACCCTATCCATGCCCCTCATAATTTTGTAAATCTCTATAAAGTCACCCCTCAGCTTCCAATGCCCCAGGGAAAAGAGCCCCAATCTATAGTTCAATTCCTGCAACCTTGGCAACATCCTTGTAAATCTTTTGTTAAAGTCCCACCTCAGTAAAGATGTGTGGAATGCTCATCCTCTGATGCAGGCATCCGGGCCTTGCCGTGGCCTGTAATCCTTTGCTGCTGCTGTTGCTGCTGCTGCTTCTGATCATAGGGAGGAGCTTGGCCACTGCAACCCCAATCGCCAAAAGGAAGTGAGAGTATGCTGCCGATTCCAATCCGGGTCATAGAATCCCAATGGTGTGGAAGCAGGACGTTTGGCCCATTGAGTCCATGCCAACCCTCCAAAGAACATCCCGTTCAGTCGCACACAATCCCAACAACCCTGCACATTCTGGACACTATAATGCAATTAAGCATGGCCAATCCATTTATTCTGCCCATCTTTGGAGTGTGGGCAGAAACCAGAGCACCCAGAGGAAACCCATGCAGACACGGGGAGAATGTGGGAACTCCACATAGACATTGCCCGAGAGTTCAATTCCATCCGGTTCGCTGGTGCTGTGAGGCAGCAGTGCTAACCACAGCCACTGTGCCAGAACGTTTGGGTTTTGACGAGGGATAATTCATACATTCTTTTCTTGGTGGGTCAAAGGCTCTGACAGATTCAATAGTGTGAGGGTGTTTAATTGCAGCAAAAAATCCTTGCTGAGATTTGGGATATAACATTATCTCCAAAGGAATGGAATGTTCCTTTATCAGCAAGGTAATTAGTTTTGGCATGAGACAATGTTCTGCAACTTCCTTCACTGAGCAAATTTAGTGACAGTTGCAGTCTAAGTATTTTTATTATTACTTGCATTGTGATTAACACTGAGACACAATTCTTCTTGTTGGTTATACCCAGTTGAGCATACTCTGAATCACTTATTGTGGGATTGTCCCTTGAACCATTGTAGCCTTTGTGGTGCTTACCCAGTGTCATCCAAGGTATAGTGAGAATCATAAACATTCTGTCTCAAGACTTGAGCACAATTTGGTTGACACTTTCAATGTATTACTGTGATTTGCTGCACTGTTGGAGGGTGAGATATCAAGCTGCAGTTCTGTTTATTCCTCTTAAGTGCATGTAAAAGATACCATACCAATGTTTGAAGAAAGTTGAGTCCTCTCCAGTGTTCTGGTAATATTTAAATTTCAACTAAGGCCATTTATCTGGTCTTTTTCTCACCCTGGTTGCTGACTATACTGTCTATGAACCTTGTTGTCAGAGTTCTTGCAAGGCAAAATTTCCCATATTTCACAAGAACTTAATGGACTGAAAAATTTATTTGGACTTACTGAGGTTGTAAAAGTTGCTACAAAAATAAAGGTCTTTCTTGAGTAGCCATATAGAGAATTTCAAGATATTAACCCAACAATGACTTACTGTTTAAAAAAAAACACCAATTTTGTGGTGTAGTGGTAGAATCCTTACCTGTAGAAGATGCAGCTTGAAGTTCAATTTCGGGATATGGTGAACATGGAGATGTGTCAAAATGCAGCCAAGTAGGTTGATTTTAAGAAATTTAAATGCTGGTGACTGGCATCTGAGATGGAAGCAGGTCTGCAGGGCAAAGTAACAGAAATCCATTACGTTTGATCCATTGGAGTCCATCAGACTGGATCTAATTGATCCAGTTGAGGTTGGATATTAAGTATATTAATTGATCACATCAAATTATCATCATTTCCGTTAGTCACTCCTATTTTTTGTCTTCAGGTTTGGAGGCTGATGCCAGAATTACTAGTGTGTGCCTGTTATAAGGAGGTTGTTTTTCTTCAATTTATTTGTGGTTACAATTGTCTAACTTTAAATCTGTTTGAACTTCTCATCTCAGCTTTCTGAAATTTTGCGACTTATTTGTCATATTTCAAAATTACTTTGTAGCTTTATGATAGTTATATTACAGCTATTAGTGAATCTAGACTGATATGAAATCCAGTTTTTAAAATATTTGCAAAGCATCATTAATCTTTTTACACTATATTTAAACTTTAGTGGAGAGGCCAGGAAGCTAGTGCAACTTTGTTGTCTATGCAGGTCTCTATGTCTGTTGTCATATTTCAATCTGTGATATCTTGAAGCCAGAATTCCGTTAATACTCTATCTCATTCTCCATGTGATTGGAGTAAAATTTAATGATGACACACGCAAAGAGATTGAACTCTGATTCTGGCAAAACTGAAGTGAGTAAACCAGTTTGGAGGAGTGAATAAGAAGCAGCAGTGGATAAAATTTGAGCTTGAGCAATAGTTCAGCCTGAGTGCACTTGAATGCTCCAGAGCAATGTTGAAGAGCTGTGTTTTCGGTGCTCCATTAAATCTTGCCCCCTTGTCTTTTTCTGTCTTTCAATGCTCTGCTGTTAGTGGCTTTTGACATGAGATGTCTGGGTTTGAAACTCTCCAAATCCATCTTCAAGGAGAAAGTGAGGATTTTACATGCTGGAGAGACAGAGTCGAAATGTATGGCGCTGGAAAAGCACAGCAGGTCGGGCAGCATCCGAGGAGCAGAAAAGTCAATGTTTCGGGCATAAGTCCATCTTAAAGTCTACTAGGCTTACCTTACTTCAGCCATTCCGTGACCAAGAGATATTTCACAATATTGAAGGTGCTACATAAATACAAGTTGTTGTTGAGACACCCTCCGTGTTGGGCGGCACGGTGGCACAGTGGTTAGCACTGCTGCCTCGCAGCGCCAGAGACCCGGGTTCAATTCCCGCCTCAGGCGACTGACTGTGTGGAGTTTGCACGTTCTCTCCGTGTCTGCGTGGGTTTCCTCCGGGTGCTCCGGTTTCCTCCCACAGTCCAAAGATGTGCAGGTCAGGTGAATTGGCCATGCTAAATTGCCCGTAGTGTTAGGTTAGGGGTATGGGTGGGTTACGCTTCGGCGGGTCGGTGTGGACTTGTTGGGCCGAAGGGCCTGTTTCCACACTGTAAAGTAATCTAATCTAATCTAATCTAATCTAATCTAATCTAATCTAATCTAATCTAATCTAAACCCTCCTTACGATAAGTTGCTAAACTAATATATTGTTTGCGGATCCTGGGATTGTATTCATTGGAGTTTAGAAGATTAAGGGGAGATCTAATAGAAACTTACAAGGTAATACATGGCTTGGAAAGGGTAGACACTAGGAAATTGTTTCCGTTAGTCGAGGAGACTAGGACCCGTGGACACAGCCTTAGAATTAGAGGGGGTAAATTCAGAACAGAAATGCGGAGACATTTCTTCAGCCAGAGAGTGGTGGGCCTGTGGAATTCATTGCCGCACAGTGCAGTGGAGGCCGGGACGCTAAATGTGTTCAAGGCAGAGATTGATAAATTCTTGATGTCACAAGGAATTAAGGGCTAAGGGGAGAATGCGGGTAAGTGGAGTTGAAATACCCATCAGCCATGATTGAATGGCAGAGTGGACTCGATGGGCCGATTGGCCTTACTTCCACTCCTATGTCTTATGGTTTACGTGACCCTATGCACAGAAGGACAGGGAGTTCCAATGTCTGCTAATCAACAAGTTAAACAAAATATTTTTTAAAACTTTATTTGTCGTAACCATTTGATTACAGTTTCCCTATGTAAATGCAATTCATTAATATCTCTTAGATATGAAATACTTGGAAACTTAGTTGTAATAAAAATGACATACGTATTAATATTTCTGGTTCTGATCTGTGTTTCCAGTGCTGGGATCAGTGACACAAAGTCCAGTGTGGTTTGATTTGTTCAAATTTGCTTTGTGCCCTATAAGCATTCCCCATCTCAGTATTCATCCTCCAATATTTAACAGCCCAATCAGTCATGCTTATTTTAGTTGAGATATCCAGATTCTGTTCAGAGTCCAGAATGGCATGTGTGTCATATTGATTGTTTTTATCAGAATGGTATGAAACTTTGGGTTGTGTAGTTCTTAGCTAGTGGTAGTATGAGGATTCAAATACCTATATATGTTTCATGAGTTGAGCTGGCCGTTAAAAAAAGACCAATCTGGCGGGACAGTCTCTTCACTTTTCGGCTGTGATTTCAACACTATGTAAAAACACTACATGGAAAGGCAGAAATTATACCACTTGGCTAATTAAGTTTGTATCACCATTCAGTGAGATCCCAGCTAGTCTGATGATGCTCAACTCAATTCTCCTGCCTTCTCCCACAACCCTTGATTCCCTTAATGATTTCAATAAAACAGGTGTCTATTTCAGCCTTGAATATAAGCAACAATTCAGCTTTGACAGACCTCTGCAGTAAAGAATTCCACAGATTTCTCAGGCAAGAAATTGCTCATTTCTGCCTTAAAGGAGCAACCAATTACTCTGAGATTGTGTCCTCTGGCTATAAGATATATGAGCAGAATTAGGCCATTTTGCCCATGGAGTCTGCTCTGCCATTTTATAATGGCAAATATGTTTCTCAACCCCATTCTCCTGCCTTCTTCCATAAAACCCTTGATCCCCTTACTCTGGCCTTAGCCTTTTCTATCTGTGAAAACAACTTGTCTGCATCTGCCATGTTAATACCCTCTAAAAATATTGTATGTTTCAATAAGGTCACTTCTCATTCTTGTAAACCCATGCACAGGCATAACCTACTGAATCTTTCCTCATAAAGAAATACCTCCAAACCCAGAATCATTCTAGTTAACCCCTCTCAACTGCTTCCAGTGCTCATATATCTTTCCTTAGAAAAGGGAGCCAAAAGTTTATTTTATTCTCTCATGGAATATTAGTGGTGTTACTGGCTGGGAAGCATTTATTGCCCGTTTCTAGTTACCCTTGAGAAGGTGGTGTTGAGCTGCCTTCTTCAGCTGCTGCAGTCCAGGTGCTGTAGATAGATTCACAATGCCATTAGAGGCATTGCAGGATTTTTGATCCAGTGACTCTGGAAGGACAGCAATATACTTGTCAGGGTGATGAATGGCTTGGAGGGGAACTTGCAAGTGGTGGTGTTCCCATGTGTCTGCTGTCCTTGACTTTCTGGATGGAAATGGTCGTGACTTTGGAAGATGCTGTCTAAGGACCTGTGGTGCATCTTGTAAATGCTGCTGGTAATGTGCATTGGTGGTGGAGGGAGTGTTTGTAAATGTAGTGCACTCATGCTTGCTGTTTTGTCCTGCATGTTATAAAGCTTCAAGTGTTGTTGGAGCCGCACTTGGAAAGTGGGGAGTATTCCATGACACTTCTAACTTGTAGACGGTGGGCAAGCTTTGGGGAGTTGAGACATGTGTTACACTCTGCAGCATTCCTAACCTCTGACCTGCTCTTGTAACCACTATTTATTTGGTGAGTCCAGTTGAGTTTCTGGTTAATGTTACCTCTCAGGATGTCGATAATGGGCAATTCTGTGATGGTAATGCTGTTGGATGTAAGGGCTGGTGGTTAGATTATCTCTTATTGGAGATGGTCATTGCCTGGCATTTTTCTGGCTCAAATATTACTTGCCACTTTTCAACCCAAGCCTGGATATTATGAAGGTCTTGTTGCATGTGAACTTGAACTGCTTCAATATTTGAGGAGTCATGAATGGTGCCAAACATTGTGCAATTGTCAGCGAATGTCCCCATATCTGACCTTGCAATGGAGGGAAGATTATGCTGAAGATAATTGGGCCTAGGACACTACTCTGAGGAACCCCTACAATTCCACTATTTCTGATGCTTCTTCCTCACTAGGATGCAGCTTTGCTGTGAGTCATGAATTATTTTCTTAAATGTCTGCCAGTTTCTTTAGCTGTTTTTTCTGCTAAATTTGCTATCATCCTTATTCCATCTTATACCAACAAAGCTACCCACCACCCTTCCCTTGCATGCTTTCTTAAAAAGTCACACATCCCTGAATGTTTAATTCCTGGCTTCAATCCCATTGTAACAATGTCTCTGTAATGGCTATAAGCTAATACCCATTAATCTTATTTATGTTTTTAATTTATTTTAAGTTTTGAATATTATGTCCATTTAAGAACCATTAATTTTGCCTTTTTACCATTTTCTGCCCCTTTTGAACATTTTGCTATTTTTCTGATTTTGATCTTCCTGTCCCATTCTGGGTGTCATTATTTAAATAGTGGCTGTGCAATGCCACCATATCCTTTTGCTTTGTAAGCCCATGTATTCGCCTCCTGCTGTTGCCACCCTTTGCCTTCTACTAGTTTTAAAGCCTCTTTTTAAAAGCTTATGCAGTGTTGTCAAACTAAGACTTGTTTGACTCTTGTAAAAGATTCCTTAGCACCATTTTGAGAAGGAATAAAATGGGAATTCCTTCTGATGTCTATGCTTATAGTTATCCCTTAAACATTTATCTCTTAATAAAATACTTTATCTTATGAATATCATGTTGCCAATTTGGGGGTCTTTCTTTTCCATAAATAAACTGCTGTGTATTTTAGATTACAATAAGTATATAATTGTGAAAGGTGTAATGAGTGTTTTGTCACTTATTCTCCAACTGTGCAATACTCCTGCATAACTTCGCTGGGGTGTTAATGGTTTGGACTGATGACGCGTGCAATGTTGAGAGTGTTGCATCTTTTTTTGAGGGTATGACTCTTTGAAAGAGAAATTAAGTCTCTGTCTATTCCAGGGTTCAGCTGAAAATTACAGATCTATGCAATTGTGCTTTATGGAATCTTAGTGCTCAAAGGGCTGTTGCATTCACCTGGACAAGAGATTATATAATTTGCAGATTTCAAGTGTTTAACAGAATCAAATACACAGGTGCGTAAAAACATGTGAAAATTTAGGCAATGGGTATCTGTGTGTCTGCATCCTTGGGTTGTGACTGAAATTATAATTCTCATTCTCCATTAGTGTTCACAGCTCAAATTGCTACCTTTGTCACTGAACATTATTTAACTATTGCACTTATGATCTAAAAGATGCAAAGTCCTTATCTTAATGATTTTTTTTCCTATATAACATTTCAAAACCAACTTCAATTCTTTGGATATATAATCTTTTAAATTTTCTTTGCAAGTTAATTCTTTCTTTCTTGTACTCTACTTTCCGCACAACATAGTTTGTTTAACTTTGCCTTTTCTTTTAATTTCCCTCTTCTTCCTTTCCACCTCTTTCAATGACTCCCAACCTCCCCTGCTCTACAATTCTCTTCACTCATTCTTTTAAAGCTGTCTTTAAATCTCCCTCTTTGTCCAAGTCTTCAATTTCGTTCTGCTTCCTCGAGTAGCTCAGTGCTATGTATTTTTGATAATGATCTTTTGGAGTGCCTTAGGATGTCGTTACCATGTTTGAGGTGCTCGAAAAGCCAGTTGTTACCTAACTTGGCGTTCTTTAAGGCTGGTGGTGCATGTCCATTTCCACTGTGCAGCGTGCAGTTTTTCTGCTACTGAGACATACCTGAACCCGTAGACTAGGTCCAACCTGCTGCTGTAGCAAAGCAATGCAAGACTCTTGGGCTTAGACATCTGTTTTAAGTTCCACTGGTGTATTATTGTTAGAAACCTGAAACTGATTCACATTGCTCTTAAACTTCCAGAGCCTACCCCTTGAGATTGTTTGCTGACGGAGTTGTCTTTGCAGCAATAGTACTCCAAGGATTTTGGTTTTTATTTAATCTGATTAAAATGAAGATGGTCAATTTGCAATTAATCAAACTAGATTAGTTTAGGATTTGAAATCTTTGCTAATGCTAAAATATATTAATTTGTAAGTATATTGCCCATGAGGGCACAGAGCCACACATACCAGTAAATTCCTAAAGTCAATCTCTTATTTCTTCTGAATAAGTTGTTTTTGAGAATTACGACCTTGGCCTGAGGTTGTAAGAATTTAAAAGTCCACTTATGTTCTCCACCAATAATTGCCCTGAAATGTTCACTACTTCTTTTTCCACATGGGCAGCTTGATCCACTGAGTATTTTCAGCATTTTCTGTTCTTTCCCCTCATCCAATGATCCTTGAAAAATGTCTGAAATTTGACACATTGTCCCCAATAACTGATTCGTAATCTCCCAGCCTATCATACCTCCCACTCTCTGATGTGAGGACCACAAACATGTGTTGCTAGCTTTGCTTACTTCAGAGTTTGTAACATTTTCTTCTCCACTCTTAATTTCTCTTTTGAACAATTTCTCAGGCCATGTGAGCTTACAATGCTGCCTCTATCTCAAGCAGCAGGTGTCTAAATGAGAGGAAAGATGGGTAAACTTGAGATTGTTCTCCTTGAAACAGAGAAAGCTAAAGGAAGATCTAGCAAATGTATTCACTTTTTAAGTAGGATTTTGATGAAGCAAGTAAGGATAAATTTGTTTTGTTTACCAAGTGGAGCAGTGACCAGAAGAACTGGACATGGGAAAAACGTTTTTACAAAGTGAGTCATTTAATCTGTGTACTACCTGAGAAGGAGGTTGTGGCAGATTTGATTGTGGCTTTCAAGGAAAATTAGATAACTGTCTGAGGAGGGAAAGTTTGCATGACCTCAAAAGATGGGAAGATTGAATTAGTTTATGTACATGCCAGCTCTCTGGAAAAACTAATTGGATGAGTGGTCTCATTCTGTGTTATACCCAATCCATGATTATATAATTTTGAAATGATTTGCAAAAGAACTAAATGGTGAATTAGGATAATTTCTTCAACAGGAGTTTGTTAAAATTTGGAATTAACTCCCGAAAAGGATTTCATAGTAACTTTCAAATAGCATTTGGGTATGTACTTGAGAAATAATTTTCAGAATTATGATAAGGCTGAAGTATGAAAATGAATTGGAAAGCTCTTTTAATAAATCAGCATTGGCATGACATATTGAATAGTAACCATCTTCGCATTATATAAGTAACCTTAATGGGAGTAATTGAGACTAATTTTAACTGTTGATCTGAGGGTTTGGATTCGTTAAGTAATGTATGTTATTAGGGAGAGGATACCTTCTATTTTAGGCATTTGATATAGAACATAGAAAAGTACAGCACAGAACCAGCCCTTTGGCCCACGATCTTGTGCCGAGATTTAATCCTAATGTAAAATATAGTAACTTAACCTACGCAGTCCTCAACTCACTGCTATCCATGTGCATGTGTTAAACATTTCAGTCTGTATTTTAAACTTAATTGTTTTTTATTTGTATGTATAGTTTTATTATTTCTCCTCTCTCCCTCCTCCCTCACCATTAAATGATTAATGCACAGTATCTTATTTGATCACTGTGTGCATGCAGTTGTTGGGTATGAAAGTTTAAACTTTATACAAATTTAACTTAGTTTGTGGTTGGCAAGAAACTAAAATCTACAGTTCAAGTTCTGTAGTTGCCAGCCTTAAGCAGGCTTTTTTTCTCCAAGGGTTCCAGGCAAAGAACAATTTAATTCAGAACCGGTTAAAACTGGATCCTTATCAATGGAGTCAGATAGACCTTTGTGTTTGGAGCGAATTAACCTAGTAAGCTTGGTGTGACATGCACTTACAATAGTGTGCTAGAGTTCGTTTATTTGACGAGTTAAGCAGAAGAAGAGAACATGGTGTTCTTTGCTGTTGCCTAAACCATTTTAGCCTCCATGAATTGATGCTTCTGCTCCAGGAGAATAATCTGGTTAATAGATGAGTATCTGGAAACTGATTAATCTTTATTATATTTCTAAGGAATAAAGTAATACAGCAGGTGGTGGTAAGGTTAATAATATAGACAATAGGTGCCGGAGTAAGCCATTCGGCCCTTCGAGCCAGCGCTACCATTCATTATGATCGTCCACAATAGTATCCTGTTCCTGCCTTATCCCAGTAACCCTTGATTCCACTACCTTTAAGAGCTCTAGCTATCTCTTTCTTGAAAATATCCAGAGACTTGGCCTCCACTGTCTTCTGGGGCAGAGCATTCCATATATCCACCACTCTCTGGGTGAAGATGTTTCTCCTCAACTCTGTTCTAAATGGCCTACCCCTTATTTTTAAACTGTGTCCTCTGGTTCTGGACTCACCCATCAGCAGAAACATGCTTCCTGCCTCCAGAGTGTCCAATCCTTTAATAATCTTATACGTCTCAATACATCATCTAATGCATCCGTCTCATCCATTTAAACTCAAGCATATACAAGCCCAGTTGCTCCAATCTTTCAACATATGATAGTCCCACCATTCTAGGAATTAACCTTGTGAACCTACACTGCACTCTCTTAATAGCCAGAATGTCCTTCCTCAAATTTGGAGACCAAAACTGCACACACTTCTCCAGGTGCGGTCTCACCAGGGCCCTGTACATCTGCAGAAGGACCTCTTTGCTTCTATACTCCATTCCTCTTGTTATGAAGGCCAGCATGCCATTAGCTTTCTTCACTGCCTGCTGTACTTGCATGCTTGCTTTCATTGACTGATGTACAAGAGCTGGAAATGTGTTGCTGGAAAAGCGCAGCAGGTCAGGCAGCATCCAGGGAACAAGAGAATCGACGTTTCGGGCATAAGCCCTTCTTCAGGAATGATGTACAAGAGCACCTAGATCTCGTTGTACTTCCCTTTACCTAACTTGACTCCATTTAGATAGCAATCTGCCTTCCTGCTCTTGCCACCAAAGTGGATAACCACACATTTATCTACATTAAACTGCATCTGCCATGCATCCGTCCACTCACTTAGCCTGTCCAAGTCACCTTGTATTCTCATAACATCCTCCTCACATTTCACCTTGCCACCCAGCTTTGAGTCATCAGCAAATTTGCTAATATTACTCTTAATACCTTCATCTATATCATTAATGTATATTGTAAACAGCTGCAGTCCCAGCACCAAACCTTATGATACACCACTGGTCACCGCCTGCCATTCCGAAAGGGACCTGTTTATCACTATTCTTTGCTTTCTGTCAGCCAGCCAATTTTCAGTCCATGTCAGTATTTTGCCCCCAATACTATGTGCCCTAATCTTGCTCACTAATCTCCTATGTGGAACTTTATCAAAGGCTTTCTGAAAGTCCAGATACACTACATCCACTGGCTCTCCCTTGTCCACCTTCATAGTTACATCCTCAAAAACTTCCAGAAGATTGGTCAAGCACAATTTCCCCTTCGTAAATCCATGCTGACTCTGACCTTTCTTTTACTGCTATCCAAATCAGTCATAATTTCACCTTTTATAATTGACCCCAACATCTTTTCAGGCACTGACGTCAAGCTAACCGGTCTATAATTCCTTGTTTTCTGTCTCCCTCCTTTCTTGAAAAGTGGGGCAACATTAGCCACCCTCCAATCTGCAGGAACTGATCCTGAATCTATAGAACATTGGAAAATGATTACCAATGTGGGCACGATTTCTGCAGCCACCTCCTTAAGTACCCTGGGATGCAGACCATCAGGTTCCGGGGACTTACTAGCCTTCAGACCTAACAATCTATCCAACACCATTTCCTGCCTAATATAAATTCCCTTCAGTTCATCCATTACCCTAGGTCCTTCAGCCACTATTACATCTGGGAGATTGCTCGTATCTTCCTCAGTGAAGACAGAGCCAAAGTACCTATTCTACGTTTCTGCCACTTCCTTGTTCCCGATAATAAATTCACCCGTTTCACTCTTCAAGGGCCCAATTTTAGTCTTAACCTTTTTTTTTACTTTTCACATACCTATAAAAACTTTTACTATCCTCCTTTATATTTTTGGCCAGTTTGCCTTCGTACCTCTTTTTTCTCCGCGTATTACCTTTTTAGTATCTATGGAATCATTTTCCACGGCCCGAACATATTATAGCGAATCTTCCGGAACCAGGGACCAGGAGGCTGCCGGGAAGGTACATTTCCCAGTTAAGTGAATGGGTTCGTTCCTATCTGTGGTTTCAGGCTTCTGTGGTAGATTGTGGAACATATTCCCAGGGGTGAAGGTGGGGGGAGGAGAGGGGGAGGGGGAGCGAGGTGCGAGGGAGGTATGGGACTACTATTCTTAAAACAACAAAAATTCCTGGAAGTCAAAGTGCACAGCTCAGATGAAGTGAACATGTAGCACATATTATAAAATCCCCAAGACACACAAATAGTTATAATCCAGTTGAGGACCACCAACAATGCCATAAAATAAAACACAAGCAAAGTTTATTGTATGCACTATAAACAACATAGTTACTATGTTAGAATTAATTCTGATTGTCCCAAGAAATCTCCTATGCTTTATGATGTCTTAGATCCATTTGCTTCAATATTAGGATAGAAAATATCCCACAGTTGCCTGAAAACTAATTTTCCTCAGTCTGGCAGTTTTCAGATGTAAAATGTTCCTGTTTTTCACTCTTAGACACGTTGGTCCCTTGTTCTGGTTGCCCTTTTAAAATTTCTAAGCCAATCTGTGAGGTGCTTTTCTTTTGCCACAAGACTCACTGTATCACTCGAGATTCTTTCATGAGTTTCAAGCTAGGTAATCATCCAATTTCAGTTCCCTCACCAAACATTCAACTTGAGAATAAGCCTCACCAATATTCCATATCAGTAATTATAAAGTTAGCTTTCTGTCTGCTTACCATACAAACCTAACTGTCATTTAATATGACTGTCTTCCGAGTGAGCTGCACTCACCAACTTCAAGCTGTAACTAACTCACAGCAAATATCCTGAAAACTGAAACCAAAGAATCTCCCTCAGCTCCAATTGTGAACCATAGCAACACCAGCATCCTCAGGGATGACCTAGAACAGATCTTTAAGTGAAGCACTCCCTCATAAAATTCCTCCTTTGATTGACAGCAAATGGATTTTACAATTCTACAGGATTTACCAAATGCTTTCGAATTAATTTAACTCAAATTCCCAAAGCGAAAAGATATCTGTGCACAGACCTTACATAAAAGATTCAATGTAGCATGCTTATAATGTTTTAGCAAAGTCCACTTCCAATTTATGACCACATCTTTATGAATGTTAACCTCTTAAGTCAGCACAGCCCCAATCCTTTAGACCATAAGACATAGGAGCAATTTTATACAACTAAATGTAAAGTTTAATAAAATAATTAAGTAGTTTCTAAGACCCCATTAAGGATGGAAAGACAGGTGATGTGTCACAGATGCAGCATATTGGAGTTCCTGATTACCAATTTGGTTCAGCAAGAGTTTGAAGGTTGAGTGTCTTTGCTCAATGTTCAAGCTGGAGGCTGAACTACCGACACTTCCACACATCAGGGAAGGGAAAAGTTACATTGATTTCTTTTTAGCAGGCAGCAGTCATAACTTTAATTTGGTCAGTTTTTGGAAACTGTAGAATGATTGATCGTGAGCGAGGCAGGTAGAGGAACCCAGAGGGCAGGAACAACTGTTCAACATGTTTGAGGTTCTTTCAGCTTGTCCGGATGAGAATAAAGGCTGACAGGTGTGAATGAGCTAACTGACCATGGAAGCATGGTATAGGAAGCCATTTGACTGGGGCTTAAGACGGAATGTAATGGTAGCAGATGACAGTCCGAGAAAGGGAGTTGATACTTTCTTCTAAGCCTAGAGCATGAATCCAAATGGCTGTGTTACCTGGATTCAAGATGTAGAGAAACTTGGAGTGGGAATGGAAGGTTCAGTCATAGTGTTCCATGTCAGTACCAATGACATACACAGAACAAAGAAGGAGATTCTGTGCATTTAGGAAGCTAGATGCCAAATTAAGAAGGAGCAAAGTAGCAAAGCTTATAATCTCTGCATTATTAAATGAGGTTTGTGTAAATTGCTATTGGTCAAATTAGATTAGAGAGAGACGAATGCCTGGCTCAAAGACTGGTATGGGAAACGTGGATTCTGATTCATGGGGCACTGGCAACAATGCTGGGGGAAGTGGGATCCATACCAGTAGGGTGACTTCCACCCTTGGGGGTGGGGCGTGGTGTGTGAGGTCATTCCTTGCAACTGCAAACTGATGGAATAGAAAAGACATCCAACTGTATGGTAGGGCAAGGCTTCTAATTTGGACAGATGTAATAAATCAAAAGTAGAATCAAGGCTAAAGAGCTAATATTAAAATGGCAAACCAATCATGACAAGGTATAGTGTCTAAAGCTTAAGAATCAATCAACAGATGAGATGAGAATTTATAAAGTAATAAGATAAAGTTAAAGACTATGTATCCAAATGCACATAACATGCAAAACAAAGCAGATGAACTTAATATGCAAACTGAAATGAACAAGTGCGATCTGGTAGCTGAGAGATATAGCTGCAGAATGGCATGCATTGGGATCTGAATCGTAAAGGAATCAGAACATTCATAAATGACAAAAGTCAAAAATTTGGAGGAATGGCTGTTAGCTAATGGTATTTGCACAACATAGAGAGTTGAACTGCATTTAGAAAACAGAGCTATGGAAACAGTTTGGGGAGAAATGGTAAGGGTATGAAGTCAGTTGTGGGAATCGTAAAGCATGGAAAAATGGTAACTTGTCAGAAAGACATCCGGACAAGCTGAAAGAACCTCAAACGTGTTGAACAGTTGTTCATGCCCTCTGAGTCCCTCTACCTGCCTCACTCACGGTCAGTCATTCCACAGTTTCCAAATCATAGGAGATTTTAATCTACATATTGACTGAAAAAGTTGAATGGGCAAAGGTAGCTAGATGAATTCGTTGAATGTTATCAGATCAGTTTCTCAGAATAGCACATTCTAAATCATGTGTTGTGCAGTGAGCCACACTAATGAATGATTTCTTAGTGAAGCACCTTAGGTAGCAGTGACCATAATATAATTGAATTTTTCATTCAGTTTGAGAGCGAGAGGAGTGGGTCTGACACTATTTTTAAGTAAAAATTAAATAAGGGAAATTGGGAAATCTCAATAGCAGAAAACTACAGACTAGTTACCTTAAAATCTCTGATGGGGAGGATGTTAACTATTATTCAAGAAGTCGTAGCAGGGCACTATAGATAGGTTTGTAGATAATCGGACAGAGTTAACATGATTTTGTGAAAGGGAAATCATGTTTGATCAATCTACTGGAGATATTTGAGAAGGTGATACATGATGTGGATCAGAGTAAATTGTGGGTGTACTGAAATTAGATTTCCAATTGGCAATTGATAAGAGTCGACATCAAAAGTTATTGCAAAACAATGAAAGCACATGGTAGAGGCAGCACTCTGGCATGGAAAGCAGTGACTGACTAACAGGAAGCAGAGGGAGGGTGTAAGTGGGTATTTTCAATCTGTCAAAATGTAATGAATGGTGTGCCACAGATCTCAATGCTTGGCCTTCAAAGATTATAATTTATCTAAATAGCTTGGGTGAAAAGATGGAATTGAATGTTTTAGGCTGAGTTTTATGAAATCATGAGAGGCATGGATGGGGTGAATAGACAAGGTTTTTACACTGGTGTGGGGGAGTCAAAATCACAGGGCATAAGTTTAAGGTGAGGGGGGAAGATTTAAAAGGGACCAAAGGGGCAACGTTTTCAGAGGGAGGTGCATGTATGGAAAAAACTGCCAGAGTAAGTGGTGGAGGCTGGTACAATTACAACATTTAAAAGGCATCTGGATGAGTGTATGATTAGGAAGGATTTAGAGGCATGTGGGCCAAATGCTGGGGCTAGATTAATTTATGATATTTGGTAAGCATGAATGAGTTGGTCTAAAGGGGTCTGTTTCCATGCTATACAGCTCTCTGACTCAATATAGTTGTCAAATTTTTTAATGGCATAAAATAGGTAGAAAAATATATTATAAAGAGGACATGAGGTTTGAAAAAAGTAGTGGTGAAGTGAATTGTTAAAGATGTGGCAAAAGGAGTATCATGTGGGGAAATGTGAAATTGTCTTCCAATTATAGGGAGCATAACAAAGCATGTTTCTAAATCGAGAGATTGTAGGGTTTTAAGATGCAGAGCGGTATTGGTGCCTTTATCCGAGAATCATGATAGGTTAGTGTGCAGGTACAGGAGGAAGTAATTATGAAAGCTAATGGATCGTTATGAGTTATTGTGACTGAAATTGAATGCCAAAGTAGGGAGGTTCTGATTCAATTATTCAGGGTGCTGGTGAGCTGGAGTACTGTGTACAGCATTGCTCACTGTATTCATGGAAGGATGTAAATGCATTGGAGACAGTTAAGAGAAGGGTTACTAGTTCACTACCTGAAATAGATGCATTGTCTTGTGAGAAAAGAAGATTAAACATATTAGGCTAGATTGTCAAGGTAGGTGACATAGGGATTTCAAGTTACTGTAAGATCAGCCATGATCCTATTTTGGAGCAGCACTGAGAGGCTGAATGGCCTACTGATTTTGTATGTTTGTATGTCATATTGCAGTTTATGGGAGCTTGCTGTAGATAGACGGTGGTCCTAATGGACAGTCCTATGTGAATATTGCATTACACTTCATTAGCTTTACAAGAATGTGTCAACTAAATGTTTCTGTTTCATGCATCAGTTATTATCTGCATCTCTGCTTGTGATTGCCATTAACAGCATGTTGCATTTATATGGCTCCTTCAATACAATCAAAGGGCCCAAGATGCTTGATAGGTGCATTGTAAAACAAAGTATGCCACTAAGCTAGAGAAGGAATATTGGATCAGGTGACCAAAAGCTTGGTCAAAAACGGTAAGTTTGGATGAGTGTCTCAAAAGAGAGAAGTGACATAAATGTGAGTCAAGCTATATGCAGGGAATTCCAGATCTTGGAGCCTGAGAATCTGATGGCACAACCCCCATTGTGGGGTGATTAAAATTGGGGATGCTTAAGAAGCCAGAGATGGTGGAACACAGATACATAGTTTAGTATCGTTAGTTAATGTTTCATATTGTAAGCCAAGTATCACTAGCAGTTGGGGTAAAAGTGCTTGAACTGATTTCATATTGTATTCTCGCAGTCAGCAAAGCAGAGATCTTTACCCTGCACCTTGACTGGATTTGTGTCTGGTGTAGAAAGGTCAGTCCTTAATTTACTTCCACTGATCTTTTCCTTTTTGAAAACTTAGTTTCCTACATTATAAAAGCAAGTGCAGTTCAACAATTCCAAATTGTCTGTCCAGAGGTTGTGCAGGATGCTACATTGATATCTCACTGATTCTTCATCTCTGCCCACATCTGCCAGAAGTTCTCTTGTCTCTATCTATCCTTACCTTGCTGGCCTGTTTCCCATCTCTTTTTCTCTGGCCCCCTTTCTTCCCACCTGGCCTTCTATCTCTATAACTGTCTATCTCTATGTTTTTCCTCCTGCATCTCTGTCTTTCTGCATTTTTTTTTGCTTTTTTTTGGGATTATGTTGATAACACAGTGAGGGAATGCTGTGTTAGATTTTAGTCATTAGAGGCAAGGCTGGATTTTGCTGGAGCAGTTTCTGATATGTCTGAGACTGTGCACAGGCCAGACACACAGAGGGTGATTCAACATGAATCATTTCAAAATACTCAGTAACTGAGCGCATTGGACTTGCAACATTGACCAGCTGCTGAGAAACATTGACAGCACTGACCCTTAATACAAGTTGGATTGCTTACAAGAATATGTTTGCTTCGAAAGAGGTCAAATTATCAAGCATTAGTGTAGCTAAGGGGAAAAGGACGATGAATGCTTAAAATTTGAAATAAAAAGCAGAAATTTAAGTTCTATAATCAGTACTGTGATTGATGTCGTTTACAGTTTGAACACTTTATTTCTAATTTTTAAAAATTAATTGGATGAGGGCCTCACTAGGGCCTCACTGCCTACGTCAGCATTTATTGCCCATTCCTAATTAGCCAGAGGGTAGTTGAGAGTCATCTACATTGCGGTGTATCTGAAATTGCATGTAGGCTAGACCATGTAAGAATGACAGTTTCCTTCTCTGCAGGACATTAGTGAACCAGATAGGTTTTTTTGGACAATCAACAATGAATTCATGGTCACGCTTAGACTCTGAATTGCATATTTTTATTAAATTCAAATTCCACACACCTGTGGTGGGTTTCTGGGTCCCTGGAATAATACTGGGTCTCTGGATTAACAAGGAGAAAGTGAGGACTGCAGATGCTGGAGATCAGAGCTTAAAAGTGTTGCTGGAAAAGCGCAGCAGGTCAGGCAGCATCAAAGGAACAGGAGAATCGACGTTTCGGGCATAAGCCCTTCAGGAATGTGGAGGGTGTGCCAAGCAGGCTAAGATAAAAGGTAGGGAGGAGGGACTTGGGGGAGGGGCACTGGGAATACGATAGGTGGAAGGAGGTTAAGGTGAGGATGATAGGCCGGAGTGGGGGTGGGGGCGGAGAGGTCAGGAAGAAGATTGCAGGTCAAGAAGGCGGTGCTGAGTCTGAGGGTTGGGACTGAGAAAAGGTGGGGGGAGGGGAAATGAGAAAGCTGGAGAAATCTGCATTCATCCCTTGTGGTTGGAGGGTTCCTAGGTGATGATGAGGCACTCTTTCTCCAGGCACCGTGTTGCCATGGTCTGGCGATGGAGGAGGCCAAGGATCTGCATGTCCTTGGCAGAGTGGGAGGGGGAGTTAAAGTGTTCAGCCGCAGGGCGGTTGGGTTGGTTGGTGCGGGTGTTCCCTGAAACGTTCCGCAAGTAGGCAGCCTGTCTCCCCAATGTATAGGAGGCCACATTGGGTGCAGCGGATTCAGTAAATGATGTGTGTGGAGGTGCAAGTGAATTTGTGACAGATATGGAAGGATCCCTTGGGGCCTTGGAGGGAAGTGAGGGGGGAGGTGTGGGCGCAAGTTTTGCATTTCTTGCAGTTGAAGGGAAAGGTGCCGGGAGTGTAAGTTGGGTTGGTGGGGGTTGTTGACCTGATGAGGGAGTCGCGGAGGGAATGGTCTTTCCAGAACGCTGATAGGGGTGGGGTGGGAAATATATCCTTGGTGGTGGGGTCTGTTTGGAGGTGGCAGAAATGACGAAGGATGATACGATGTATCTGGAGGTTGGTGGGGTGGTAGGTGAGGACCAGTGGAGTTCTGTCCTGGTGGCAATTGGAGGGGCGGGGTTCAAGGGCGGAGGGGCGGGAAGTGGAGGAGATGATGTGGAGAGCATCGTCAACCACGTCTGAGGGGAAATTGCGGTCTTTGAAGAAGGAGGCCATCTGGGTTGTTCGGTATTGGAATTAGTCCTCCTGGGAGTAGATGCGCCGAAGGCGAAGGAATTGGGAATATGGGATGGCCTTTTTACAGGGGGCAGGGTGGGAGGAGGTGTAATGATTACACCTCAGACTCAGCACCACCTTCTTGACCTGCAATCTTCTTCCCGACCTCTCCGGCCTATCACCCTCACCTTAACCTCCTTCCACCTATCGTATTCCCAGCATCCCTCCTCCCTACCTTTTATCTTAGCCTGCTTTGCACACCCTCCTCATTCTTGGAGAAGGGCTTATGCCCAAAACGTCGATTCTCCTGTTCCTTTGATGCTGCCTGACCTGCTGCGCTTTTCCAGCAACACATTTTTAATCTCTGGATTAACAGTCTAGTGGTAATGCCACTAGGCCAACACCTCCCTCCCAATTTAAATTGCTATTTAGTTTTCTGGTCTGCAATGCTTCCTTCCTTTCTTGCTTTGTTACCTCAGCTAGTTTTCCCTCTCCTCTGCTGAAGCTGCTGACCATTGCTGCTTTACATTGCATTTCCAGAAGAACTGGCAGTCCCTGTCTGGTATCCCATTAAAGTGACATCATGTTTATGACTACAGAGGAGTGTTTGAGTTGCATTTTTTCTGACATGCAGGAACCCATCCTCATTTCATCTACCCCTGCTGTTCTCTGACCTACAAATCTAATGTTTTGGAGAAGTTGCAAACAAAAAGGTTCACCCCTCTTTTTGAATCCCTCCCACAATCCAGCATCCTTCATGATTCCACCCTGCAAACAATCTGTTGCACTGGCAAGATACTCTTTATGCATCCTCTTTACACCAATGATCATTCACTTGAGCTGTTGAGGTCTATTTTGTGGAATTCTCCCCTAAAACTCAGAGGCTCCTCTTTAAACCTACATTTGACAACGTTTTTGATCAGCTGTTTCCAATTACCCCTCTGCTGTGTAGTGTACGAGTCTCTGTCAAATCTGAAGTGCTGGAGATAAGTATCTGGAATCTGTTTTGAGCTCCCCTGAGTGTATATTTAAAACCAGTAATGGACAATGATACAATTACTCTTTTAAATCTCAAAGTACTGCTTATGCGGCTAAAGCTAAACTCCGCACCAGAAATTGAAACAAAAACAGAAATTGCCAGAGAAATTCAGCATCTGTGGGAGAAAAAGAGTTAATGTTTTGAGACCAGTGATCCTTTGTCAGAACAGAAACTGAATCTGATACAAAAATCCTTGAAAGCCTGTTCTGGAAAGAGAAGAAACGTATCAAAATTCAAGAGCAAGGCCAACGTATTTTGATGAGTGCTGGTGACAGATTTAGAACCTTACGTTTGCTGCCTGCCTGCTTTGGATTTTTGCATCACTTATGCCATAGCTTACTAGGCTGAAAGACAGACTACTGATGACAGTGATGTGAGTGAGCTGCTGTAATGGAGGCTGTCATTATCAACAATGCACCTTCAACTCATTCACCTTTAAAAGTAGAAGGGTAGAGTGTATAAAATCACCCACCGATGGCATGTGCATCAAATATAAGACTATACATGTTTCAGTGGGAAATTTGAAACAAGTAGTCTGTAAAACGGTTGATACATTAGCAAAGTCAGAAAGTGAATGATTATGATTGTCGAGAATTTGCTGAAAGTAAAGCTATTATGAGCTAGGCTGATCTTGCACATCTCAAGGGTATTTGGTTAAAAGTCTGAATGTTCTGCTTGTGAATCGCTTTATTGACAAAGCTGAAAGCAAAATAATCGGTTGCAGGCTCTGAGCACTTTACATTTTAAAAATCTTGATATTTGCGTAGAGTTCACAGACTGTCTCCTTGAAACTTTGTTCTCGAAGATGCTTCAAGGATGCTGGGAAAAGAATGAGAGATGTGGATGGCCCAGTTACAAGCAAGATATTGGATTACACTGAATAAAAGTTACCATGGCTCCAAGATTTTGATATTTCTTTTACTTGAAGATTTTAAAAAATGACTGCTGTTTCTTTCAGTCATATTTCCAGTGCATTTGCAAGCACATCTGCAGACCAATTTGACTTTAAAATATAGCTGAGAGTGCGGAACAAATGTATATAATTAAACTATTCAATACAAAAATGAAGTTTGTATGAGTTTCATTGATTTAATGGAAGCGATAAATCAGTATTGATCATTTTTTCTTTTGCAGGAGTCCTGTGATCTTTACACCATCCTGTGACGGGGATTGGTATGGAGAATGTTGCGAAGAAAACTCTTGACACTGCTCCCACTCAGGTAAAAGTTAAAATGGAGAATGTAGTTAATGATTCAAAGCATCACAGAGACCCCAATGAATAAACTGGCAGGTGTACACTTAACTCAGGATGGTAATGTTGGATGCCAAGGAAAACTATGATTGTGCAAAGATTAGCTAGTTGTGTACGTTCTCAGTTCTTAGAAACCAAAAGATCCACTTAATGACCCAGTGGGAAAAGGCAGTTCCTGGCATATCTTTAACTCACCTAAACTTAAGGATGTTTATGTTTCCCAGTTAGTGTTGCACACATTGATCTCAGTTAAATTTGAAGTGGGTGTGTGGTGGTACAGATATGTCACTGTTACACTGGAGTGTTACTGTCTGAACATAGTGTTATACGCAGCAGACCTATTACTGATGGATACAGATTTGTGCTACTAGGGAGGAAATTGTGCAACTAACATTCTACTGTATTGTCTGATTCCCTAACCTGTGCATTGACAGCTGACGTTAATTCAGGTTATTACAATTGGCTTCAGTGGGCAAGGGAGAGGGACATCATCTTGTGTGAGCATTAGGCAAGAATAGAACTGCATTTGCTGTAATTTTTATCTTGCTGAAAGTCTTCTGGCACTCATCATGAATCCTCTCAAGTTAAGAATGAGCAATTCCATGAACATATCTTAGAAGAGAAATAAAAAGTGCTTTGAATTGCAGCATTATGATTTTTTTTTCCAGAAAAGGAGTTTAGTAAATTGGGATAGAAAATGACATGCTTTTTTTCTTCACACTAGGATGGTGTGAAGATTACAGGACTCCCGACTATGCTAAATAAGCCTAGTTACAAAAGTGCATACAAAAATGTCCTATCTGTATTACAGTTCATTCTGTTTCATATGATTCTGGCCACTTTGAGACCATTTTACATCTGTTTCAGAGCATTTTCAATTTGCTCACATATGTTTTGAAAATCAAGTAACATTTTTTCTAAGCAGTGAACACTTTAAACAGTAAATATATTTGCTCATCATAATGTCACAATCTGATACTCATCATGGATTTAACGCAGGCACAAAAGCAACTGGCCATGTATTTGGAGAAGTTCTTTGCAGAAAATTGTATTGCCCATTTACACTTGAAACTGGTACCGATCTTCCTTGTTGTATATTGGGCAGTGTAATGACTTCCTTAATGTTTGCACCATAAGAACCCAGATTAACTGGCCATTGTCACTTTGCTCTTTGTGGTATTTTGCCAGCTGCTGTATTTCTTCCATTGCATGCATGATTACATTTCAAAAGTACAATTCATGGAACATACAATATAAAAGCAAATCTTTTGCTGGCTTTTTTGCTTTCACTCATATCAATAAACTCTCTTATCTGCAGCCTTGTGCTTTGTTGCTAATGTTGAGCATCCTAGTTTATTTTGCATACTTGATGATATTACAGGCATCCCTTGGTCAGGGTAAGCAGTCTTGCTGTTTGGCTGTCCTCTGCTTTTTGGCTGCAGTGTACACAATCTACAGGATGCACTGTAACAACTTCCTTAAATCTTGTTAGACAGCTTCTTGCACATCCACCTCTGCACCCTCTAGAAGGACAAGGGCAGCAGATGTATGAGAGGACTATCGCCTCCAGATTCGCCTCTTAAGTTGCACACCACTCTTTGTTCATTATTGTGTAAAGTCTTGGAGCTTCTTCCCTAACAGGAATGCCTTCACCTTGGGGAATGATTCAAAAATTAACTCACTACCATATTCACAAAGGTGATGAGTGATGGACTGGTTGAGATAATGTTGTTCCATGAATGAAAAAAGAAAAGCTTTAAGAATGTTTAGCAGTACTAAGGAAGATTTCCATTTCTAACCAGTAATGTACATATCTTGGAAATATCTGAAGAGGCGAGTGGGCAGGGAACCATACTCAGTATCGAGCCAATGTTGTATGTCCCTTGTGAGCAGTTTGGTGGGATGGAAGTAGTTTTATTTTGCAAATAACCCACGCTGTGCATGGTGCCTGAATTGGAAACTTTCCTTCTCAATGTTAAACATTCCTGACTTTGTGGAATGCAAAGGTTTGCAAATTTATTAGGAGAAATAAAGATCATTTTGACCTGATGGAGGTATTTTTTGTCTGACTTTCCTAGGATGTGAGAGGGAAGCGACATATCATTAATTCCCTCATCTCGGGAGCAATTGCTGGAGCTGTCGCAAAGACAGTGGTAGCACCGCTGGATAGAACCAAAATAATATTTCAAGGTAGGAGGAGATGGCCAGAGTGGAATTCCTTGTTTATTCCGGCTGTGCTCTATCTTTCTAATAAAGTAAAAGAGAATATCATAGTGCTGCCTGACCTGCTGTGCTTTTCCAACACCACTCAAATCTTAACTGTAATCTCCAGCATTTGCAGTACCCACTTCTACCTAAGAATACTTGATGCCTGTATGGCTGTGCATTTGTGTTGGTGGGGTAGCTATTGCAACTTTGTCAAGTCTAATTGATTTTTTGTTTCCCTACATTCACAGTATCTTCAAGAGGATTCTCAGCCAAGGTGAGGTTATTTCTTTTCTTATTTAACTGTGTCTGCTCTCAGAGCCTCCCCCACTTGACCATCTATCTGTATATTGCACATTATTTGTGCCTTGGTGCTTAAAAGAGAAATAAAGTAAGCCGATCATCTGTTGGTTTCTTCTGAACCCCTCAAAGACCTGAAATGTGTGTCAGAACAATCCATCTTCAGTCAACTGGGAACAGATGGGCTTTAGACTTTAGATTATACCCAGCGTTATGAATAGAACAATAATAACACATCACCAGGCAGTATGAGTTGTCTCACAAGAATATGCTTGAAGTTGATAGTTTTTCATAAAAACAAATAGAGCAATAAATCTTTATAAAATTTGTCTGGTTAGACCTCAGTTGGAATATTCTGTCCATTCCATTACTTCAGTAAAGATGTCAAAGCCTGGGACAGGTTGCACAGGAGATTTATTGATTCCAAGGGATGAGTTGGTTGATCTTGTATTGAGAGATTGGAGAACCTGAGATTGTTCTCAGAGCAGGGAAGGTTAAGAAGAGATTCAGTGGAAGTGTTCAAGCTTATGAAGGATTTTGATGATTGGGAGAAGAGATGAGAAAGTTGCTTTTTTCCCAGTTACACAAATTTTAAGCTATTACCAAATATCTAGAAATAGTGAGGAACATTTTTTACACAGAGAGTTACAGACTTCCTGTAAGGCGGCTGGGTACACTTTTAATAGAAAATTTACTTTTTTTGAAAAAAAGAAAATTAACAATAAGCAAGTAACTGTCTGGGGAATGGTCTTAGCACTGATCTGATTTTTTCCAAAATACCAAAAAGTTCCTGATTTTAAATGTTCAGTCCCATAATTGCGGATTCTTGCATATTGATGGCACTTTTTTGCCAGTATTTTAGTAAAACACATTTAAAAATTGATACTGTTTGTAAAGCAAATATCAGGGTTTGCAGGTATTGAAGATTGTAAATGAAACATTTCTAATTTAACTAGATTTTATCATTACAGTGGCTACATTTTAAAACTAATGTTTTAAATATTTCCGTAAATTTGAGGAATTCCTGAGCTCATGTAAAGCACTGTGTATAAATGCAAGTTCTTTTCATTGTGTACCTGTGTGCTGTATGTCTTTCTACTTTGACTGGAGGAAGTTTTTTAGCTCAGTTGGTGTGAAGTTAATCTTAAAAGAAAGTTTGTTTATATCATTTGGAACAGAACTACCAACATAAATGAAATAGGGAATCCTTGTTTTCTTGTTTGTTGACTAAATATCTATTTGTTTCTAATAAAAGTTTGAGAAATTTTGTTTGAAAACAAGCAATTTCCTGGAAAGCATTTTCACCAAATGTGTATTTTTAAAGAGCACTAATTTGAAGGATAATGAGAATTGTTAGGCCACTGTTGGAATATTGCATGCCATTCTGGTCTCCTTCTTGTCAGAAAGATGTTGTGAAACTTGAAAGGGTTCAGAAAAGATTTACAAGGATGTTGCCATGGTTGGAGGATTTGAGCTATAGAGAGAGACTGAACAACTGGGGCTGTTTTCCCTGAAGTGTCGGAGGCTGAGGGGTGACCTTCTAGAGGTTTGTAAAGTCATGAGGGGCATAGATAGGGTAAATAGGTAAAGTCTTTTCCCTGGGTTCAGGGAGTCCAGAACTAGAGGGCATTGGTTTAGGGTGAAAGGGGAAAAATATAAAAGAGACCTAAGGGGCAACTTTTTCACACAGAGGGTGGTATGTGTATGGAATGAGCTGCCAGCGGAAGTGGTGGAGGCTGGTACAATTGCAACATTTAAGAGGCATTTGGATGGGTATATGAATAGGAAGGGTTTGGAGGGATATGGGCCGGGTGCTGGCAGGTGGGACTAGATTGGGTTGGGATATCTGGTCCGCATGGATGGGTTGTTTCCATGCTGTATCTCTCTATGACTCTAAGTGCAGTGGGATTTGGGATTAAAGTTCTTTCAAAGAGTTGGCATACGTGTGAATGACTAAATTTCTGCCTTCTATACCACAAAGTGTTATGGTTAATGGATCTTCAAGCATGAAAATGATTTATAATTTTAAGATGAATATCATCCTGCTCTCTTCCATTGCATCCCTCTGCATTTTGTCCAAGGGAAGTAACAAGTGAGCTATAAGTTCTTTGATCTAGCTTTAGCTGCTTGCATCATCTGACAATCTCTGTGCCCTCTGCTATCGGATGCTCTGAAAGTTAGTTGGGCTCTAATAGTACTTGTGAATAACTAGCAGTTCAAAAGTTGGCTATGTAGCACTGTGTAGGGACGAGTTAAAGTTTATGTATTTCTGCTTCATATTTCAGATGGCTAGTTTGAGATGCGCTTGTCTGAGATTACACAGAAAGGTGGTCTTACATTTGAGTAACATCTTTGACTTCAGGATGTTCGAAAACACTTTCCAGTCAAAAAGTATTTTATGAATTGTAATCACTGTTGTAATGCAGGAAACCTGCCCACCAATTTGTGCCAAGAAAGCTCCTGTAAGTAATATTTCGATAAGACTCGAATATTTACAGAACAGGAGGCCATCTGTCCCGTGGTGTTCACATGGCATTTAGCAGGAGAAATGGCCTTGCACTCCCAGAGATCTCACTCTGGGATTATGGAGCAATGTGAACCAATGCCGTGGCAGGGGTGAAATGTTTCAGAAGTTGCTGGCACCTGGAATCTGTAACATAAGCTGCACTGTTAATAGTATTCTCCACTCAACACTTCAGTTGGCATGTTTGGTTATAAGTTTGTACTGTCTTGTCTTTGACTAGAAACACTGCTACTACACAAACACATGATGCCATACACTAATAGCCTATGTTAAAATAGCACTAGTGCCTTACATTATTTTAAGATAGCTCACCAAATCTTTTTCAAACAGAATTTGACACTGAGCCGTACAGATGTTTGGGCAGACAATCAAAAATTTACTCAAGGACATTGGATTTGCGAAGTATTTTAAAGTAGAAAATGATCGGAATATGTAGGAAGCAAGTTCTTGAGCTAAGTTTTAACATTTTGATTGGTTTGGATTGCACCAAATATTGGAACAAGCAAAAGCCACAATTGAAGGAGTTTGCTCAGTGTATTAGCCAACAGTCCACCTTCACTAAAACACCAGAAAAGAATAACTGTTCATTTATCACTTTGCTGCCTTTGGGAGTTTGTTGTGTGCAAATTGTTTTGTTTTGTCTGCAGAGCAGTGGCTGCAATTCAGAAGTAATTTGTTGTCTGTGTAGCACTTTGGCATGCCCTGAGGAAGATCAAAAGAGCTTTACCAATGCTCATCAGTTCATTCTTCATACAGCACCATTGCTTTGAATGCCCCAAGAGGCTTGGCAAAGAAAATGCAGTTGCTGAATCGTGACAGAGGAGAATGTCTAAGAGCTTGATCCAAGAAATTTGTTCAGAGTGAATAGATTTTGAGAAAGGTTTGCAAAAAATTGAACTGTGGCACTTTGAAAGCTATGCCATAGGTGAAATAAGAGGCAGGAGATGTCTGGGATTGGAGGAAGAAGTCTGTCTTACTCTTGTGGTGGTGAAGTGGATTGGCATGCTTTGAGATATTTTAAAATGCTATTCAATCCAGTGGCATAGCTGTTATCAGAAGCCCTTGCTTCCTGCAGCATAAGGGAATGTAAATATTAACTAGATTGTGCTCTGGTGCTAGGGGTTAGAGTGTCCAATTATAACAAAAAATTGGTTTAACTTCCAATGAATAAACTGTAACATTTACAAAAGCCCTTTTATGGCCTCAGAATATCCCATGAAAGTTAAGTGTAGCCATTGTTGTAATATAGGAAACATAGGCTAATTTACATATACCATGATTTCTGCACAGCAACTAATAGGTAATATTTTGTTGGTTGAGCAATAAATATTGACCAGGATTTCAGGAAGAACTCCTCTGTTCATTTTTGATGTAGTGGTTATGAATTCCTTTATATCCAGCTAAGAGGATAGATGGGTCCTGGTTTAACATTTTACAGGAAAGACCCGCACCTCCTGCAGTACAACAATCTCCCATAAGTGTAAACATGGGTTATGTGCTCAAGTTTGTGGATGATCTAATTGATGTGTCTAAAACAATGAAAGGAGGAGAGAATGAGAATCTATTTCTCACAGAGATATCACAACCAAATGACACACCATCATAAAATTAGGGCTAGACTATTCAGAAGCAAATGTACAAAGCACTTTGGAGGCTGGTGAAAAATTCTTTTCCAGACATTTGTGCATGTTTGAATATTTTTGAGAATTTTCAAGTCAATTTCAATAGATTTTTATTGGCCATAGATGATGGTGCCACAGTTATGCCCATGTGGTGAGATGGAGCCAAATTCATGTATGCCATTGACTGGGGAAGAAACCTCCATGCACATCGGCATCAGAGGTTGATAGGTCACGTGCCAGTTTTGTGTATATGAAACAAACTCTGGTTAGTTTCAGTGCTGAAGGAGTGTAGCACTATCCTAAGGCTTTGCTTTTCAGGTGAAACATTCAAACATTCAAACAGATCCCAAGGCACTTTTTGAGCAATCGTGTAGCTCTTGCAGATGTCCTGACTAAACTTTACTTTTTTGACTGATGTCACTAGAATATTTGCATATTGACCTCCCTTGTTGTTTATGGGAATTGATGTGCACAAATTGCTATATTGTGCACTTCAAAAATTATTTAATTGGTTACAAAATGTTTGTGATGTTCTGAGGTTGTGAAGGAAATATTTGAAATTTGACTCCTTTCCATTCTGTATCTTTAACCCCCTTGATAATCTTTTCCATAGCTGTTTGATCGCGCACTCCCTCTAATCCTCCAGCTTAGCCATGGATGCACCTTCTCAGAAAAATTGTCACCAAATGAGATTGTTCAGTCCATCATGTCTCTGCCAGCCCGCTGCGTAAACAATTCGTCTCATGCCACTCCTTTACCTTTTTCCTGTAGTCCTGAGAGGCGACCTTATAGAAATGTATAACATAATGAGGTATTGATAAG
Source organism: Chiloscyllium plagiosum (assembly GCF_037043375.1). Lineage (NCBI taxonomy): Eukaryota > Metazoa > Chordata > Chondrichthyes > Orectolobiformes > Hemiscylliidae > Chiloscyllium > Chiloscyllium plagiosum. The sequence continues at coordinate 6,342,026 of NW_028270166.1, forward strand.
GTAAATGGTAGTTGTCTTTTCCCTGGGGTGGGGAATTTCAAGGCAATGGGACATATTTTTAAGGTGAGAGGAGAGAGATCTAAAAAAGACATGAGGGACAAATGTTTTACAGAGTGGTTCATGTCTGAAGTGAACTTGAAGGAAGTGGTGGGTGTGGTACAATTACAGCGTTTAAAAGACATTTGGATAAGTACATGAATAGGAAAGATTTGGAGACATATGGGCCAGGAGCAGGCAGGTGGGACTAGTTTAGCTTGAGATTATATTTGGCATGTACTGGTTGGACCAAAGGGTCTGTTTCTGTGCTATGTGACTCTTAATGCCCTGCATATTTTTTCTGAGCACCTGTATTCCATACCCTTTCCCTTTCCTCGAGTGTGCCTTCTCTCCCCCATACACTTTCTCTGTCTTCCCAAGTTGATTGAAATGTTCATTTCATACCAAAGAGTAATTGTTTTGTCTTCACATTTGCTGTAGGAAGTTGTGAAGCTGATTTACCAAACCTACCGGATGGATGGTTTCTTCAGCCTCTGGCGGGGTAACTCTGCCACCATGGTCCGAGTTGTTCCTTATGCTGCACTTCAGTTCTGCTCTCATGAACAGTACAAACAGATTCTGGGATTCTATTGGGGGACTCATGGAAGGTCAGTATACAGGAACAACATTTGGATCATCCCATTCAGACCAGCTCACAAAGTAGGTCATTCTCTTATCCCCAACTCCTTCCCTTTTCTCTAAACTCTATGAATTTAACTGCCGCAGACAGTAGAAACTGTTTCTGCTTGAGATACAAGGCTGTGGATTTATGGCCTTGTCTGGAGTTAATGTTGGAAAATGGAGATTATTTTGTGCAAATGTCATAATCTTTGCTTTGAAGCTCCACTTGTCTGACTTTCTAATGAATTAATTGTACCACCATATGCTTGGATTTATTAAATAATATTTGATTGGTAACTGACCCTTCTGATTTCAGTTTAGGATCCTACTGCTAATTTTTAAGCTTGGTGTATCCCAGCAAGGTAGACGTGGTAGAGAGAATAGATTTAATAGCTGCAGTGACTTGGAGTCACGGGAGGAGAAACGTTATTTAAATGATGCGATACTTGAAGAGATGGGAAAAGGCTTGTTGAATTGTGAAAATTCAGTGAGAAATGGTTTTTCTAGATAACCAAAACAAAAGTGTAGAGATTTGACCATTTTCTTCTAAACAAAATACTACTGATGCTGGAGATCTGAAATAAAAACAAAATGTTGGAGGAACTCTGGTTTGGCAGCATCTATAGAGACAAAACTGCAATTCTGAAGAAGAGTTATTGGGCTCAGAGTTAACTGTTTCTCTGTCCTCAGTTGATGTCATTCCCATTGGGTTCCTCCAGCACTTTGTTTTATTGGCTGTTTATTTGTTTTGCTCCTACTTCTGGTTGGAGATTTCTTGAAGACTAACCAGTATCTATACTTTTAATAGCCTTTTATTGTCTCCTATACCTGTCAACAAATCTGACTTCCTAATGTTTCTGTTTGTGTACCTCTCTTGACCATTATAAATTGCCATGTAAACATCTTCAGTTTTGCTAAGCCACTTGTGACAGTGTAGTTACACATTATGGTCATGTGGTGGTGACATTCCCCACTTCCCTCTTGCTAACCCTACCATCATGGTACAGCTTTTATCATCGAAAGTGCAGACCACAGCTCAGGTTACCATGTTATGCGAAGGGCATCAATGATATCCCTTCAGTAGTGTATTGGAACATCAGCCTTGAATAACACACTCGAGGGCAAGTTTGGGGTTTGAATGCATGTGTTCAAGCACAGTGATGCCAGCTGTATCAACTTAATTTATGTAATAGGGCACAAGAGATAGCTGCCTTGGCTTATAGGTTTTATTTTCTGAATTATTATTATTTTGCTAACCAATTTCTTTCAAGTAATGAGTGCTCCAGAGTGCCCTCACATCATCGCTTTTACTCTAACTTTAAAATCAGTTTCTTCAAATGTTTTAGAGAAAAGACCACAATTCCCCATTCTTTTTAAAAAGAAAACTTATTTCAGAACACAAAATCTTGAATGCAGAATGACCACCAATTATACAAGATACTTGTTAGGCCTCAGCTGGAATCTGTACACAGTTGTGAGTGCTACACTATAGAAGGATGTACACAAATTGGAAAGTGTAGAAGAGGTTTACAAAATGGTTCCAAAGATGGGAAACTTAAGTTGAGGATAAATTGGGGAAGTTGAGGCTCCTATCCAAGAGAAGGTGACTAAGAGAAGATTTGATAGAAGTTTCCAAAATAGTGAAGGTCTGGATAGAGTAGATAGGGAGAAACTGTTCTTGTAAAAGGATCAAGGTCGAGAAGGCATAAATTTAGTGATTTACAAATGTAGCAAAAATAAAGTGACAAAAGCCTTTTCCATACAGCTCATGGTTTGGGTGTGGAATGGACTGCCTGGAAATATAGTGGAGACATAGTCAATTTGAAGCATTCGAGAAAACAGTAGATGATTACGTAACTAGAAACAATTTAATAGGGTATGAGGAAGAGACGAAATTAAGAATAAGTCATAGTGCTTATTTGAGATGGTTCAGACAAGATAGAACAAATGGCAGCCTCCTGTGCTGTTGGGCTGCACATCCTTTTCTCCAGTCCAGCTGTGTGTGGAGCACCCACCCATTGTTATGATTGGTTTTTGTTTTTCTCTCTGCAGAACTTTGACTCTGTCGTTGTCTCTCTCTTTGCCAGACCTTTGCCACCCCTCCCACGGCTGCTTGCTGGCTCAATGGCTGGTATTACAGCCACCACGCTGACATATCCACTAGACTTGGTGCGAGCACGAATGGCCGTAACTCCAAAGGAAATGTAAGTATTCAAAGCAGCATCATCAACAGTGTTTGAGTAAAGCAGCCCTCCATAAACTGTACTGAAACTGCTCCCCAGTCAGTCCACTTACTACTTCTGTGAAGGTGAGCTCACTCAAAACTCTGCTAGTCACCTCATCTGCACCAGGTCTTACCCCTGTATATTGTCTCTGCTCAGTGCTGAGATCATTCCCTCACAGATGTGTACATAAGAAACCATGCAGCAGCTTAACAGAAACTGGCGTTCAAAACATTCAATTTGATGGGAATGGGGTTGGGGATGCGGGTGAGAATTCCAGCATCAAGATTTAACTATTGCACATGTGCTACTCAGATAAAACAAAACATTAAAAGGCCAACATCCAAATACTGAAAGAAATAAAAAAGAGAATATGGTACAAATGCTGGGGTATGTTTTTTGGAGAGGCCATCATTGATCTTTAGTATTCCTACCCCCAGAGAATTGTAAGGTCTCGATCGTTGAATATATTTAAGGCTGGGATAAATGGATTTTTGGTGTCTGTAGGATTTGAAGAGTGTCAGGAAATTGGAGTTGAAACCCAAGATCAGCCATGATTTTCCAGCCATTTTGGAGACATGGTTGCAAGGCAGTCAAGGTTGGGCAATAGATACTCAGTTGTATGTGACCTTTTTGAAAGGTCAAGCAGGAAGAACAAAGTGTTGGGATAACTTTGTTTGTACGAGATGGGGTAAGAACAGTAGCAAGAAATGATCTTGGACTGAATTATATGGAATCCATGCATGGAGTTAAGAAAAACAAAAAGACACTATGGAAGTAGTCTCTAACAGTATCTGTACTGAAGGACAGACAATAAATCAGAAAATGGTAGGACATCATTGAAAAAACGTCAGTACAGTAATCATGGGTAACTTTAATCTTCTTGTAGATTGGTGACATCAGATTTACAAAGGAAGAATTCATAGCGTGTTTGTGACAGTTTCCTAGAACAATATGTTGTTGATGCAACCAAGAATCCAGGAGAAAGTGAGGACTGCAGATGCTGGAGATCAGAGCTGAAAATGTGTTGCTGGAAAAGCGCAGCAGGTCAGGCAGCATCCAAGGAGCAGGAGAATCGACGTTTCGGGCATAAGCCCTTCTTCAGGAAATTCCTGAAGAAGGGCTTATGCCCGAAACGTCGATTCTCCTGCTCCTTGGATGCTGGCTGACCTGCTGCGCTTTTCCAGCAACACATTTTCAGCAACCAAGAATCCAGTCAATTTTGGACCTGGTGATGCATAATGAAGCAAGTTTAATAAATTATCCCCTAGAGAACAGTGACATTACATGGTAGAATTTAGCATTCAGTTTCAGTGAGAGAAACTTGGGTCGGAAACTTTGAGGTTTAACTGGACAGATGTAGATAGTTCCCCTTGTGGGAGAGTCTAGGACTAGAGGCATTATCTTAACCACTTACTCAGGTTGAGCTGAGGAGGAACTTGTTTAGCGGGTTGAGAGTCTGTAGAATCCTTCACTACGAAGGGCTGTCGAGGGTAGGTCATTAAGGATATTAAAGGCTAAGATCGGCAGATTTTTAATTAAAAGGGAAGCAAGTTACGAGAAAAAGGCAGGAGTGTGGGGATGAGGATTATCAGATCTCATTGAATGATGAAGCAGACTCAATGGACCATATAGCTCAATTCTGCTTCTGTGTCTTGTTTTATGATGGATGACTTAGCAGTCTGTCTTTATCCTGGATAGTGTTAAGCTTCTTGAATGCTGAAGGCTCCAATATTTGTTGTTTTTATTCTAAGAACGGAGTTTGAAATGCATAGAAGGCAATTAATTTTCTGCTGGATACACTTTGCAATGGTATATTTCTGTATACATTGAAGTATACGCAGAAGCATGATTTCTTTGGTCACTTGTGTGTGTTGGAGAAAAGTAGAGTTGCACTGCACAGAAGGAGAGTACCTTGCCATTATTTCTGTTTTGACTCTGGGATAGAGAAATCAAATTAATCAGAACCCACTGCTCTTTTCGCACGGCTCTGTTTCTTTCCTTCAGGTGTTGCCTTGCATGTCCTTGCAGGTAGTTACGAAAGTTATGAGTTTAGAAAATATCACTAATTGCTATTAACCCTGCTTCTTTTATGTTTTCAGATAGTGTATTTTAAATACTTCACATTACTCTAGTTCTGATTGCTTTAAATCTGCAGACTCTGGTTGCCAACCGTTCTGCTACTGGAAGTGATTGCTTATTTATTCCATGGAGATACTTTGAGTGCACTTCTTGCTTATGATGGTGTATTACATATTTTTTGTGCTATTAGGTACAGTAATATTTTGCATGTCTTCATCCGGATAACTCGAGATGAAGGAATCAAGACCTTGTACAGTGGATTCACACCCACTATCCTTGGGGTGATTCCATATGCTGGGCTCAGCTTCTTCACTTACGAAACACTGAAGAAATTACATGCAGGTACGGCAGTAGCTGTTAGTATGGTGATCCCTACAGGAAGTGTCCAGATCACGCCTTGTTAATCAGGCTGTTGAGCCAGGTTTGTGTTCATCCCAAACTCCATTCCCAATCAGCAAATCGGATTTCACACTATTTACATTATCATTATAGCTGAAGGAGGCCACTTGGCCTATCCTGGTTCGTGTTCCAGAAAGGTCTCAATGCCCTCTTACCCTTTGTGAGAGGCATAATTTTGATTATTTTCCTCATTATTTCATTTCAAGTTAATTCTATGCATTTTTCACTTGACAGTGTTTTTTTGTTGTGTGTTCTAGCATTACCTTTGATTATGATGGTTGGGCTGAAGGGTCTCTTTCCCTACTGTATGACTCTGATTCTTTGATGACGATGCAAGATGCTGAAAACTTTTGGCACAATAGGCAACTGAGGACATCAGATTCCTTTCTCTAGAGGATGTTAATGAGACAAATAATTTTTTTATGACAATTGACAATGGCTTCATGGTCAACATTAGACTTTTAGTTGCAACTTGTTAAAACTCAAATTCCACCATCTGGATTTGAATCTGGATCCTGAGGGTATTACCTGGGTCTCTACTAGTCCAGTAACAATACCACTGTGCCATTACTTCCCCAGAAATATTCACCTTCTCCACCACTGAAGCTCAGTAGCAGCAGTGTGTACCATCTGCAAGATAGAGTGCAGAAATATACCAAGGCTTTCTAGATGGTATGTTCGAAACCAACAGCCGCTACCATCTAGAAAGTCAAGGACAGTCGATAAGTGGGAAGCTACTCCCGATCCTGATTTAGAAGTAGATTGCCATTTTTGTAGTGTCAGTCGTCAAAATCCTAGAACTTCCCCTCCAAGTATGTGGCGCTGCCTACAGCACATGGACCGCATCTGTTCAAGAATGCAGCTCACCATCACCTTAAGGGCAACTCGGGATGGACACCCACATCCCATTAATTAATTTCTTTAAAAACTAAATGTTTCAGGTTACCAGTCTATCCTCAGAGCTTCAATGTAGAGTCATAGCATAATAGAACATGGTAACAGACCCTTAGCCCCCAACTTGTCCATGCCGATCACGTTTCCTAAACTGAACTAGTACCATTTGCCTGTGTTTGGCCCATATCCCTCTAAACCTTTTCTATCCACGCACCTGTCCAAATATCTTTTAAACATTGTAATTGTACTTGCCTCTACCACTTATGTGGCAGCTTGTTCCATATACGCGCCATCCTCTCTGTGAGAAATTTGTCCCTCAGGTCCCTTTTAAGTCTTTCTCCTCTCACATTAAATTTATGCCTTCTAGTTTTGGATTCCTCTTCCCTGGGGAAAAGACCTTAGCTATTCGTCTTATTTGTGCCCCTCGTGATTTTATAAACCTTTAGAAAGTCACCTCTCAGCCTCCTGTATGCCAGGGGACAAGTTCCAGCCTATCTATCCTCATAGCTCAAACCCTCCAGTCTTGGTAACATCCTAGTAAATCTTTTTTGCACCCTTTCCAGTTTAATAACATCCTGCCTAAAGTAGGGCAATTAGAATTGTATACAGTACTCCAAACGTAGCCTTACCAGTGTATTGTACAGCTGTAACATGATGTTAATCAATGCTCTGATGATGAAGGCAAGCATGCCAAACGTCGCCTTCACCATCCTATCTACCTTTGATACCATTATGTATGTGCACCCCTAGGTGTCTCTGTTCTTCCTAGGGCCCTACCTTTAACTGTGTAAGCCCTTTTCTCGTTGATCTTACCAAAACACAATACCTTGCATTTATCTGAATTAAACCCCGCCTGCCAATCCTCAGCTCACTGGCCCAGTTAATCAAAATCCCACTGTACTTGTAGATAACCACTTTCACTGTGCATTATACCATGTGGAGATTTATTTATAATCAATTTCTTTATAACAAGAATAATTCTAGATTAATATGTTTAATAATGCGTATTTAAGTGCAATCCATGATATTTGTGTTGTTTTGTATTGAAAGAAGAAAACCGTAAAAAAAAACAAATACAGAAGGTAGTTACTATTTGACTGCATCATCTAATGAGAGAACAAGAATGAAAGAGTAACCCCAGAAATCAAATTAAAGTTCTCAAAAAAAAAAAAGCAATACCCTGAGTCCGGTGATAAAATGGAGGCCATGCAGCCATCCTTCTGTGCCAGCCCTCTGATGGAGTCATCCCTGCAAACCATTCACCTTCAATTATTTTCAATGTCCCTTTTGAAAGAGCTTATTGAATCTGCTTCCACTGTCTTTCAAGCAGTACTTACCAGCTCATGACCACTGTTTAAAAAAATTATTGCCATTTCAGTTCTCATTCATTTGCAAATTATTTTAAATATTTACCCTTTGGTTCCTAGCCCTTCTGTCTCATTTTACCTCTGTTTCTTTCTCTAATTTCTCTTAAATCTGTCTTTTCTGGTTATTAATCTTCCTACTGGTGAAAACATTATCTCCAACTGAACCCTTCATAATTCTGAATGTAGATTAAACATCCTTTACCCCTCTATGCTCAAAGCAGAATGATTTCAGCTTCTCCAGTCTCTGTCACTGAAGTCCTGCAGGAGTTAATTAAAATGGGCTGAAAGGTGTTCCTCATAAGTGTCTTTGTGGGGTGATCATTAGGAAATAATGTGTTTTAGTCAGCATGTACCTCTAATGCATGTGACTTGGTTTCAGAGTTAACAGAGAGAGCCTATCCATACCCCCATGAGCGGCTACTTTTTGGGGCATGTGCTGGCTTAATAGGCCAGTCAGCTTCCTACCCACTGGATGTGGTACGACGACGGATGCAGACGGCAGGAGTGCAGTGCCGCAAGTACACAAGCATTTTAGAGACAATGCGTCAGATCATTGTGGAAGAGGGTGGAATTGGTGGCCTGTACAAAGGCCTGAGCATGAATTGGATCAAGGGCCCTATTGCCGTGGGGACCAGCTTCACTACCTTCGACCTCATGCAGATTCTCCTCCGGAAAATTCAGGACTACGGTACCTTACAAAGGTAGTAACTACAAGTACGGGTGATCTGTAACATGACTTCTAAACGAATGGAACAAAATTGCATCTCACTAATAAGTGTCCAGGATGGGAATTGACAGTTGCTGGACAAGTATTTACAAGCTGGAATAATAGTGTGACACAGAGGTTAATCGTGCCATAATAGCAGTTGAAACTCTGGTGCCTCACATTCTCTCTGAAGCTGTTTAAATAATTTAATTAAATATTAATTTTGTTGATCTTTTTAAGTTGTCTGCTTTTCAACATAAAGTTGAAATGGGTCTACACTGCTCTGGAGTGCTGTCCATGTCCCGTGTGGCTTCTTGTGTCAGTGTACATGAATAACGTTCCCTTCAGCAACAGAGAGAATGCAACTGAGACACGCATGTTGGAATGTACCAATCTTGTTCCCACAATTAGCCCCTCCATTGAAGAATGTGGAGGCACATGGTGGTGGGGGAAGCTCACAAGCTTCCTGATTGGTGCCCAGCAGAATCACTAAATTGACAGACCAAGAGAGAGCAGGAGCAGGCTCAGGTGAACTGGAATCCCCCCCTCCCACCCCACATTCAGGTTGCCACATGCATCGGTACAGAAGGTCTGAAGTTAAGCTGCCTCACCTTTGGAGATTAGTCGCTTGAGCAGATCCACGGATCAGGTTGTATTGAGCTGAAACTGATTCCTTTGGGAGAATGTTATACAGACAAAGTTTGGGTCATATTCACAATCTGAGAGCTATCCGGATGAAAATTGCTGGTTGGAAGTCCCCAGCTGCATGTATTCAGGTTTTAAAATAATCTCTCGTAAAAATATTCAGGTTCCCCCTATGCTCTGAAATTGTGACATTACATTAGATGTTTTAACCCATTACTGTTTGGAGTGGTCATGTGCTAACTAGTAGCTGTTACTTTTTTAAAATCTCTTTTGCGAAGGGGTCCCTTTTAGTTTTTGTTGCCAAGCCTTTAGTTGTCTCATTTGAAAGATTTGAAATATCTCATAAATAAGTATTAACATTTTTATAAAGGGAGAGTTATTAATACAAGATTTAGATTTTGCAAAACACAGAAGCTCCTGATCTCCACCTGATTCCCTGTTTAGCTGGTCAGTATCTCTGAGGTAGTGATGTCCTTTTAAGGAATATACATCTTCCCTTCCCAAACCCTGTGCTGTCCCTGTCCTGGGAGTATTTGATGGAAGTATTGTAGAGGGAGCTTTACTTTATATTTAGCTCTATGCTTTACCTGTCCTGAGAATATTTGGAGACACTGGGGAGCTTTACTCTTTATATAACTGATCTACCTTGTCTGGAACTTCTTAGCTGATATAGATGTCTGAAATAGTTTGGTTCCTTACCTTGATGAACACAAAAACTGAAAGCCAAATTGAAGTTGAGCTCCTAGTTTGTAAGAACTCAGATGAAGTGTAAATTGGGAACTGGCACACATTCAACTATGTCCAAACAGACTAGAAAAGCTTAGAAATCAGGGAGAGGTGTTTATACCAAAAACAAAGAAAATGATTGCTCGCTCTTCCTATAACATATTTCCATTTTAATTACATTATTAAAGGTGTGGTTTCAAAAGTGGTCTAGCATAAACCTCCAGGGAGAAAGGGATATCTCCTGGAGGTCCCATGAGAGATGAAGAACTTTGGAGCAAATTGATTTTCTACCCTGCCCCTTTTCCCATCCCACCCATTGTGTCTTGACCACAGCCTTTTCAAAAAGAATGTCTTCTGCCATACCTCAGCCTACTTTAAATAACGCTCTCTAGTCCAGCTCATTCAATATTGTAGTTATTCTATTTTGTTAAAACCTTATGAAATTTATAATTTGTTTCTTATAACATTATCCTGCTACTCCAGGTCACCACGCACAATAGGGAATGGACCTCAGCTATAGGGGTTCATTGAGAACTCTGGGGTTTTGTCCATTTTAACCAAACATATAAGTATAAATCACTGTGTCCAGCGGCTGTAGCACACTAGATACCTGGTGTGGCTGTGCACAGTATATGAGGGGAGAAAAAGGATGATGGAATGAAGGTCAACTCAGTCACATTTGCCATCCTTCACAGGCCGGATTCCAATATGCACTGAGACCTGATGTGGCCCTCGGAATTGCCTTTTCTTGCAAGTGACTTTCATTGAAAGATGTTGAACTGTAGTCTGTTATTTGAGTAAATCTGTTAATGAAAAATAAAATTATTTAAGTTTTAATGAAAGAAAAGGACTGTCATTTGTTTTGGAGTCCCAAGAATTGTAGAGGAAGTTGAAACCTTTATGTTCCGAACCGATTCCTGTTGGTGTGATCCTGGATCAGGAGCCATTCGACCAATGTCAGTCAACTGTCCTCTCGGGAGTGTCATCCTACATAGGGAGCACCTGCCAGATGTGACAAGCTAGACTCCATCATTTTGCATCATCTGCTCATTAACCTTCCTGACGTTGAATTCTGTTTTCTAAAAATTCTGCAGTAATTATGTTTGACGGCAGGTGGTGCTGTTTCACAGACGATAGTTTGAAGAGTTGACTGAAGTGTTTTTTGTGAAGATACTACTATCATGAGGGGAGAGTGTGAAATAATTGGTATATGTGCAGGAAACGGCACAATAATTCATTACTGTTGCAACTTTCTTTTGTGGGTGAACTGTTTTAGTTGCAAACTTCAAAATATTTCAACATGAAGTGATGGCACTGCTCTCTGCTCCATTGTAGGCATGTGCTTCCCACACTAACTTGTTTTCCTCTGAATTTGCTGCACTGTATTCCCTCAGCTCCTTGTTACTTTGATTTTGTTATCAAACTTTCCAATAAAGATGGTTTTGGTGGCTGACGTCTACCTGGCAGAGAATGAATGCCAACTCTCGGGCACTTTGTCCTATCTCCCCCTGGATTATGGATTATTATTGAACATGGAGCTGTATTTTCCAGGACTGTCACTAACTTTATCTCCTCTGGAGATGTCTCCTTCACAGCATCCCATCTCCACAGTTCGCAGCCCTGCAAATTTCAGCAAGGTAAGGGTTGCCACAGAAGTCAACAAGAACTTCATCGATTTATTGGTTTAGAATTTTTTTGTAATTTAAATGAGTAATTAATAGAAATGACCATTAAGAAATGCCAAGCAGCAAAACTTAATAAAGCCAATTTTCTTAAGAAGCAAAACGTGAGTGAGAAAAACAGCCCCAATTCATGATCACTTGGGAAAGGGCAGGTGACATGCGCTGAGGAAAGGAGTTAGGTTTAACGAACACTAGTCTTGGTGGAGCAAGCTGAGAGCTAACCTCAGTAATATTCACATGAAAGTGAGTATCAGAAGTGAGCTGACTTTCAGCCTGTGGTTTATCCTTCTGGTCAATGCACCTCACTCTCTTCTCCAGCCCAGTCTCTGTTTACTCCTACCATTTTCTCTCCCCTCCCTCCTTTCTATCTCAACTTTTCTCAACCACTACCTCCTTTCTCTGTCTCTCTTCTGAGCTGGAATTCCCAGTCTGCCACAAGTATGGGAGGAGAGTTTAAGCTGAACATTGTTTAATTGGTGATTCCATGGCTGTTTACTGGCCAAAAAGGAATACTGTCAGGTTGACCAATCAAGGCAGTGAAATATTAATCAGTGCCAGTAGTTGGGAAAGAGATTAGCAGGAGTCCCCTGATGCTCTGACTATATGCCCTTTGCCCCTCTTAATCACCATCATAGTCCGGCTCTCATTTTCCATCCACCATCTGACTCTCATTGCTTTCTCCCTGTGATGCAACTCTCATTTCCTACCTGTTCCTCCAACCCACCCCCAGCTCAGTACCCTCTTCCTGCTTTCTCCCCACTCCCTTTGATCCCTTTGGACCCCTAAGAACTTTATCCAATTCCTTGAGAATACACAATGTTTTGGTTTCAACTGCTTTGTGGTAGAGAATTCCACAGGTTATCCATTCTCTGGGTGAAGATATTTCTCCTCATCTCAGTCCTAAAAGCCTACCCCCATATCCTTAGACTGTGACATCTAGATCTAGAATCCTCTGTCATTGGGAACAGTTGTGAATGTTTCCTAGTTACCAACTCTGTTTCCTGTTCCTGCTAACAGGCTGAAAATAAATCCATCTGCTAGCATTCTTGATGAATGAAGCTTCTGACCAGCATTCATAGCATTATGAAGGCACCCACTCCCGGCACTCTCCCTTGCCACGCACCTCCCTACTTACCATCCATACCTCTCTACTTACCATCATCCAAGGCTCCAAATGATCTTTCCACATCCAACAGAGATTTACCTGTACTTCCACGCATCTACTCTGTTGCTGTTGGTGTGGTCTCCTCTACATTGGGGAGACAGAATGCCAACTTTCAGAATGTTTCAGAGAACATCACTAAGACACATGCACTAAACAACCCCACCACCCTGTGGCTGAAGACTTCAACTCCCCCTCCCATTCCACTAAGGACATGCAAGTCCTGGGCCGCCTCCACTGCCAACTCTCACCACCTGATGCCTGGAGGAGGAATGCCTCATCTTCCACCTTGGAATCTCCAACCACGTGGGATCAATGTAGATTTCATCAGTTTCTTCATCCCCCCCCCCCCCCCCCACCTTATCCCAGAGCCAACCTTCTAACTCAGCACCGCCCCCTTGAACTGTCCTCCCTGTCCATCTTCCTTCCCACTCATCCGCTCCACCCTCCTTTCTGACCTATCACCATCATGCCCCACCTTCATCTACCTAACACATTCCCAGCAACTCCCTCCACAATTTATCTCTCAACTCCCTTGGGCCACTCCCTCATCCTGATGAAGAAACTTCGATTCTCCTGTTCCTCGGCTGCTGCCAGACCTGCTGTGTTTTCCCAGCACCACACTCTTTGACTCTGATCTCCAGCATCTGCAGTGCTCACTTTCTCCTAGCATTATGAAGGTTGCCTATTTCCAGTTCTGTAACATTTCCCATCTTCACCCTTCTCTCAGCTCATCTACCTTATTCTTGGCTTTATTAATTCTTCTTTACTACTACAGTGCACTGACTGACTGGTCTTCCTCATTCTCCCCTCTCTAAACTATGTGCCATCTAAAACTTTCTCCAACAAGTCCTTCTCACCTATCAGCCTTGTTAGATTATTACATTCTCTACAGTGTAGAAACAGGCCCTTCGGCCCAACAAGTCCACACAGACCCTCCAAAGATTAACCCACCCAGACCCATTTCCCCCCTCATTAATGCACCTAACACTGGGCAATTTGTGTGTCCAATCCATTTAATCTGCACATCTTTTGGATTGTGGGAGGAAACCCACCCAGACATGGGGAGAATGTGCAAACTCCACACAGACAGTCGCCTGAGGCCAGAATCAAACCTGGATCCCTGCTGCTGTGAGGCAGCAGTGCTAATAATCACTGAGCCATTGTACCACCCGTGTGCTGATGATTGATTTTAAAATTATTAACCTTGTATTAAAATCTCTTCATAGCCCTATCTCTGGCTGGCTCTATAATCCTGGTCATTGAGCAGCCCTAGTTTTAAGTGCTTCACCACTGGTGGCTTTGCATTCACCTTCCTAGCTTCTAAGCTAATTAATTCCCATGCTGAAACTCCCTATCTCTCACCCTTGAAGAGACTCCTTAAAGATGCTACATAAATGTAAGTTGTCATTGAGTTATGATCTCAGTGCATTGTTGCTAACCAAGTGAAGAACTGTTGCTCACTAATTTTCGACTGCTGTGATTCTGAGTTATTGGGATCAGAAATCCCAGTAGCCAGTTCTGCTGCCCATTGATTCCTGTGAGGTAGATGTCTGCAACAAGAAATGAAAATTGACATAATCTCTGCTAATAGTAAAACAGACTCTTTTTAAAACAAAACAAAATAAACTGTGTTCATGGTTCTAAACTGAGGAGAATCTATTCTCTTGAATTAGTTGCAAGTTAATAGAGGTGTATAGAAGAGGCACATGAATGATGAATTAGTAAAATATTGAATATCTCAATATATTAAACATTTTACATCTCTGCACTTCCTGCTCTCAATTTTATTTTTACAGTCTTTCATTTCCATTATAAATTACCACATTATCTATGTTACAATGGACACCTTCCATGTAAACATGCCAAGCTATCGTTACTCCCTCCTACCAGTGGTGGTTCTACATGACTTCAGTGCTGCTTCTCCCTCCTGCATTATGTAAGGGACTGCTCCTGTTTCACTGACCTGATGCATACACTACTACAAAGAGAATGCCTGCTACACCTGCAAAGTGCACACAGTCCCTTGAACCTACTCTCTCAAGTAATGAGATCATGGTTGATCTGTAGCCTAACTCCATATTCTTCCCTTTGTCACATATCCCTTCATAACTTTACTTACCAAAATTTTATTTTGGATTTAAAACTATCAACTGATCCGGCATCCACTGCCATTTGTGGAAGAGAGTTCCAAACATCTGCTACCCTTTATGTGCAGAAGTCCATCCTGACATTTCTCCTGAATGGTCTGTCCTTAATTCTGATTATGTCCCCCGTTCCAAAATCACCAACCAATGATGGAAATATTTTAACTCCCCCTCTGCCACTACTGCCAGTGATGTGATTCTGTCCTGTTCACATATTTACTGTGCTTATTTGGGGACTACTATGTTTTTACTAGCAGAGCATTTCACAAATGCAGAACTTCCTGCAATATGAACCTGTGTCAGGAGGTGCAGCCCACTACACAATAAAAGTATTTGTATGATTAAAAACTGAGTTGTGCCTTTATGCATTGACTGAGCGACCTCCCTCCCACAACACGACTATCTTCACTTGTGGTCTTGCAACATGTCGAAAGTTTGACTAGTTATGATTAGATTAGATTACTTACAGTGTGGAAACAGGCCCTTCGGCCCAACAAGTCCATACCAACCTGCCGAAGCGCAGCGCAATCCACCCATACCCCTACACCTAACACTACGAGCAATTTAGCATAGCCAATTCACCTGACCTGCACATCTTTGGAGTGTGGGAGGAAACTGGAGCACCCGGAGGAAACCCACGCAGACACGGGGAGAATGTGCAAACTCCACCCAGTCAGTCGCCTGAGGCGGGAATTGAACCTGGGTCTCTGGCGCTGTGAGGCAGCAGTACTAACTGCTGTGCCATCATGCCGCCCACAGTTATATCGGAAATGTACTTTGGGGGAAAATATTGCTTTGGTCTCATGCCGCAAGTGATTGAGAATTTCTAAACAAGTCCCAGTGATCTGTTGTTGTGGTTCTGTTTGCCGAGCTGGGAATTTGTGTTGCAGACGTTTCGTCCCCTGTCTAGGTGACATCCTCAGTGCTTGGGAGCCTCCTTTGAAGCGCTTCTGTGATCTTTCATCCGGCATTTGTAGTGGTTTGAATCTGCCGCTTCCGGTTGTCAGTTCCAGCTGTCCGTTGCAGTGGTCGGTATATTGGGTCCAGGTCGATGTGCTTATTGATTGAATCTGGATGAGTGCCATGCCTCTAGGAATTCCCTGGCTGTTCTCTGTTTAGAGAACAGGAAGCGGCAGATTCAAACCACTACAAATGCTGGAGGAAAGATTACAGAAGCGCTTCACAGGAGGCTCCCAAGCACTGAGGATGTCACCTAGACAGGGGACGAAACGTCTGCAACACGAATTCCCAGCTCGGCGAACAGAACCACAACAACGAGCACCCGAGCTACAAATCTTCTCACAAACTTTGAATCCCAGTGATCTGCCTATCATCCTTGCTGTAAAGACTTTTTGTCAGTTCTTAGAAGAGCCACTGAATGGCATCATTCTCATTCAAATAGAGCATACAGTTTAGTAATAGACTGTTCAGCCCAGTTGACCTTTAAATGTTTGATCCATGCCAGCCTCTTTAAAACCCACTTTATTTCAGCCTATCAGCACAAAATTATTTATTTCTCCCTGGTATATATCCAACTTTCCTTAAACACTTCTGTGCGGTTTTCCTTGTGCACTCCCTATGGTACTGTGCAGTCACCAACCTCTGTCTCATGAAGGTTCTCCTGGGTTCCCTACTGTTAGAAGCAGCCTTTGATGGTTTGTTCTGCAGGGGTCAGCTCTGTGCTAAGTGTCACCTGAAGTGATTCAGGAGTCTCACTCTGGGATGACCATCTCTTTGGCATTGGCACAGAGGGAGGCAATGGGGAGACAGAGGGAAAAGCTACACAACTCAATGACCTCTGTTTTCTCTGAGTCCTTTTCTCAGCTAGCTGGGGTTTTCATTTCTGCATGCCTCTTAAATCCCTGTGGGCAGTCAGCCTCCAGAAGTTTTGGCTGTCAGTGACTGTCTCTTGGTTGTCAGTTTTGATGTCTGCCATCTTCAGATCTCTCAAGTATCTTTGTTGTGGAGACTTGGGGAGGGCCTTATTGTGATGCTGTGGGAGTGTCCCTAGCTGTGGGCCAGGGGGCATGGGGTTAAGTCCCACCAGCTCCAGAGATCTGTAATAATATCTCTGAACAGGTTGATTGGGAAAACATCTATCTAGCAGAGGCATAGGTATCCAGGAGGTTATGTCCTAATGGTAAGTACCTCATCTAGAAGATTCTACGATAAATGTCTGTCAGCTGTCTGATGATCACGGCTGACCCAGCACAACAGTTGAGTGCTGATGGAATTAGCACGATCCAGGATTGATCTAAATAGAGACTATTTTACATTTGTAGGTTATAGTTCTAGTCTCCACTCAAGTTTAAAAAAAAACCTCTCACTACTGTTTAAAGCACATTTCATAATTTTTTTAGATCTCCATGAGACTTCTGCGCATTCTCTTGTCTAGAGAAAAGAAACCCAGTTAGTTCAGTCTGTCCTGACAGTTTTGCCATCTCAGACATGGTATTATCCTAGTCCATCTCAGAGGGCTAACTGTTAAGAAGCAGTATTGGAAGGCGGTAGTTCATGGTGGGCCAAAGGGCCTGTTCCTGTGCTATACTGTTCTTTATTTGTATCGACATATAACCCCAGTTATGCTCTTTTTCACCCTCTTCCATCGGGCAGAAGATATCAAAGTTTGAAAAAACACACAAATGCATTCAAGAGCAGCTTCTTCTCTGCTTTATCAGACTTTTGGACAGACCTCTCAAATGTTAATTCTGATCTCTCTCTGCACCTTCTCTGCAGCTGTAACATTGTACTCTGCACTCTATTCTGCTACCCTGAAGTACTTTGTATGGTCCAATTTGCCTATACAGTATGCAAAGCAACACTTTTCACTGTGTCTGTGTACATATATTGATAGATTGATTTATTGTTGTCATGTGTGCAACGCTTGGATAAAGGGAAAATACTTCGGACGCTGGAAATCTAAAATGCACGGAATACTGGAGAAACTCAGTGGATCTGGCAGCATCTGCGGAGAGAGAAACAGTTAACGTTTCAAGTTGGAGCTGAATGCACTGTATTCAGTACCGTCAAGTTAATGGCCAGCAAATGAGGTCAAGCCATCAGACTGATGCAAGAACGAGTCGCATCGATTTGATATGTCCAAAAATATGCCGCATGTGGATTTTTATGTTTTTACTTTGTGAATACAGTCTAGTCAGTGACTTTATGTAATTTTACTGGTTAATGGGGATCTAACAACTGGGGTTGTCCTTCTTTGCAATTGATATTTAAATATTGTCGCATATAATCAGATTCACTGGGTTATGACAGTCTCTGGTGCGATATCAGTGTGATGAGGTCCCATTCACTAATTGTGAGAAGCACGAATTGCCGTGGAAAATGGCACTCTCTGATCAAGAATTTTTCTACAATGGAGATGAAGCGTTTTGAGTTCATGCATTGAGTTGTAATTATGCTTCGATGAGAATATCTGGAATTGTAATGTAACCCTTCTTTTAGTTTTTCCAGACAGTGTATAATTCATTGTGTTATACCCCAAGGGATACTGTCTGGGATGTCTGTTAAAAATGTCTGCTGCCACTACCCTCGGCCTACACCCTAGCAACCGTTGCTATGATGAAGGCCTAACTAGGCCCAAAAACAGATGCACCGTTTAACCTTGGTGTAGTAACAGACCTGGTATCCTAGCATTTCATTAACTTAAACACTGATTTTTTTTAATGTGGGAGGCTAGACAGAGGAAGTATGTTCTTTTTAACCCTTTGAGTGCTGAATAGAGGAGTTTTATGGTTGCTGACTGGGACTGTCCTGTAGTCAACCTCCATTAAAAATGAATCTGCTGAACAGAGCTGTGAACAAAGTCAGGAGAGAAAAAAATCACAGGCACCAAAATAATATTCTTTGAATATTTAAGGTGACTAGTCTTGCAATTTTGGAGCTTAAATTCCTAGTTGTTTGCAAAGCAGAAATTGAAATTTAAGAAAGTGAATTTTCAACTCTAACCAAGTTGATTGTCACTGTTTACTTAGTGAAGGAGCAAGTGCATGATCTAAACCAAAAAGATGGTGCAAATATCCAAATCTGTTTATCTGCCTATATCTGGCCATGTAAATCACTTTTAAACTATCATTTTAATAACACTACCAGAAGCTTGCTTTTAAATAGCATCTTTAAATAGTAAAACGTCTCAAGGTTCTTCTCAGTAGCATCATCAATATCATTTGACACTGAGCACTCTGATTGCACCATATCTGAGATGTCAAACTATCAGGACAGACCGAACTAGCTGGGTCTCTTTTCTCTCACCAAGCAAATGCTTGGGGTCACCAAATAAAGCAGGATGTTTGATAGGGTGATGAGAATTTTTACTTCTGTGTGGAGACTAGAACTAGGGGGTTTGAGAATAAAACAATCACTAATAGATCAGTGCTGGTGCTGGGTCATCCATTTTCATTGGGTGGATGAGATCCATGTACAGGTATATGCATTTTCTATTAGTACTAATTTACTAATATGTACTAATGGCTTAAGTTTTTTTAAAAATGAAGTCATCTTTGTATATTGATCTTTTTTCTAAAGGTTATGTTGTGGCAATACTATGGCTTTAAGAACTCTATTTTGTCCTTTTGTTTGAAGAAAGGTTGAGATGGGCGCCAAGCGATCTCCTCGAATCCAGTAAACACTTGTGAGGCCTTGAGGTTTTTTAAAAGTTTCATCAATACAAGAGGCCTGAATGGATGGGGTTAACCTCCCACAGAACCAGGATTTTTAGTTTTAAGATTAATTAGATTCCCTACAGTGTGGAAACAGGCCCTTCGGCTCAACCAGTCCACACTGACCCTCCGAAGAGTAACCCACCCAGACCCATTTCCCTCCCACTAATGCAACTGACACTATGGGCAATTTTGCATCGCCAATTCACCTGACTTGCACATCTTTGGACTGTGGGAGGAAACCCACACAGACACAGGGAGAATGTGCAAACTCCACACAAACAGTCACCTGAGGCTGGAATCGAACCTGGGACCCTGGTGCTGTGAGGCAGCAGTGCTAACCACTCAGCCACTATGCCGCCCCAACTTTGGGCAGTTGCTATTGTCTTGAAGCTGGGTGTGGAAACGTTTTTTTTGCCTCTGTTACAGCTGGCGTTCTTTTCCTGCTGCTAGAATTACATGTGAATTTGAATTCGAATTAGGGTTTCGATTTAGGTTTTCTTGTCAAGTACTCAAGTATAGGGAAATAGAAGTACAGTAAAAAATGTACAATGTCGCCATTCACTGCACCATCATAGGTACAAGGTAACCAGCTACAAAAACTTAGGTTAAAAAGTAGAAAAATAAAGAAATAAATTAGAAGTTCCAAATCACAGTCATCCTTTAGCCATGAGCCTGGAGTTGCTCATCCTGGACTTTTCCATGCTGAGCCCGATCTTTCTGTCCCTCATGCAGGGCCTGATCTCTCTCCCATGCTGGGCTCAATTGAGACAATCTATTTTATTGAATTTGCCTTTGCTAAGGGTGTATTTATGGGATATTACTTTATTGGAACAGTTAATTAGTAGTAGTTAATATATGTGTTATTTTATTAAACATTTCAGCATGGTGGCTCAGTGGTTAGCAATGCTGTCTCACAGTGCCAGGAACTTGGGTTCAATTCCAGCCTTCGGTAACTGTCGGTGTGGAGTTTGCACATTCTCCCTGTGTCTGCATGGGTTTCCTCCCACAGTCCAACAATGTGCAAGATAGATGGAGTAGGCATGCTAAACTGCCCATATTATTAAGGGATGTGCTGGTTAGGTGGGTTAGCCATGGATCGGGTAGGGGTTGGGTCTGGGTGGGATACTGTTCAGAGGTTCAGTGTGGACTTGTTGGGCCAATTGACCTGCTTCCATTCTGTAGGGATTCTATTTCATTAGAGTTATGATTAAGTTGATTCTGTTCTTTTTATTTTGTCTATATTTTAAATGTAGTGTAGAAATAAAGTTTGTTTGACCAAACAAATTGTGTCTGGAACGCGTTGTCTTACATTTAGCTTTAAAATAAGAAAAAGTTAGTAACAAAGCTATCATAATGTATTTTGAAAGAGTTTGGTCTGCTCCATCACACATTGGGGGCTCTTCTCAGAATCAGAATCTTCAATTCCAGATTGGGTTTAGGATTATTGGATTCACAGTGGTGTTGGTGTTCTCTTTTTAGGTGTTGTATTGGTTGGTTAAATAGTGTGTAACTTGTGTAGTAATATTTGTTTCAATCACTAAGAGATTCCTGGGGATAGAAGAAGTCACTTTGGAAGTTTTACAGAAAGTGAGCCAGGCAAAGCTTTTGGAGTTGGCAGACCAGAGCTGGAGTTGGGCTTGCCTTTGCGCAAAAAGGGGAGGTAATTGTAGCAACAGCTCAACATTTACAATTACCAGAAATACCATCGGAATTGCTGTGGTTCTGTTCGCCAAGCTGGAAGTTTTTGTTGCAAACGTTTCGTCCCCTGTCTAGGTGACATCCTCCGTGCTTGGGAGCCTCCTGTGAAGTGCTTCTGTGGTGTTTCCTCCGGCATTTATAGTGGCCTGTCCCTGCCGCTTCCGGTTGTCAGTTTCAGCTGTCCGCTGTAGTGGCCGGTATATTGGGTCCAGGTCTATGTGTTTGTTGATGAAGTTTGTGGATGAGTGTCATGCTTCTAGGAATTCCCTGGCTGTTCTTTGTTTCGCTTGCCCTATAATGGTAGTGTTGTCCCAGTCAAATTCATGTTGCTTGTCATCTGCATGTGTGGCTACTAGGGATAGCTGGTCGTGTCGTTTCGTGGCTAGTTGATGTTCGTGGATGCGGATCGTTAGCTGTCTTCCTGTTTGTCCTATATAGTGTTTTGTGCAGTCCTTGCATGGGATTTTGTACACTACATTAGTTTTGCTCATGCTGGGTATCGGGTCCTTTGTTTTGGTGAGTTGTTGTCTGAGAGTGGCTGTTGGTTTGTGTGCTGTTATAAGTCCTAGTGCTTGCAGTAGTCTGGCTGTCATTTCAGAGATGTTCTTGATGTATGGTAGTGTGGCTAGTCCTTTGGGTTGCGGCATGTCCTCGTTCTGTTGTCTTTCCCTTAGGCATCTGTTAATGAAATTGCGAGGATATCCGTTTTTTGCGAATACCTTGTATAGGTGTTCCTCTTCCTCTTTTTGCAGTTCTGGTGTACTGCAGTGTGTTGTGGCCCTTTTGAATAGTGTCTTGATGCAACTTCGTTTGTGTGTATTGGGGTGGTTGCTTTCATAGTTCAGGACTTGGTCTGTGTGTGTGGCTTTCCTGTGTACCTTTGTGGTGAATTCTCCGTTTGGTGTTCTCTGTACCCTCACGTCTAGGAATGGGAGTTGGTTGTCCTTTTCTTCCTCTCTCGTGAATCGGATTCCTGTGAGTGTGGAGTTGATGATCCGGTGTGTATTCTCTATTTCCGTGTTTTTAATGATTACAAACGTGTCATCGACATATCTGACCCAGAGTTTGGGTTGAATTTGTGGTAAGACTGTTTGTTCTAACCTTTGCATTACTGCTTCTGCTATGAGTCCAGAGATCGGTGAGCCCATGGGTGTTCCGTTGATTTGTTCGTATATCTGGTTGTTGAATGTGAAGTGTGTTGTGAGGCACAAGTCCAGTTTAAGTATGCCGTCTTTGTTGATGGGTTCAACGTCCTGTTGTCTGTTATGTCTGTTCAGCAGGTTGGCTATTGTTTCTCTGGCTAGGGCTTTGTCAATAGACGTGAACAGTGCCGTTAGTCGAATGAGACCATGGTTTCTTCCTTGTCTATGTGTATGAATTTGACTGGGACAACACTACCATTATAGGGCAAGCGAAACAAAGAACAGCCAGGGAATTCCTAGAAGCATGGCACTCATCCACAAACTCCATCAACAAACACATAGACCTGGACCCAATATACTGGCCACTACAGCGGACAGCTGAAACTGACAACCGGAAGCGGCAGGGATAGGCCACTATAAATGCCGGAGGAAACACCACAGAAGCGCTTCACAGGATGCTCCCAAGCACTGAGGATGTCACCTAGACAGGGGACGAAATGTTTGCAACAAAAACTTCCAGCTCGGCGAACAGAACCACAGCAATGAGCACCCGAGCTACAAATCTTCTCACAAACTTTGAATACCATCGGAATCTTTGGAAATGGCTAAAATTCAGTTGCAAATGAAGCAGCTTGAACATGAAAAGGAAATGAAACAGTTTGAATTACAGTTGAAAGCAGAAAGAAAGAATAGCTCTAGCAGAGGGAAATGGAAAGAATAGCCCTGAAATAAAAAACAGAAAAGGAATGGAAGACCCTAACAGAAGAAAAGGAGGAAGCAAGTGTTTTTGAATTTGAGGTTGTATTTGAAAACTCAAAAGTTGATTTAAAATGGTGGAGATAGTGGTGAATTTCACCGAAGATCCTTAGACAGCACCTTCCAAACCCACGACCACTTCCAGCTAGAAGGACAAGGGCAGCAGGTACTTGGAAACACCACCTTCTGCAAGTTCCCCTCCAAGCCACTCACCACCCAGACTTGGAAATAGGTCACCTAGAATTTCTTCCTTACAGGCATTGTGGATCAACCTACAGCAAGTGGATTGCAGCGATTCAAGAAGGCAGCTCACCACCACCTTCTCAAGGGCACATAGGATGGGCTATCAATGCTGGCCAGTCAGCAATCCCCAAGTCTCTCAAATGAATAAAAAAAGGTAGGAGTAGTGATGAGGATAGTGCTGGAGACCAATATCATCATAGCCACCAAGACCTGTTTAAATACGTTCAAGCTTTGCCAAAGTTTGACGACAAGGGGGTAGAAGCCTTTTTCATTTCATTTGAGAAAGTGGCAAAACAAATGAGCTGGCTGGCGACCATGTGATTCAAACAGAGTTGGAAGGTAGGGCTCGTGAGGTATTTGCTTCACTATCAGAGGAGGTATCTGGGGAGTATGATGTGGTGAAAAAAGCCATTTAAAATGCATACAATCTACTACCAAGAAGCCTATAGACATCGTATTAGGAATCTAAGGAAGAAACCTGGTCAACTGTACATAGTTTGAAAGAATCAAACAATAATTTTATGCGGTGGATAAGGGCATTGAAAATAGATCAAACATTAGAGGGGGAAAATTCAATTTCTGAAGTAGTGAGAACTTGTGGAAGAACAGAGAGTTAAAACTGCCAGGTTAGCAGCAGAAATGACTGATGATTGAGTTGGTTCATGAATCAAAGTTTGGCATCTGACATCAATTTCAATCTGTGAGGGATGGAAATTGGGGAAAAGGAAAATCCTCAGATGGTAAGGGATAAAGAGATTTCATTGAAGATAGTAAAGATTGTTTACCAAAAAAAGGAAACCCATGATGGGGAAAGAGAAGTAAAAAAAAAGCTCAGGAGTTTTCATTATAATAAAGTAGGCCACATGAAGTCACAGTGTCGGTAGTTTAGAAAAAGCACTGGGAAGATAGATTTTTCCTGACTGTGCTAATAAGGAATCATTGGAAATAGCTAAAATTCAAGTGCATAGCCATGGGTGGAAACAGGAGGAGAAATCGAAGAATAGAGATAGTTTCTGATAATTAAAACTTCACTATGTTGGAACAAATGGTTGAGAAAAAAACAAGAACAGGTGGAGGGCTGAATTTTGCTGAATTACAACAGAAAGATGAAAAGCTAAATCACTCATGTCAAAAAGCATACACAGAAGAAGAATTTGAGCGTATCCCAGAATGTTACTATCTTAAAAATTACATCTTAATAAGGATATAGAGACCATCTCACATTCAGACAGATAAAAAATGGGCAGACGTTCATCAAGTTGTATTACAAATGGGTTTTAGGAAGGTGGTGTTGCGGGTAGCAAATGAATTACCAGTAGGAGGTTGGGAAAACTCAAGCCAGAATAGAAGAAAAACATATTTATTGGTCTGGATTGCATACGGATGTGGTTGACTTTTGCTGGACATGTCATACATGTCGGGTAATTGGAAAATCTCAAGCGGTGATAAAATCAGCACCCTTAATCCCCATTCCTGCATTTGAGGGAGCTTTTATGCAGGACTCCCAACATAAAGCAAAATGTGGGAATGCTATTAGTTGACCAGAATGGATGTGTCCACTAGATTTCCAGAGGTCATTCCATTACATAGTATCACGGCTAAAAGGATTGTAGAAGAGTTACTCAAATTTTTACAGGATATGGGCCACGCACAGAAAAACAATCAATCAAGGGTCAAATTTTACATCAAAATTATTTGAGAATTTATGGATACTTTAGAAATAAAACAATTCAAATCCACTGGGTACCATCCATAATCTCAGGAAACATTAGAATGATGGGATCAAACTTTAAAGACCATGTTGAGGACTTAACAGTCAACAATATCCAGAGGTGTGAGATAATGGAATTCCATTTGCACTGTTTGCAATTAGGGATGCACCTAATGAATCCACTAAACTCACAATTTGAATTAGTTTTTAGGCACAAGTTAAGAGACCACTGAAATTAAGGAGAAATTGGTGAGTCAGAGTTCAGAGACCACATATTTGGACTGTGTCAAATTTTAGGGAAAGATAAACTACAGCGGGTGAGTTGGCCGGATGGCATTTGAAATTAACACAGCATGTGATGAAACAGGAAGCAGACAAATCAAAATTTTGTAATTTTGCTAATTGAGGTAAGGGGTTAATGTTACTCTGTGATAGGTCAACCTTTAAAAGCAGGAAGTTTAGTGAGGTGACTTATTTGATAAAAATACTAGATATAAAGAAATGAGTGAGTCATGTGAATATGCTCAAAAGGCATTTGATTGGGAAGGGAAGCAAAATGCGATTCTGGATTGGACATTATTCAAATTAAATAAAGAAGTTATCAAATTGAGTTTTCTTCCAGAGGGAATGCTTGCATGCTTAGAGTCAATGTAATGTGTATGTGTTGCACTGTGCTAACAGTGGAAGGCGAAAGATTTTTAAAAATTAAAACATCTTTGTATATTTCTTTTTGGGGGAGGGGGGCCAGTGTGATGATACTATGGCTTTAAGAGGTCTATTTTGTCCTATTTCTTAAGGTTTAGACAGAGCTACCAAGTGGTCTGGGTGTCAGGGTGTTTCTTTTTAGAAAAGTTGGAACAATAGAAGCAGCCTGAATGGGTGGGGTCATGCTCCCACAGAACCAGGTTTTCACTTTTTGGCTTTCTGCAGTTGTTGGGGTCTTGAAGCTGGATGTGGAGACTCTCATTCTTGTCTCTGTTCTAGCCAAAAGTTGGGGTTCTCTTCTGGCTGCTAGAATTGTATGTGAGACAATCTATTTTATTGAATTTGCCATTGCCAAGGGTGTGTTTCTGAGATGTTAAAATATTGGAACAGTTCATTAATAGCAGTTTATATATTATTTTGTTTAGCATTCTAATAGAGTTACAGCTAAGCCAGTTCTTCTATTTTGTTTTTATTTTGTCTGTACTTTAACATAAAAATAAAACAAAGTATGTTTTGCTTAAAGTTGAGTAGTTTGACCAATCAAATTGTATCTGCAACACACAATGCCTTACACTTGCCTTTAAAATAAGAAAAAGTTAGGATCTAGATGATCGTATTAATATATTTTGATGGAGTTGGTCTGGTCCATCACAATAAAATCATGAGGGGCATGCATAGGATGAATCGGCCAAGGTTGTCTACCTAGGGTGGTTGGGGGTCCAAAACCAGAGGGCATAGGTGAGAGGGGAAAGATTTAATAGGGACCTAAGGGGTAACTTTTTTACCCAGAGGTTGTATGGAATGAGCTGCCAGAGGAAGTAATGGAGGCTGGTACAATTACAACATTTAAAAGGCATCTGGATGGGTATATGGATGGGAAAACCAAATGCTGACAAATGGGACTAGGTCAGAATATGATGTCTGTGTGGATGAGTTGGACCAAAGGGTTTGTTTCTATGATGTGTAACTCTGAGTTACAGGATAGGGGCCAATGCATGGCAATGCACATGGATGAATGAGACTTGTCTGAGTTACAATTAACATTCCTGTGAACACCTTGATAATTTGCTAAATTAAGAAACAGAGGTCAGTTAGCTAAGTTAGCTGGATGGCTGGCTAGCAATGCAGGTTAACATTATCAGCGTAGGTTCAGTTCCATTCTTGGCTGAAACTGCCTTGAAGGACTCTCCTCCAGAACCTCTCCCCTTGTTTGAGGTGACCCTCAGGTTAAATTGCCACGAGTCATCTCTCTGAGAGCACAGCCCAGAAAAGCAACTCCATGTCAAGATATGCAATGTTGTCCTATTGAACAGTCCCAACAGTAACCCCTAGAGGTCATGTGTAATCTGATTCTTGCTGTCCTTGAGAAGATGGGTGAAAGTGCTCTTACACCGGGAGAGATCACTAGCACCAATGAAAGGATGATTGTATATCAAAGTTTGAAAAGTGAGTGATTTGGAAAGGAGCTCAAATGTTCCCATGCACGCTTTACCCTCAATGGTGGAGGTTGTGTGTTTGGGATGTGCTGCTACAGAACAAGGTCACATTCAGAAAGGAACCTGATATGGTAAGCCTAGCCAGTAATACTGTAAAGGAATAAGTGAATGGTGGAGAAACTCAGATCTGGCAACATCTGTGGAGAGAGAAGCAGGGCTAATGTTAGCGAGTTTTGAGATTTGTAGCTCAGATTGAGGTTCTGGATGTAGGTTTGCTCACTGAGCTGGGAGGTTCATTCGAAAACGAACCTTCCAGTTCAGCGAGCAAACCTACATCCATGGGGTTAATCTTTCAGACCAATGATCTTTTCATCAGAATAGATCATCAACCTTGAATGCTAACTCAGTTTCTTGCCCAAAAGATGCTGCCTGACTTGCTGAGTGTTCTGAACATTTTCTATTTTTACTTCTCATTTGCAGCAGCCACTGAATTGTTGTATGGTTTGCCAGTGGGATGGTCAACTCTGGCCTACCATACTTTGTCGTTTGCCGATCTTGCCATCCATGCTGAGCCTACATTAATTTCCAAGCTCTTTCAACACATCTGCTTATTTATACTTCAAATGTCATAATGTTCAGGGATATGGGACAAGTGCAGGAACTTGGGACTCGTGCACCTTTAGTGGTAGTGTTTGTCGGTACAGACTTGATGAGCTTTACGGCCTTTTCTGCACTCTGTGGACTCTATGAATCTGTAAAATGTGGAAGTTAGGGGAAACAAAACCTGCTCTCACAACATGAAAACATGGCATAATGTTAAAGCCATGCCTGTTCTTACATACCCCTCATTAGATTCACCTTTCCATCCACCTTTCATTTTCACCCTTGGTACTGCCTGAAAATTTTTAGTTTCTCAGTGTTTTAGTTCAAAAATAAAAAAGTGATATTAAAACTATGTCGACAACCATTCATTTGCACCTTAGGTGAGTTTGCTTTTGAGTGAAAGAGTTAAAATTGTCTGAAAATGTTGCCAGCAATCTAATTAATTTGCAAGAACAGTCGTCCTTCCATGTGTGTGTAAGCGACTAGACTATTGTGTTGCTTTAAATCAACATCTTGCATTGAACAACACCCCTTTATAAATCATCAGAGCACCCCAGACACTCTCACGGTCTTAGAGTCTCTAGACTGCCCATCACTGCTCAATATTCTACATGACTTCCTTACGTCACAACCTGTTCATCATCCTGTCAGTATAGCACCCCCCAAGCTGCTCACAAAAGGCACTGGGTGAGTTGGCAATCAAATTATAATAGGGGGGATTTTTTAGTTGTTGGTTTTTATTCTCCAATGTATAAGAGTTTAACATCTTCAACCCTGTGATTCCCCTTCCCTACTCTCCCACACTGCCAACTCACCCAAAAATTATTTTACTGTTGTAAATAATGCCAGTAAATACTTTGTCAGTGTTACCACTAACCTGCCACATCGCCGATCTTCTCTCTTTATCTCCTGAAGAACTAATTGCAAAAGGTGCACTGAGAATCCTGTCCTTTAACCAGCTGGCCATTTTTATCACATAACTCAAGCATTTTCTGTAGCTTATTTGACTGCAGTTGGCACCATAGTCAGTCCATTACCCTCCTGAGTTCAAACCAAGCTTTATGCAATTGTGTGAGGATGCGGTGGAGTGTGAGGTCACTGGACAGATGTGTTATCAAATTGTTCAGATGTGTTATTACACACCTGTGGAGCAGGTGAGCTGTGGGATGGGCTTCAGCTCAGAGGTAGGGACACTACCACTGCACCACAAGGATCCTCCACTAACAGTTTTCACCTTCATTCAGGAAGCTCAGCTGAAGACAAATTATAATAAAAAACTTGTAACAAATTTTATCGAAAGCCCATTGATGCAGAGTCTGTTTTCTTTCTTTTGGTTGAGTAATGGTACAGTTGCATTTGTTGACCGTCCCTTGTTGGTCTAGGGGCAAGTGTGGGACTGGAGTTACATATGGACAAGGGGAAAGAGGCAGATTTCGAGACTTTGAGAAGAATTCTTGTGGTCAGTTCAGAAGTTCGCTGTGATTGGATATGAATCCTGTTCTGAGGAAAGGTCACCTGGACCCGAAACGTTGACTCTGATTTCACTTCTGGATGCTGCCAGACCTGCTATTTCCAGCAACTTTTGTTTTTGTTTATGAATTCAGGATCTATTCCAGCCCAGTATTTACACAAAAGTTGGTAGCGGTTTGGAACACTCTTCTACAAATGGTGGTGCATGCTGGGGGTCAGTTGATGATTTTAAATCTGAAATGGAACTTTTTTGTTAATCAAATGTATTAAGGGATATGGACCAAAGGCAGGGATACAGAGTTAGGCCACAGGTCAGCCATGATCTCATTGAATGGTGGAACAGGCTTAAGGGGCTGAATGGTCTACTCCTGTATGTTAAGGAATATGTCTGAGATGGATGTAGAAACATCATTTTAAAAAGTACATTTTATTGTAGCTCAGTGGCCTACCACACTAGTGAAAAGCATATAGCGTTTTTAACATTGTAAAACTTTCTGAGGAGCTTCATGGGAATAATACCAAATTGAATTGGAAACCAAGCTATACAAAGTGGCACCAAACCAAGTGATCAAACACTTGGTCAAAGTAAGAGGATCCGAAATAAGAAATGAGAGAGAGGGACCGAGGAGGAATTAGTGAACATACTCCATGGTTTTAGTGCCCAGACAGCTGAAGGCACAGAGTTGATGAAATTCTGAAATGTACAAGAGATCAGAACTGAAGGAGCACAGGGACAGTGTTGGGAGATAGCGAGTGGCCAAGATTGCAAAGAAACAAGACTTATGTTAGTAGCATGATCACAGAGAATTAATAATGAAAGTACTCCAAGGCTAAGAGTCAGTGCAACTTGGTTGATGAAATATTTATAGTAATGCCTAAATTAAATTAAAGTTGTTAAATTAAAATTCAGGAAACAAATAATGTTCCTAGTCTGCTCTCCCACTCACTTTTTGATTCTTTAGGTGAGATCACAAGCCACTGTTGCTAGGACACTTATTTATTCTGTGCGAAGTTGTCTCAGTCCCTCTTGGACAAGTGTTAGAGACAAATGCAAAGCCAGTGCTGATGAAGTGCTGCACTGTCAGAGGTATCACCTTTTCATCCAGACCTTTAAAGGGAGCATCTGTCGGATAGATATAAGAGATTTAAGAGTAGCCACAATTTGAAGAATAAAGGGGAGTTTATTCCTGGTGTCTCCTCCCCTCAACCAAGATCACTAAAATCAGAATATCTGGTTGTTATTACTTTGCAGTTTGCAAGCGGCTGCTGTGCACAACTGGCTACCACATTTCCTACAACAGTGACTACACTGTTGATGCTGTTCTGATGCTGTGAAGACGCTGTAAAAGTTCTTTTATTACCTGTTATATCTTTTCATACAAAAATACAAACCCGTGATTAATTTTACCAATTTTTAATTTGTCTCCATAAAGTCTCACAAACCACACAATTCCACTTTAGCACAGAAAAATAATAACTGTTCTACATAATTTTAAAAATAATTATATCTTTCCACTGTCACCCCTGATCACCTAAAGGCACTGACTTATTTTCCCCAGGCACCATTTTTGGTCTCTGGTAAGAGCTTGAGCACATTGCTATTCTGTACATAGAGTCCAGTCAGTGAGTTTCAGCAGGCTATTTGACAGCAAAGTCATCACAAACAAACAAAATCTAATCTTGACCTGATGTATGCACAATCTTTCCAACACCAGATGGCGATCAGAAGCAGGAATCCTGTTTGCTCCCCACTCCTTTCTCTTCGTGCTCTCAACCACAGTATTAAATATGACACTTGTAAATACTTTTGTGGCTCAGTGATAGTGTTCCTACCTCTTGGCCAGAAGGTCTGGGTTCAAGTCCCACCTACCCCCAGAAATGTATCAATGTACAGCTTAACAAGTAGGTAAAAATATCAAACATTCTCACTGACCATTTCAGTGCGCAACAGTATTATGCTTAATGATATTTAAGATTGAAATTTGGCTTCAGAAAATGGATAGTAGGCCAGCTTCATGTGTTTAATTCATATCTGGTTGAGGTGGACTAGCCCTTTAACGCATACAGCTTTATAATTAAGTCATTTGAGTGGAATCAGACAGATCAGTGAATTAGGAGTCTCCTGGGAGTCTGCAGGGGCCTGTATCCCTAAAGCAGCATGTGCCCCAGACACAAATTAAAGGCTGGAGTCAGAGTCTTTTGCACACAGGCTGGGAGAAACAAAAAAAGGGTCGCCAGGGGACCTAGATCAGATGGTTTTCTGGGTCCTAACTGAAAGCAATTTACAGTTAGCCGCAATAAAAGGGGGTGTGAGAGGTGTGTGGTTTTACAATTACGGCAATTGCCTCGACCATGTCTTTTAATTAGGGAAATGGAGTTGTGAAAGGGAGTTGGGACGATAGTAGAGAGGGTCTGAGAGGAGAAAAGGGTGCAGGCGTAAATTGTATGAGAGAGGCAGATGTAAAACAGGGAGAGGATGCCATATTTAAAGGTCACAATTTCAGTTACATTTTTAACAAAAAAAACCTTAAGATGCTGATAGGATAGAGCTCCTGTCAAGAGAGGTCCAACATAAAACGAGTTTGGGTCACCTCAACACACAATTCTCGTTCAGGTACATTGAGACAGTATAGGGGAAGTTTCGCTCTGTATTTAACCCTATGCTGTACCAATCCTGGGACTGTCTGATGGGGGACAGTGTCTGTTGAGGGAATTTCACTCGGTATCTAACCCCATGCTGTCTCTGTCCTGGGAGTGTTTGAAGGGGACACCAGATCCCTGAAAAAAGTAATTAACGGTTGCATCTTCATGCCCCAATATTCTTTTCCATGAAGAATATGGAAAGTGATGTTTAATGTAGGTGCCTTAAAGTTATCTTTTCAGCAGAGACCATTGTTTTGTAATAGTTACTTAAACACATTCATAACGTGATTTCATCTTGTGCTGTAAGACAGATAATTCATTACTTTGTTTTAGACTAACTATATGCATAAGTTCATATATACCATTAAGTCCATTCTTAAAACATTTTTTAAATATGTCACAGGATTAATATCTTACAACTTAAACAGAAATGATTGGAGAAACTCAGCAGGTCTGGCAGCACTTGTAGAGAGAAACTCAACTTGACTTAGAACATTAACTCTATTTTTCTCTCTACAGATGCTGCCAGACCTGCTGAGTTTCTCCAGCACTTTCTATTTCAGATTTCCAGTGTCCACAGCATTTTGCTTTGAATATAATGTTGAGTGGGCTTGCTGTGCAATGGCTGTTATTTAATCTGTTGATGACAACACAAAAATGGCAGCATGAAGAGCTTTCGGCTCACTTTGTTAACAACTCTTCTGCTCTCCATCCTCCACCCTACTCCGACCTATCACCTTCACCTTGACCTCTTTCCACCTATCACATTTCCAACGCCCCTCCTCCAAGTCCCTCCTCCCTACCTTTTATCTTCTCCTGCTGAACACTCTCTGCTCATTCCTGAAGAAGGGCATGTGCCCGAAACGTCGAATCTTCTGTTCCCTAGATGCTGCCTGACCTGCTGTGCTGTTCCAGCAATAAAGTTTCAGCGCTGCTCTCCATCTTGGCCATCAACCTTTCTAACACTCTGTTGGGGAACCTTTCAGACCAAATATTGTGGGTCCAACTGCAGAAACCTAAACAACAACAAAATCTCAGCTGACCCTCCTGCTGTATTACTGAGGGAGCGTTGCACTGTTGGAGGTGCCAATTTTCAGAAGGAAATAGGGATGTAAAGGATCCCACAGCAGGGAGCAGGAAAGTTCTCCCCAGGCAACATTCATCTCTCACCCAACACCAACAGATGGTCATCACGTTGTTGTTTCTGGAAATATTCTGTGTGCAAATTGGCAGCAGCAGCATTTCTTACTTTTGTTCACAATTCAGAAGTTCTTAGATTCTAAAACCCCGTGAAGTGTCCCAGGATTGTGAATGGTGCTCGATAAGGTGTTTTATAGGCTACCCAAACCTTCTGCTCACACATCACTTGTATTTCCATGTGTTCAGAACACAATCTACTCACACTGGCTTACCATCAATTGATCAAAATAAGCTGCAATCTCCCCTCTCTACCATTTCCCCCTTTTTCTCCAGTGCCCTACTGATGACTTCTATATTTCCTCATGGGCAGAATATCTTACTTATAAATGTCTTCAGTCATTTTTAATAGCAAGAACCTCACAATGGCACTCCAATGACAGCAGCATAGAGGCTCAGTGGTTAGCACTGCTGCCTCACAGCACCAAGAACCCGGGTTCAATTCCACTCTTGGAGTTTGCACATTGTGCCCAAGTCTGTGTTA
The DNA here is from genome assembly GCF_037043375.1 of Chiloscyllium plagiosum. Classification (NCBI taxonomy): domain Eukaryota; kingdom Metazoa; phylum Chordata; class Chondrichthyes; order Orectolobiformes; family Hemiscylliidae; genus Chiloscyllium; species Chiloscyllium plagiosum. Next base: position 6,375,479 of record NW_028270166.1, read on the forward strand.
GTTTCCTCGCACTGTCCAAAGATTAGATTAGATTCCCTACAGTGTGGAAACAGGCCCTTCTGCCCAACAAGTCCACAACAACCCTCTGACCCATTTCCCTCTAACTAGCGCACCTAACACTATGGGCAATTTAGCATGGCCAATTCACCTGACCTGCACATCTTTGGATTGTGGGAGGAAACTGGAGCACCCAGAGGAAACTCGTGCAGACATAGGGAGAACGTGCAAACACCACACAGACAGTTGCCTGGAATCGAACCCGGGTCCCTGGTGCTGTGAGGCAACAGTGCTAACCACTGAACCACTGTGCCACCCCAGATATGCAGGGTAGCCATGTGAAATGTGGGGTTACAGGGTTTGGGTCTGGGTGGGATGATCTTCAGCGGATCGGTATGGACTTGATGAACCAAATGGCCTGCTTCCACACAGCAGAGATTCTATGATTAACACGGGACATCTAGGCACTGACACTGATCCAGAACCCCACTTCGCCCTGGAACTGAGAAATAGGGGAGGGGACCCATGAGTGTAATAAGCCCCATACCACTCACCACCCCCTCCTCTGCCCCTTCTGAAATTTCAGAATGGTTTTTAAGGTTAGGGATTTTTGGGTGATCTGCCTGGGGTGGGGGCGTAGCTCTGATGATTAAAAATAGGCAACTTATCGATGGACAAAGCAGTGCTTACCCTGTTTGTGAGCGTGATCGGAATTCCTTGGGTCACCTCAGAGAGGTGCCTTTCCAAGGATGTAGGGAGAGGAGGGTTGCAAAGATTTTAAACACTAACAGTTTAGAGTGGTATGGTGGCTCAGTGGTTAGCACTGCTGCCTCTCAGCGCCAGGGACCCAGATTTCAGCCTCTGGTGACTGTGTGGAGTTTGCACATTCTCCCTATGTCTGTATGAGTTTCCTTCTACAGCCCAAAGATGTGCAGGTCAGTTGAATTGGCCATGCTAAATTGCCCATAGTGTGAGGTGCACTAGTCAGAAGGAAATGGGTCTGGGTGGGTTACTCTTCAGAGGGTCAGTGTTGACTTGTTGGGCCAAATGGCCTGTTTCCACACTGTAGGGAATCTAATCTGCCTCAATTTGCTTAATTGTGTTGTTAACGTGAAAAGTTTGGATCCTTCTTTCCAAACTCCAGTTTGAACCCCACCCACTGTCAGGATTTTCATCCCCATCTTAATTTCTATTTCTTAGGGAGATTTATCCTTAAAAATCATCTTTTGACCTTCCATTCTGAGATAGAATAATTTAGGCATTTTCCCTCTGCGAGTGAAGGCATAGGGAAGATGAAAAAGGGCACTGGGAAAGGTTCCCAAATTAGGACACTAAACAATTGATGAAAAATTGAAAATTATTCGATTGGCCTTCAGATAGTTACCATTGTCTCAGAGGACCACAGGGCTGCTCTCTCATTAGAGAGAGATGACTGGTGGGTGTTTAACCTGAGAATCACCATGTCTCAACCAAGGGGGCAGGTTGAGAAAAAGAGTCCTTCATGGTAACCTCAGCCAGAGCACAAATTGAACCCACTGGCATCACTCTAATGCAAAACAGCTGACCAGCCAACTGAGCTAACTGACCCCCACCCTTCAGATACAGGACCATAACATTTGTGACAAAGGATGCCGAACAGTCTACCTCCTGCTAGCTTTCTCCCACCCTCTCCACGCCTTGCGTAGCTTCACAGCAGCAAGCTTTCTGGTACCTTGTCCCAAATGCCAAGGTGGGAGACTGTTCAACACCGGAGGCATCAGACTCCAGCTCAACCCTGTCCTTACTGAGCATCAACGGATAAAGATCAAGAGCTGCAAAGCTTGGTTTGTACCTGCTCTCCGGGTAAACAAAAGAGCAGCCAAATAGGTGTGAGGTGTAGAACTGCCTGCAGGCAGCTAGTTGATGGTAGATGTCAGCACCTTTGAGCAAAAAAAGTGGAAAAAATTTGGATGTGGGGAGCTGGAGTGGATTTAAAAAAAAGGTGAATATATTAAAGGAAATATTTTGAACTCATCATCATTCACTCATTCTCCAACATGACAGGAGAATCAATACTTTCCAGTGTGTTTCATTCTCATGTCCCAGTCTCAGTTTTCCTACGAGGTCACCATGTACTGATGGAAGTAAAGGCCAAACAGGTTTGTCACCACTTGACAGGCCGCCAGCCACCATGTCAGGAAGGAGAAGAGGCCACGGTAAAACAGGGGTGTGAAAATGTGAAAGATGGTGCTCAGGAACGCTTTGATCCGAGAGACTGTCACTTCATATCTCTCCTCCTCATTGGGAGCTGTTCCAGAGAATTCCGAGGTAACATCCAGAGCTGGAGACACTTGAGGGGACTCTGGGTAAAAGCCCCATGAGTAATCACCTAAGAACAACAAGCACGCAATGAGCCGCACTGAATCAACAGAACCGAAGCAGGACGTTCGACCCAAGTGGTCCATGCTGACAGTATGCATTTAAAGAAAAGCTGCAGAAGTATGAGGGAAAAAGGAAGGAACACAGAATGCTGGAGCAACTGAACAGATCTGCTATCAACTGTGGATAAAGAGAGACAGATAGTTGGGTCCGGTATGACTCTTCTTCACATTTTTGAATCATAGTGGATTTGAAACATTAATACTGTTTCTCTCTCAACAGAACTGCTGAGTTACTCCAGCATTCTATGATTGTTACAGATTTCTAGCTTCCTCAATATTTTGCTTTTATTTAAGTGAACAAGGAAAACTAAGGCATGAGGTTTGTGTCAGCATGAGATTGTTGTGCTGTGCTGCATATACTTCAAGCACCTAGACAGTAAGTCTGACTGAATGCAGTGCACTTAGTGTGTTATCATTTTGTATTATTCATTCATTTGTTGTTGACCGTCCCTAATTACCCAGAGGGCAGTTAAGAGTGAATGACATTGCTGTGGATCTGGAGTCATAGACCAGGTAAGGATGACAAATTTCACTCCCTGAAGGGCATTAGTGAAATAGGCAGGTTTTTTTACAATAACAGTGGTTACATGATCACATTAGGATAGCTCTTTTTTTTGTAATTGAATTTAAATTTCACTGTCTGCCCTGGTGGGGTTGTGGATAGTGAGGAGGGCTGTTGTCGGCTGCAAAGAGACTTAGATATGATACAGAGCTGGGCTGAGAAGTGGCAGATGGAGTTCAACCCTGTCAAGTGTGAGGTTGTCCATTTTGGAAAGACAAATAAGAATGCGGAAAACAGGGTTAACGGTAGGGTTCTTAGTGAGGTGGAGGAACAGAGGGATCTTGGGGTCTATGTTCATAGATCTTTGAACGTTGCCACTCAGGTGGATAGAGCTTGTAAGAAGGCCTATGGTGTATTAGCGTTCATTAGCAGAGGGATTGAATTCAAGAGTCGTGAAGTGATGTTGCAACTGTACAGGACTTTGGTTAGGCCACATTTGGAGTACTGTGTGCAGTTCTGGTCGCCTCACTTTAGGAAAGATGTGGAAGCTTTGGAGAGGGTGCAGAGAAGATTTACCAGGATGTTGCCTGGAATGGAGAATAGGTCGTACGAGGATAGGTTGAGAGTGCTAGGCCTTTTCTCATTGGAACGGCGAATGATGAGGGGTGACTTGATAGAGGTTTATAAGATGATCAGAGGAATAGATAGAGTAGACAGTCAGAAACTTTTTCCCCGGGTGCAACAGAGTGTTACAAGGGGACATAAATTTAAGGTGAAGGGTGGAAGGTATAGGGGAGATGTCAGGGGTGGGTTCTTTACCCAGAGAGTGGTGGGGGCATGGAATGCGCTGCCTGTTGGAGTGGTAGAGTCAGAATCTTTGGTGACCTTTAAGCGGCAATTGGATAGGTACATGGATAGGTGCTTAAGCTAGGACAAATGTTCGGCACAACATCGTGGGCCGAAGGGCCTGTTCTGTGCTGTATTGTTCTATGTTCTATGAATCTAAGGCCACACCATGCGCTACCCTGGCCCTGGAGATTACTAACCCAGTGCTGTTACAACTGGCTCCCTCCAGCACAGGCAGATCTAAGGTGGGTCCCTCCAATCCACATAGCTCATACTCAGAGACAAATGCCCTCCTGAATGAGTGCACCTTCGGACAACAGTAGAACAGAGCAAAATGGTGATGGTCCAGGGACAAAATTACGGCGATGCTGTTCAGGAGTGTCAGGAAGCAACACTTACATGTTTAACAAAGAGCAGTGAGAATCTGGAATTCATCTGCCACCAACACTGCTATTGAGGATGTGGTCAATAGAAGTTTTCAAGACAGTGACTGATCGATATTTGTTGTGTATCAAGGAAATAGAGCAGAGGTGGAATGGGGTGTCATTGGAATTGAAGTTAAAATCAGCAATGATCTAATTAAGGGCAGGTCACTGTTTAGAAATCAGGGCTTGCCCATTTAAAACAGAGATGAGGTGTAATTTTTTTCTCTGAGGATTGTGAGTCTTCAGAACTCGCTTCCTGAGAAGGGGGTGGAAACAGAATATTTTTAAGGCAGAGGTGAATAGATTCTTGTTCAGCAAAGAACAAAAGGTTATCGGGGCAGGCAGGAATGTGGATTTGAGACTATAATCACATCAGTCACAATATTATTGTATGGCACAGCAATCTCGAAGGGCTGAATGGCCTATTCTTATTCATATGTCCACAAGCGCTGGATCAATTTGAAATTGTGCTCAATATAAGAGGCCATGGTATTAATAACCGAAAGAACTGAGTATGCTATAAATCAGAAACAAAACAAAAAACTTGCTGGAAAAGCTCAGCAGGTCTGGCACCAACTATGAAGAGAAATCAGAGTCAAAGTTTCAGATCCAAAACATTAACTCTGGTCTCTCCTCACAGATGCTGCCAGACCTAATGAGGTTTTTCCAGCAATTTGCTGTTTTTGTTTCAGACCACAGAATTAGTAGTTTGTTGTTAAGTCAGTTACATACCCAACACTTTCAGCAGCAGAGTGGAGTGCAGAAGCAGGATTACGGGGCCCAGGTACTGCATGGTGACTACACACAGGTAGCAGAATACTCGAGAAACCTGCAGCAGGGGGCAACAACATCCCATCAGTCACAAATAACGGAGTTCCAACCTGATCAAAACATGTTTATAATCTACACGTTAGAGGATCAGGACATAATCCCAAAGTCACAGCTGCCTGAGAACAAAATCACAACCCCATGCTATTCCAACTCTGAGTATGTTACTCTCTACATATGCCATCCAGTTGCTCCATTTAGATTCCAGTCTGTGTATAAATTAAAGCTAATTACTCTCAAGTAGTTGCTGAGACTTGTTCGAAAATGTATAGGAAATTCAAGCACCAAAAGTTAATTTAGAAAACTTAGACTGGATATTTGATACCAAAGTTTCAAATTTTAACTCCCCATCTCCACGGTACATTATTATTCAACACACACACACAGGGTCATACAGGACCAAATAAATCCTCTTCAATAAAACAGAAGAATGCTAGAGAAATTGAGGGTCAGGCAGCATCTGTGGAGAGAGAGAAACTGAATTAACCTTTCAAGTCTGATCTGATTCTGCTTCGGAAATGTGTTCTGAACTTGAGACTTTGGATTCGAAAAGTTAATTCTATATCTGTATCCACAAGTGCTGCTGGACCTGCTGAATTTCTCTAGCACTTAACAGTTTTTGTTTCAGATATCCAGCATCTGGCAGCTTTTTGCTCGATTCCCATATTTCCTGAGACGTACCTTCCTCTGGATTTCAATCATGGGGATGTTTCCAGCCTCCTTCTTCATTAGGTCTACCCCCTTTTCCGCCAGGTTTAGGTACGCCTGCAGATGGTAGCGGGTCATGGTAAGACGCAGTGCACAGAGCATGATGATTATCCACAGACGAACTGTGTTGTATGTTGTGTCAGACATCCTTCAGAATCAAATGAACAAGAAAGCCCAAACTCAGAACAGTACAGCATTACGGCATTATTACTCAGTATTTGCTTGAATACAGAAGATCTAATTGAGAAGGGTGAAGTTGTGAGAGAATGAGAGACAATGAGAGAGAGAGAGAAAAAAACAATATATTCTGCTGGGAGCTGGGGATAGTGGGAGGAGGTAGGGACTGAATCTTAAAATTTGAATGAAGTTATTCAGAGGTAATGTCAAGAAAAGACTACTTCATATTGTAGGCGGATGTTTATCTCCCCCAGATTGCTGGGCTTGACTGAAAATATCAAAGCCAAAGTGATAAGACTTTATTGGGTAACAATATGAAGGGTCATGTGTCCAAGGTGTATGGATGGAGTTGAGAAAAAATTAACCATCTGTCTGAAGGATAGAACAAGTTTAAAGGGCTGAATGGCCTCCCCTTGATCCTAAAGCGAAGACTGCAGCAGGAAGTACAACGGGCTTGGGGGAGGGGTTGGGCAGATGTTTGGGTAACAATGACTTAACAGTCTCAGTAAGGCATTTACAGTTGCAGCAGGACATGCTTGCTCTCGTACACAAATCCTCTTGCAATAAAGGCCTACATACCATTTGCTTTCCTAATCACCTGCAGCCTCTGCACGTTAACTTTCAGTGACCTATGAACAAGGATGACCAACTAGATCCTGTTGCACATCAATACAGTAATCGCTCACTGCTGAAGCAATACTGAGAGTTTTGGAACTAACGCTGCTTTGATGAGAAGAAGTGGTCATTTGTCAGAGGATGGGAAAGCAGGAAGGTGCTTTTGAAATATTGTGAGGCATTGCTGGACACTCACAGCTGTATTTGCTCTTTTCCAAGTGGAGTTTTCATCACAAAGTCCCTGGTGATCGGTTTAACCCACAGCAGCAACACTATGACGGGAGACAGGAAGTTGGCCTGCAATAGGATCCTGGGAGAAGGGCAGAAATAAGAGATAATGAGAGGACAGCAACTAGAACAACATGAAACAAAACTCAACCAGTGTCACAACTCTGCACAATGGCACCAATGAGCTAACAAAGGCCGAGACAAAGCGAGAAAGCTTTGGGGAGAGGTATTCTATAACTTTGGATAGAGTGTGCAGTTTAAACAACATCTATCGCATCCTTAAACATCTCAAGGAGCTGCAAAGGAGTTATTATTGAGCAAAATCTTTTCCATCTCCCAAACTGGTTGTTGGTGGCCCCAGTATAACGTTTCATCTCTTTCTGTGCTGCAGGGAGGGATCAGTGAAGTTCGGGAATCAGGATTTGTTTGTCCTCATGCAATGGCTACACCTTCTGACTCTTTCAGAAGTTGGAATGCCATGCCTCAGCCAAACTGATTTAGTTTGAGAAAGATTAGAACTGTGCTGCAGAAGGAATTGACACGCTGGGCCCTTTTCAACATCATGAGCATGCTGGATATAGTAAGTAGGGAGAAACTGTTCCCGCTCTTAAATGGAACAACAATGAGAAGGCATTGACTTAAAGTGACTGTAACGCTGTCGAATATTAAGAGCCGGTGGTTAGATTGTTTCTTATTGGTGATGGTCATTGCCTGGCATTTGTGTGGCTCGAATATTACTTGCCACTTTTCAGCCCAAGCCTAGATATTGTCCAGGTCTTGTTGCATTTGGACATCGACTGATCAGTAGCTGAGGAGTCACGAATGGTGCAGAACATGGTGCAATCATCTGCTAAAGAAGCAAGGAGGAAATCAGAAATTACTTTCTCACCGAGCAAGTAGTTGGGGTATAGAACGCACTGCCTGTAAATATTGTGGAGGCAGGGGCAACTGAGGCATTCAGGAGGGCATTGGATGATTATTTGGATAAAAATGGTGTAGAGGGATATGGGGAATAGCAGGAGATTAGAACTAAGTAATGATACTCAATAATATGGTGCAGACATAATGGGCTGAATAACCTCATTCTGTGCCGTAAAAATCCTTTGATTCTATGATTTCCTGCTCCATTCTCTTCTCCATTAGCACCTCACTACAACATTCATTCGGTAAGTACCACAATAATATTTAGGCTCTGCTGAATTACTCACTGTATCAGAGGTTTGTCCGCAGTCATCTTGAGGGCATCTAAATGGGTCTGTGATAATCGGAGGCCCGGGAAGGTTAAACATGCTCCAATAAATGACGAAAGCCCAACTATTACAAGCTTAAAGACAAGTCTGGAGATTGAGTAACTGAAACCGAAACACATACATATCAACCTGTATCCACCAAGTGGATATGTCACCACAAAAAAATTTGATGGCAGTGGAATGGAGGGTTAGAGGTGAGCACAGGATAAATGATAGGAAAAGGGTAACAGACTTGACTAGGCATTTTTAAAAAGGGGCTACGGTCAGAATAAACAGCAGACGGGCCACTGCGGGTACAATGGGCTGAATGGCGTCTGTCAGAACCATACTATTTTGTGATTAAGTATTTCTTCAGTTATGAGCAATTAATATGCTGATGAGCAGAAGGATATAGTTGGTTGTCCTTGTTCCTAAGTCACTGAAAGTTAATGTGCAGAGGCAGCAAGTGATTAGGAAGGTAACTGGTGAGTCAGTTTTCAGTGCAAGAGGATTTGTGTACAAGAACAAGGATGTCCTGTAGCAACTGTATAGGCTTTACTGAGATTGCAATAAGTCAAACTCAAGACGTTATTACCCACATTGCTACCTAACACCCTCTTTCAAGCCACTTCCTGTTGCAGTCTTTGTTGTAGGATCAAGGAGAAGCCATTCAGCCCCTAAAATCTGTTTTATTCTTCAGACAAATGATGCATTAATCATCTTTTATTTTCTAGGTGTTTGTTGAGAGATAAATGGTACCTGTTCTCCTTTGAGCAGTACCATGAGATTACATCTATCAGCAAGTGGAATCTGGTTCAATATCGCACTGATCAATGTAGTTACTCCATCGGTACTTACTCAGGCTGGGTGGTGTTTTAATTCCTTCATCTCAGCAGCCTCCTGGCTAACCACCAGGCTGCTAAACTACCTCAGGATGTCCCAAAATACTTTGAAGCCAATAAAGGACTTTTGAAGTTGTTGTTTTGTAGGAAATGAGGCAAATACTGCACACTGCAACCTCTAATAATTCTCACTCTCTCCAGATAGAATACCCATTGTCTGATGCTCGCTGGTTGTGGTTCAATAATGCAAATTTATCACAATTCTTTTTTTTAATTCTTTCACAGGCAAGGCCAGCGTTTGTTGCCCATCCCTAATTGCTTCTGAAGTCAATGTCTTGTTTGGCCATTCCAGAGGGCAGTTAAAAATTGGACACATGTCTGTGAGTCTGGAGTCACATGTCGGCCAAGCAGGGTAAGGAGGGCAGATTTTCTTCCCTAAAGGACATTAGTGTTTGCAAAAAAGACCAGTCAATCACAGTTCCATGGTCATTTTTAGATTTTATTAATTTAATTTAGATTCCAATAGTTGCTGTGGTAGGATTTGAACCTGTCTCCCCAGAGCATTAGCCTGGTCTTGGAATTACTAGGCCAGTGACACTACTGCTGCACCACCATTAGGAAAGAAGCAAGTACAGGTGTCAGGTTGCAAGACTAACTTAGCCAGTCTCAGGATTGAACCTACACCATCATAGTCATCAAGCCTCAAACTCACTATCATCATGAGTTAACTGACCCTACCTCCTACAATTAACAATGTAGTAATAATCAGATAATCTGCTTCAGTGATGTTGATAGAGGGGTAAATATTGGTCAGTATTTCAGGGATAATGTCCCTGCTTTTCACAGATGAGACAGCAGATGAGGCCTCAGATTAAACTCTTGTCCAAAGAATCACACCTCTGACAATGCAGCACTCCTTCAGTATTGCACTGGGACGGTCAGCCTGGATTTATGGGTTAAAGTCACTAAGGTGGTATCTGAACTTCTGACGAAAGGGATACCCACTGAACCAAGGAAAATTTAAGGAGAAACATTTATAATGACAAGATACAATATTAAATAAAAGAAATAATACTCACGGCCAGATGTCCACCCCCTGTTGCTTTAGAAAGACCTCCACATTTTCATACAAGTTGGCAAAACCTAGAGAAGAGAATGGCAATGTTTACAGAGATAAAAATAAATTGCTGGAGAAACTGCAAGAGAAATTATACCACACTTGAAATGTTAACTGTTGCTCTCTTCATAGATGCTGCCAGACCTGCTATGTTTCTCCAACACATTGTTTTTATTACAGATCTCCAGCATTTGTGTTTTTTTGTCATTTTATTTTAGCTTCTACTTTTGTTTTAGCTTCCACAGATACCTCTGCTTGTCGACCCACTTCTACTATCACAGTGTCAACTTGTCACGGACTTTATTTGGTAAATGTGCTGCCCAGGGTTGCTGCTGACTTAGTGATCTCAGTCAAGAGGGCTATACAATGACCTTGGTGCCACTGACATTGAAAGGGGGATTGGAGGGAGGCTCAGGAGAGAAAGGAGACAGAAAGCCAGAGTCTCAGCTCCTTATCCTACCCCAATGTGCTCCAAGGATATGTGCATACAATTAGCATGGAAGAGGCTAGTATTAGTTTGGATATGATATTCCTAGGAGTAGGCTGGTTGATGGGAGACAGGTACTGGAAATTAACTGAAATCAATAGATTATTGATACAAGGGTCTCCACAAGGTTTTCTGTGCAACACATTGGAGAGATGGACATAGAGAGACGCTCAGACTGCTGGTTCTGTACACAGGGGCTACCTGAAGCAAGCCAGTGAAGTTTCACTCTGCAATTTGTTTAATTGTGGTTTCGCTCTGTGGATGTGAACCATGCTGGAGAAGCATCAATTGTCCATCCATCATCTTTTCAGTAATGGCTTTCTAGTTCCTCGACACTGCTTGTGTAACACATTAGCTTCGCCAAACCACTTCAGAGTGAAATGAAAGTCAACCACAAAGTCAGAGACTGGGTCAACTACATGCCAGGCTGAACTCTGTTCCCCAAAGGACAAGTGTACCTTCATTAATAGGAATGTTTTCTTCACTAAGCGTTCCTTAGTGGCCTGGCCTTTTGTGCTAGTGAATCCACAGACTGACCATCCTCAGTGTAGTCCTAGATGGCTATTCTGTTTCCTGAGACTGTATCCTCTGGTTCTAGATTCCCCACCCAGGGGAAACATCCTCTGTCCATCCAGTCTGTCCAGTCCTGTTAGAATTTATACATTTCCCTTCTCATTCTTCTAAACTTTAATGAAATCAGGCTCAGTTGAACCAATCTCTCCACATAGGACAGTACTGCCATCCCCAGTGTCAGCCTGGCGAACGTCTGCTGCACTCCCTCTATGGCAGATGTATCCTCTGTTAAATCAGGAGACTAAACATGCTCACAATATTCCAGATGGTCTTACCAAGGCCCTCTGTAACTACAGTAAGACACCCTTACTTCTGAACTCAAATTCTCTTGTAATGAAGACTAATACACCTTCTTCCTTCATAACTGCTGCTGCACCTGCCTGTCTACTTCCATTAACCACTCCAAAAGGACATCCATATCTCTCTGCACATCCACAACTACCAATATATCAGCCTTTAAATAATGCTCTTCCTTTTCATTTTTCACACCAAATTATATAACTACATTATACTGCATCTGTTTGCCCACACACTCAACTTGTCTAGATCACCCCTGCATCCTCCTCACAACTCACAATCCCACCTTGTGTTGTCAGCAAATCTGGAAATATTGCATTTGTTTCCTTCATTTATCTATGTATCGAATTGCTGGGACATAAGCACAGATCTTTATGGTACACCACTAGCAGTGGGTGGAATTTAAACTGCAATCTTTAGAACAGTACCATAACTACCAAACTACTGCACATAAACTAGTAGTTTTCAGCAAATGGGCATCTCTGTAAAGGCTGGCATTTGAGGCCAAGCCACACCCTTGAGAAGGTGGTGGTGAGCTGTCTTCTCAAGGGACCGGAGACCATGTGGTGAGGAGATATCCAGTTGTTGGGATCTGGATCCCAGAATGTTTACTTTGTGACAATGAAGGCACAGCCAGTATACATACAAGTTAGGATTGTGTGTGACTTGGAGGGGAAGCATATGCCTGCTGTCCCTGTCATCTCTGGTGGTGGAGGTGCTGGGTTTGGGTTGGGCTGTTCCTGTATTTGCCTTTGGAACTCAATGAAATGCCAGGTACAAGCCCATTTGACCACATGGTTATCATACCCTTCAGCGTGTTGGATACAAGTGTAAAACTTCCAACAGACTTACCGGGCTCAAGGCCAAACTCCAGATAATCCTCCCGCACGACCAGGATCAGCATTGCAATTAGGACAAAGAGGAACGCAAAAGTCAGGCAGACAGAGCGCTCACCTCCTTCCTCTGTCCTGAAATAATGTGTCATCAGAGAGAAGAGAACCTTACTGTGCAGATAGTGTCAAGGCAAACAAAGGGGTTTCACATTAGAACTGAATCAAAACACAGCCCGTTTTATGGGATATACTGTCAGTTTAAGATAGTGTTATTTATCCATTCTCATTTTATCAAAGGAGACAGTCCCAAGTTGGGATTTTTGACTTTGTCCACCCCTCCATTCCTGATGAAGGGCTTTTGCCCGAAACGTCAATTTTCCTGCTCCTCAGATGTTGCTGTGCTTTTCCAGCACCACTCTAATCTAGACTCTGGTTTCCAGCATCTGCAGTCCTCACTTTTGCCTTTGTCCACCCCAGTCCAACACCAGCACCTCTACATCATGGCTACCATTTAATCAGATCATGTCTGATCTGCACCTTAACTCTATTTACCCCCATTTGACTCTACATCCCTTAATTACTTTACGTAACAAAAATCTTGGAAATTTAAATCGACCACTCCCACCCCCAGCCAATCTTTTAGGGAACATAAGCTTCAGATATCCACTACCCTTTGTGTAAAACAAAACTTGCTAGTTTCACCCGAAACAGCCTGCCTTGTAAAATCACGCACTTCCCTTTTTCCTGCCCAATTCCAGTTGTATCTGTCCAGCTGCGGAGACTTGTTGGAACCTCTGGTTGTTACAACTCCAACAGCTGTTCCAACGTGTCTGTGGAAGTGGCTGGATTGCTGGCTGGAGGAGGAGAGGGCTCTGACCCAGAAAGCTGTCCTTGTTGACTGCTCTTTTTTATGTAGCAGCGGGTCAGTTTGTTTATCCCCACTGATTACTTGAGGAGGAAGATTAGCAGGGCTGTAAACACTCAATTCATCCCTCAGACAGCTCTCAGCAGGGGACAATGCCATTAACCACTTTTACTGCTTTTCAGAGAGTCAATGGTTATCCAATAAATTAAAACATTTCAACTGACTGAAAGGGAGGATGGTGACAGTCTCTCTCCTTGACGTGAACTGCAAATAAATTTTATGGACTTATCAGAAACACACTGGAGAGATCTTCTCTATAAAAAAAACTGTGAATCTTTTCACCTGAACATCAATAATTTGTAACAATAACAAGCCTACAGTTCTCCTAAAACAACAAGCTGGCCTCAAATCTGAGAACTAGTCCTTCCTTTAAATAAATATTCTTTAATTTAGCTGACAGCATTCAGTTCTTCAGAGTCAGAAGATCCTGGGAGATCAGAACCACTCCAGAGCACATGATCCAGGCTGACACTGTGCTGCAGCACTGAGGGAGTTACGGACTGTTGTAGACTTGTGCTTGCTTACCAATGAAGCATTAAACCAAGGTATGGTCAGCTCTTTTGGCTGGGTGCAAGATCGTCTCCATTTCACAGAGGCTCCTTGTTACCAATAGAGTTGTGGACAATATTCCCTGCAAAGCCAATGTCACCAAAAAGGTCACAAAATGGTCATTCATTCCCCTTCAAGTTAGTGGGATCTTGTTGTGCGCTGACTGCATGCCACACTTGCTATATATGACCCTCCCACAGTGCGGCACTCCCTCAGCACTAACCCTCCAACTTTGCAGCCCTCCCTCAGTACTGACCCTCCGACAGTGCAGCAATCCCTCAGTACTGACCCTCCAACAGTGCTGAGCTCCCTCAGCACTGACCCTCCAACAGTGTGGCACTCCCTCAGTACTGACCCTCAACAATGCCGCACTCCCTCAGTATTAAGCCTCCGACAGTGCCGTGCTCCCTCAGCACTGACCCTCCGACGCTATGGCACTCCCTCAGTACTGACCCTCTGACAGTGCAGCCCTCCCTCAGTATTGCATGGGAAATATCACCCTGGATTTTGTCCGGAGGGTCTGGAGTTGGACTTTAACCAAAGAAGTTTTGACTTTTAAGTGAGTGAGCTACCAAATGAACTTTAGTTGACATTGAACCTAAATGATAAGTCTGCATCCCCTTTGCTCACGTTAGTTTGTTTAATGCATGTTGTATCTGGGGGATGCAGGGGTATGACAAGAAGGATACATGCTAAAGGCTAACGTGAGCAGGCACCAGAGCACACCGACATTCACCTCTCCCTGTACAGGGAGCAGGCTGTAGTAGGCCTCAGTAAATATGTAAACCAGAGTCGCATACAAGACAAAATCCATGAGCCACAGGTAGTCTAGGAAGTAACGCAGAACTAAACAGAAGGGAAAAAAAGGAAATAAAGATTAACACTTTCCTCTCACAGTGCAATTTGTTTTTCCTTTATTTTGATATATCTTGCAAATGATCCTGATTAAAGTGATATGTGAAGGATCATAGACTCCCTCCAGTGTGGAAGCACGCCATTTGGCCGATCAAGTTCAAACAGCATCCCACCCAGACTCACACCCATATCCCTGTAACTCTGCATTTCCTATGGCTATTCCACCCAGCCTGCACATCCCTGCGCACTAAGGGCAATTTAGCATGGCCAAGCCATCTAACCTGCACATCTTTGGACTGTGGGAGGAAACATGAGCACTCAGAGGAAACCCACGCAGACATGGGGAGAACATGCAAACTCCACAAAGACAGAGGCTGGAATTGAACCCAGGTCCATGGTGCTGTGAGGCAGCAGTGCTAACCACTGAGCCATCACTGCCCTAAGTGTTATAAAAAAAGCATTCTCAACAGCAAGTAGTTAGGCTGTGGAATGCACTGCCTGGAAAGTTGATGGAGATAGGTTCATCTGAGGCAATCAAGAGGGTGTTGGGTAATTACTTGGGCAGAAAAGGTTCTGGAGAAAAAGCAGGAGATTAGCACAAGGAATGATGCTCATTTAACAAGCCGGTGCAGCTACAATGATTGAATAGCTTCCTCCTGCATCCTAATATATCTGTGATTTTGTGAGTGTAAGAGAAACGCTTTGATAAAATGTCTTTTTTAGTTACACGCAATATCTGTACAACCAAATGACTTAACAAATTAATCTTGGTTCTGTTTCACAAAATCACCAAAATTACACCACATCTGGCCCACTGTGATAGTGTTCATTCTCCATAGCAGCTGTAACCTAATTCCATATGTTCACCACATTCCCGCAATACTTCATCTGCTTTTCCTTCAACCTAGTTCTCTAATGTGTTCTTCAAAGTTACCATGGTGCCTGTTTCAGTTGTATGACCAAGTGAGTATCAGGTGGCTTGTGAGACTAAGCCACGGAAGGCATAGAGTGATGAAGACGTTTTGGGAAAGAATTCCAGAATTTGGGGCCAAAGCAGCTGAAGGCACAACTATCAATTGCAGAGCAAAGACGACAAGGGGTCATCAAGAGGCTGGAACTGGAGGATTGCAGAAATTTTGTAAGGATGGAGGAAATTTCACAGATGGGGGGGGGTGGGGGGGGCAAAGATATGGAGAGATTTGAAAACAAAGGGTAAGAATTTTACAATAGAGGCATTCCTTGACAGAGAGCCAATCTTGGTCCACAAACAAAAAAGGGTGTAATGAGCTAATGGAATTGGTGTAAGTTAGGATATGGCCAGTATCAGTGGAACTGTCAGTACCTAGGTTCAGGAGAACGGAAATGAATTATCACCCAATTTATTCAGTCTAACTCTCACCGCTAACCCTTATAATTGTGATAATTTCAGGTTGTCACATGCTCCTTACCCAGGGCATCAAGAGGAGTGATTGGTTTCGCTTCCAGACACAGGTTGATGTCCTTGGGCACTCTCTCTGGTTTGGTTTCTGTCATGCCATTTTGCCTCCTGTCAGCAAAAAAACAATGAAGTAAGAGTGTACAAAAAATCAGAATAAACCAATGACCTTGCTAATACACAACATCATGAAAATTAAGGTAATTAAAACATAACAGAATAACACAAGACTCTGAGGGGGCTTGACAGAGTGGATGCTTAGAGGAGGTTTCCCCTCGTGCAGGGGGAGTATGTATAGAATGAGAAGGTCCAATTTCTAAATAAGTGGTCTCCCATTTAGATAGGATCGAGCAGGGATTTCTTCACATTAGTACTTGGAATTCTCTCCCACGCAGAGCAGCGAAGGCTGGGTCACTGAATATAGTTCAGGATTCAGTTAGTCAGAACTTTGATTGACCAGGGCTACGGTCAACCATCTTATTGAATGGTGCAGTAGGCTTGGGGGACTGAATGGCCTACTCCTGCTCATATGATCTTTCTCTTTGTATTTTGTTTCAAACCCAACCAGCATCTAAACCTTTGTGACTCTGCTGGTTTAACATTTTATCCTTCCTTTCTTGATCTTGCTCTCAAATCAAATTCCTACATGATTTGTGGTCCTGAAGCTGCCTTCAAGACCCTGGGTCACATGATTCTTATGCAAAAAGATTCTCTCATCAATTCTCTCTTGATAATGTCCAAGGCCGTCTAAGTCATATTTGAGGTGGTCTAGCTAGCACCCACCCTACATCATTGTTTGCATATGGGAATAGTGTTTTTCTGAGAGCTTCTTTTTGAATTTCTCTTGTGATGCTGGCATCACTGGCTAGGCATGCATTTATCCCCGACTCTCAGAAGTATTAGGGTGCAGAATGAGGCCATTCAGTCTGTTGTGCCCGCACCAGCTCTATTCTCTATTGTCAATCTTCTGCCTTTTTCCCCATATCCCTGCTCATCATTACTATCCAAATAATCATCCAATGCACCTCTTGAATGCCTCAATTAAACCTGCCTCCATCACATTTCCAGCTATTGCATTCCAGACCCTAACTATTTGATGTCTTAAAAAAGTTCTTTCTCACCTCATGCTTCCTCCATTTGCGCATCACTTTCAATCTTTGCCCTCTCAATCTTGTTTCTTTAATGAGCAGGAGCAGCTTCACCTATCTACTTCACCTGTCCAGCCTGCTCATGATTTTGAAAACCTCAATCAGATCTCCTGACAGCCTTCTCTCCAGGAAGAAAAATTCCCAACTTCTTCAAATGATCCTCAAAGCTGAAGCTTCTCACACATAAGAACATTAAAAACTATGAGCAGCAATACACAATTCAGTCCAAGCCTGCTCAGCCATTTAATGCAAACGTGGCTGATCACATCTTGGCCTTAGCTTCACCTCCTCTGAACTGCCTCCAATGTAACTACATCCCTCCTCAAGTACCGGGACCAAAACTGTTTGCAATACTCCAACTGCAGTCTCACTTACACATGGTACAGTTGCTGCAACACTTCCCTACTTTTATACTTGGTTTGTTTAGCAATAATTGGCAAGGTTTCAATTTCCTTCCTTATTACCTGCTGTACCTGCATACTAATTTTCCATGACTCATTCATGATGACACTCCGATCCCTCTGCACCGAAGCACTCTGAAGTTTCTCTCCATTTAGATAAATTGTCTTTCTATTTCTCTGATCAAAATGGATATCCCCACACTTATCCATGTTAGACTACATCTGCCAAATTAGACTGGATTACATTACAATGTGGAAACAGGCCCTTCGGCCCAACAAGTCCACACCGACCCGCCGAAGCGTAACCCACCCAAACCCCTACATTTACCCCTTACCTCACACTATGGGAAATTTAGCATGGCCAATTCACCTAAGCATGGCCAATTCACCTAAAATCTTTGCTCTTTCACCTAACCTATCCATATCCATTTATAAATTTCTTGTTTCTTCATTGCAACTTACTTTTCTACTTATTTTAACATCATCTGGAACCATTCTAATAAGTCGGTTTGCGCTCTCTCTAATGCGTTCACAAATTTCTTGTGCTGTGGGCCCCACAACTGTGCACAGTACTCAAGGTGACGTCTTACAAGTGTTTCAACATCACCTCCTTGCTGATCTTTTCTATGCCTCTGTTTGTAAGGCTGAAAACAGTGTGTGGTTTATTTACTGCGCTCTCCACCTGTCCTGCTGCTCTTAATTGTTGTCAAGGGGGTGGTGGTGAGTTGACAAAATCGCCACTCCTTCCTCGTCTCCCTGCAGTGAAGACTATCCTGTCTCATTCCTCTCTATTTTATTATCGTCAACAACTTGCTGAAAATTTGCCGCTCATCCCATTTCCCTTCCACACACACAAGTTAGTTGCTGTGCTGGTTTGGCCCTGTTCAGATTCTTCAGTGTGAAATTTTCCACTGCATTTCTTCACTTTTGTATCCCGTGGTTTCCATTTTGGGATTAAATGTACACTGAAACTCAGAATCTAGATTACAGCTCTGTGTTTTATGTTCCTGTCCTTTTAAAATACCAGTAACCTTAAAATGTTCTCTATGCCATATATGAACAGCCACTAATGGGGATTTTCTTGCCTCACATTTAAGTGCTGGATGTGAGAAGAGATGGATTGCTGTGATTAATCAAAATTCCTATTGTTATTCACAGAATCACAGAATTACTACAGTGTGGAAACAGGCCATTTGGCCCATCAGGTTAACACCGACCCTCGAACAGCATCCCACCCAGATCCATCTCTCTACCCTATCCCTGTAACCCTGCATTTCCCATGCCAGTGACCAGGGAAAATAGTAGACAGCTCAAAAATACTGAGATTCAGGTAGAATAATCTCACATAGGAACTATTTCCACTGAAATGCTGGCATTAAAACTTTCCACCCACCTGTCTCTCTTCACTTTGGGTTTCTGTTTTCCAGCCAAGGCTCGGAGTTCTTCATCCGATGGGTGTTTATATCGGAAAAGGCTGCCAAGAAAACAGACCAGGTAGTCACCAGAACTCTCACATCCCGACTGGTTCAATTCATTTATAAACCAAAAGAGTCAACATTTTCCAGGAAGGGTTTTATTGTCTGTGTCAGTGTTTATATGGACAGAGGCACCAATGCAGAGTGAGATCCTGCTACAGAAAAAGGCTGAGACTAGTCAGACCCACGGTTTAACACACTTACCCAGAAGGACCATCACTGACAGGGTCAGCATTTATTGCCTTCCACATGGTCTCCCTTGAGAAGGCAATGAGTGGCCTTTATTTTACCTGGTGACTGTAGCTTGACACAACTACGTGGCCACTTCAAAGAGCAGCCAAAAGTCATAAACTCCCGAGAACAGTACAGCACAGGAGGCCATTCAGCCCACTGTGTCTATACAGATCTTTCAAAAAGCAATCCAGTTAATTGTTTCTCAAATGTGATGCCCCTAAGAGACTGAGTTTTGTAAATGTTGGGTGTGGAGCTGTAGTCACATATTGAGAAGCCTGGGTGAGGATGCAACAATAAGGGGACATTAGTGAAATGTTTGGGATTTAATGGACAATTATAGTGGTCATTGTGTCCCACTCCCACACTATGTTTACACATTTAGATTTTTCAAATATATTTGCTCACAGGACGTGGTGCTAGTTGGGACAGCTTTTCTTGTCCACCCATGACTACCCTGGAGAAGGTCCTGATGAGCGCCGACTTGAACTTCTGTCGTCCTTGAGTTGTGGGGGCTGTTGTAGGAAACAAGTTCCAGGATTTTCACCCAGCAATACTGAAGAAACAGCCATATTCCACATTCAGAAGGCATGTGACTTGGAGGGGAACTTCAGTGATGGTGTTTCCTTGTATCTACTGTCCTTGTCCTTCTGGATGATAGAGATTATGGGTTTGGAAGGTGCTGCCCAAGGAACTTTGGTGAGCTACTGTAGTGTATCATGTAGATGGTACACACTGCTGCTGCTGAACGATAGGAGTGAATGGGGATGCCAATCAATGATGTAGGAGTGGAGCAGACTGTAGCACAGTAACTGATTGGCACTCAGTTCCCACAACTCACAAAGAATGGCAGTTTCATGTAGGTTTCAGAGAGTTGTCGGTATCCGTGTGACCTGTCTCCTCGAGGCAGCCAGCAGCTTCCGGAGAGGAGATTTTAAAATGGGCAAAAAGTAATTTAACCAGGTTAGATATCTTACCTCCCATTACAGAGCAGCCAGCGACCTATGGAGTAATGAGGTGCTAATCTCTGCATTAGGGTCGCCATCAGCAAACTCACAACCAGCTGAACCCCAATAACACCCTGAGAGAAAAAAAATCAATAATAACAGCAGAGTTTCCATTCAGTCAGCACCTGTTAACCTTACCACAATTTTCTCATTTGTATTTTATTAATTGTTCCTGTAAACCTCACTCTTCATATCTCATTCTTTATGTTCTTCCTCCCCATGTTAACACTCACTGCACCATACCTGTCTCCTACAGCAACTTATCCTTTCACAGAAACTCAAAACTGAGGAACCTTTTACTTCTCGGTTTCTCTTTCTCTTACAATCGACCACATTTTAAAACAAGTTTCAGTCATGGCTCAATGCAACATTCTACATTGAGTCTGAGGGCTTTGGATTTGAGACCAGTGTAAAGATTCAAGCAAAAAACCTGGGATGACATTCTAGTGTAGCACCAAAGGAATACCGCAATGTCAAAGGTGCTACCTTTTCCTAAGGTTCTGGCTACCCCCAATGGTGGATGCAAAAGGACAATTCTCCTCAATTTGTGCCAACATTTATCCTTCACCCTGGAGTAAGGGTATACCAGCTCCTTGCATTCTGTGAGCTGCTGCTCATGGTGAAGATTATTGTCACCATTCTCTTATAATATGCAGGAACTACACAGCCTGACTGATCTAATAGGGTAAGAGGAAAACTACAATGCAAAAGTGAGGACTGCAGATGCTGGAGATCAGAGTCTAGATTAGTGTGGTGCTGGAAAAGCACAGCAGGTCAGGCAGCATCTGAGGAGCAGGAAAATCGACGTTTCAGGCAAAGGCCCTGGGTCTAACTAGCTGAGTCTCTTGTAGTTAACAAGATATAGGTTATTGCATATTACAAGTTACACCAATAATGATAGACATAGCTCAAGACTTTGGGAAGGACTGGATGATAAGTCTCCTTCCTTCGAGATCCTAAGCTGTCCCCTTCACAAGTCGCTAGGCCAGCATTTCCTTCCTATCCCAAATTGCCCTCGAGAAGCTGGTGGTGAGCTGTCTTCTTGAACTGCTGCACTTTACGTGCTGTAGGTAGACCCACAATGCTATTAGGAAGAGAACTCCAGGATTTTGACCCAGTGACAATGAAAGATATTTTTGCAAATCAGAATTGTGCAAGGCTTGGACAGGAACTTGAGGTGATGGTGCTCCCATTACCTGCTGCCCTTGTCCTATGAGATGTGGGTTTGGAAGGTGCTGAAAGAGTTGAAAGAGTCTTGGCGTATTGCTACAGTGCATCTTGTAAATGGTACACATTGCTGCTACTAAGTATCAGTGGTGGAGGAAGTGAATGTTTAAGGTACAGTTAAGGTCCTGCTGGTTCTAGTGGTTACACTCCTAAAAATAAACTTTGTAAATTGTGATTTTCACAACATGGCATACGGGCAACAGATGCATAGTGCACACTTTCTGCTTCAGGAAGTAAGATTGCTTTTCATTTATTTTATTTATAGCTGCAAAAGAGCAAAGAATGGATTTGAATGGAACAGAAACGTGCAGTATATTATGTGCACATAAGCAAAAATTACAAAACAGACATGCAAATGGCAAGACTTTACTGAAATGGATGTGATGCTTCGTCCACAATGGTTTTGAGTTCGAGGGTTCATCATTGAAACCCTACAGTGTGGAGACAGGCCATTTGGCCCAAGAAGTCCATACTGACCGTTCAAAGAGTAGCCCACCCAGACTCATTCCCCCACCCTATCACTTTACACTTCCCCTGACTTATGCACCTAATGTACACATGTACTAATGCACCTGAACACTGTGGGCAATTTAGCATAGCCAATGCACCTAACCTGCACATCTATGGACTGTGGGAGGAAACCAGAGCACCTGGAGAAAACCCACGTAGACACGGGGAGAACGTGCAAACTCCACACAGACAGTCGCCCGAGGCTGGAGTCAAATCCAGGTCCCTGGTGCTGTGAGGCAGCAGTGCTAACCACTGAGCCAAGTATTGTTGGAGCTGCACTTGTCAAAACAAATGGAAAAATCACATTTCTAGCTTGAATGTTGTAAGCTTTGGAGAGATGGGGGTGACTTATTCACCAGCATTGATATGGTTAGTTCAGTTTGGTTTCTGGTCAGTTGTAACCCCTAGAATGCTGATCATGGAGGATTCAGCAGTGGTAATACTATTGAATGTCAAGGGATGGTTGATAAGATTCTCTTGTTTTAGATTGTCATTGCCTGGCACTTGTACGGTGTGAATATTACTTGCCACTTATCATCCAGGTTTTTCTGCATTTGCACACAGGCTGCTTCTGTTCATGAGTGGTGTGCATCAATTAACTGTCATGATAGATTTCCTTACAACAATGACTACATTTCAAAATACTGGTTTTAACACTTTTTGGGACATCCTGAAAAATGTTGGATAACTTTCCTAACCAACCTGTTCAGAGGTAGTATTACACACCTCTGGAGCTGGTGGGACTCGAAACTAGGCTCAGAGGTAGGGGCACTACCCACAACAGCCCTTCTGAAAGGTACTATATAAATGCAAATATAAATGTCATATCAAGACATGCATCATTTCCATTTGGTAACTTAAGAGCTAGGAGGTGATGACCACCTGGATGGAAGGTTATGGACACTGGGCAATGTAAGGATGTGGACTGCCTCCCATGGTCGAATAACCTATCAATACTCAACCGCATGGAATGGTGGAAACTGTTACAATGATGACAAACCAGAGACATTGTGGCACGTTGTGACCTGTCAATGGTGAACACCCCCACCACCCAAAACACCCTTTAAGAGTATTGCTGCAAATGAACACTGGAAGCTTGCAATAACAACTTGTGCGATGCTCCCAGGTCTAGATAGAGGCCTAAGTCACAGATTTGCCGTTACCCCCATAGTGGGGGGTCGGGGTGGGGGTGGGGGGTGAACAGGGTCAGAACACCTCCCCTTCCCCCAACCAAACACTATTTTTAGTTGCAGCAACGATAATTGAAGCATGCCACTGTTATACAGTGCTGAAGGTGGCAAGGGTGAAAGCAGCACTACGTGCCACAAGAACTCCCTCCTTACCATCTCTCTGCCAACTCAATCACACTTCAAAACTGAATTCATCCTTCTCCTCTCAGCCGCCTTAACGCCATCGCTCGCTTTTAAACTCAACCTAGCTTGAGCAATGATTGACAGATCGAATGACCAATCGCACGGTGGACTCAGAGTGATTGACGTGACTCTGGCTTGTAAGAATGTTCGTCTGTTTGATTGGCTGTTATCGGGGCAGATAGACCAACCGAGACTCATGGAGAAGGTGGGATTTAACGTATTGACCAATCGGCATGTGGCTGGGCGCGCGACGCTATCAAGAGCGCTTGAGATGCGCGGACGCGTGCCGCGTGGATTCTGGGAATTGTAGTTCTTCACGTGATCCATCCCGTGACTCTCTGCGTGAGGCGTCACATAGAGAACTACAACATCCAGACTCCCTTGCACTAACACTACAGCTGTACACCCTTGCTTCAAACTCCAGCCAGTTTATTAAGATTTGGATGAAAATTAAATAAAACCTTTGCGAACTTTTGACAAACTTATTCTCAATGTTGCACAATACAATTAATTTGCACGGAACAGCATTGCCATAATAACTGCAACTGTTTAGTATAGTATCTTTGAAATTTCCATAAAAGGAAAGCTTTGAGGAGCATTTAAAGTCGCACTGCCTGATTTATTTTTGGCTAAAATTTAAGGGGATGGTGCCATTTATAAATAGCTATTTTTTAAAAAAATCAGTGTTTACATTAAAACTTGTGGAAATATGAAATGCACTTCATCTTAAATCTAATCGAAAGAAATTCGTTTGTAAACATTTTGGCCACTCAACTATTCTTTATGATCTTCTGCTAGTTTTTTGTCCCTATGTAAGATTGCATTAGGGATGCTATACAAAATTCTCACGATTATTGCTTTTGAGACACAGTAGAAGTAATGTAGTTTATCAACAACAGCATTTACTCCACTGCAACCATTCTTCTAGTTCAATTTGGATTGTGCCTTTATCTGACCTCACTGAAATTTTCCCATTGCAAGATTCTCTTGAGAAAAAGATTAAACCAATGGTCAATACGATGCTGAATCTCACGGGTGATATATTGATTTCAGGTTGTGCAGAAGGATGTGGATGGATCTGTCAGATGGGCAAATGGAACTTAGTCTTGAAAGATGTGAGGTGATGCACTTTGAAAGAAGTAACAAGACAAGGGAGTACTCAATGAATGGCAGAACACAAGGAAGCTCAGGGGAATAGAGGAATCTTGGGGAGCTTGTTCACAAAATCTCTGAAGGTGGCAGGACAGGTTAGTAAGGTGGTTAAGAAGGCACGCAGGGAACTTGCCTTTATCAATTGTGGCATAGATTATAGGAGCATGGAAGTTGTGTTGGAACGGTACAAAACTTTGGTTAGGCCACGACCAGAGTACTGTGTGCAGGTCTGGTCACCGCACTATAGGAAAGATGTAATTGCCATGCAGGGGGTGCAGAGGAGATTCATCGGGATGTTGCATGGAATGGAGCATTTCAACGATGAAGGGAGACTGGATAAGCTTAAATTGTTTCTTAGAAAGCTGAGAGGGGACACGATAGACATGTATAAGGTTATGAGAAGTGTGGACAGGTGGTTAGAAAGCAGCTACTCCTCTTAGTTGACGTATCAATAACAATGAAACATAATTTTAAATTACAAGGCAGGAGGTTTAGAGGGGATTTGAGGAAAAGTGTTTTCAACCAGAAGGTGGTGGGAATCTGGAATGCACTGCCTGGGAAAGTAGTCGAGGCAGGAAACCTCACAAACTTTAAAAAGTACTTGAATGTGACATAACATTCAAAGCCATGTGGGGGTTCGATGGCCTAGTGGTATTATCGCTGGACTGTTAATCCAGAGAGTCAAAAAGTGTGGCACTGGAAAAGCACAGTAGGTCAGGCAGCATCCAAGGTGCAGGAGAGTCGATGTTTCGGCCATAGCCCTTCATCAGGAATGTGTGGGGGTGAAATGCTCCATTCCATGCAACATCCTGAGGAATCTCCGCTGCACTCCCTAAAGGACATTCCTGATGAAGGGCTTATGCCCGAAACTTTGACTCTCCTGCTTTTGGATGCTGCCAGACCTGCTGTGCTTTTCCAGCACCACACTGTTTGACTTTGATCTCCAGCATCTGTAGTACTCACTTTATCCTGTTAAAACCAGAGACCCAGATAACGTTCTGGGGACCTGGATGTGAATCCTGAAAACAAACTATATAAAGATATATTAGGACATAGGAGATGGATTATAAGGAGCATCTTAAAGGAGGAAACAGACGTGGAGAGATTTAGGGAGGAAGCTCAAGAGCTAACAGCCGAAGCAGATAAAGCCAATAGTGGATCAACTAATATTGGAAAATGTATAAAATCAGACTTGAGGAATGCAGGCTTGTGAGTCTGGAGGAATTGACAGAAATAGGGAGGGTTGTGGGGCTGGAGGAAGTTACAAAAAATGGAGGGTTAAGGAGATGGAGGAGGTTATAGAGAGGTAGGGCTAAGGTCATGAAGGGATTTGAAAACAAATACGGTGATGAAGAGAGAATGAAAGCTGAAAATTATATTTGAAGAAACCCAGATGAATAAAACAAAGGTGGGTAAAAACACAAAAGCAGTAGAGTTCCTCATAATATAATATGACACTTTCAACAGAAAGGGCTGTGAAGCAAGATCTCATCAGGATTTTTGCCTGATCCTGCAGTTTTGTACAAATGTATGTAGATTAGTTTCATTCAGCCCATTCCTCAGATGTTTTAGGCCATTTACAGAGAAAAAACAAAAATGTGCGCACACAAACACAAGTGGGGAGAAAGCACAGTTCATCTGAAATTTTAGTGACAGGTACAGCCCTATAGGAAAGTATTAGAATGTAGTCCTTGCATCCCGTCAACATGAAAAGGAATCAGTGCCCTCGCCACTGTGAAGCCTATCTGTAATTGCTTCCTTCTTCAAACACATTCATGCTCTCTCTCTCTCTCTCTCTTTCTGCCTATGCAAAGGAGTATCAAATCCCTGGGCTGTCTCTTAGATGTTTCCAGAACACTGTAGGTGACTGAACATCCAGTAAATGAAATAATATTTGACAGGCCCCTTCCTTTCTCTTCTCTGTCTCTTTTAACATCTCTCTGTACCTCACTCCCTCTCTGTTACATCCTCTCTTTCCTCTCCCTCAAAGTCTAGTTTGCTCGACTCCTCTCCATCTCTCCCCCTACACCCCAACATTTCTTTCATACTCTCTCCTCAATGTCTTTCATCCGAGTGCCTTCTGTATTTTCTTTCTACCAGATGTCCTCCGTCTTCATCTCTGTCTTTTCGGTACAAAAGAGTTCATGCCTGGGGTGAGAACAAGGCTGGCATTTATTGGCCATACTGGCTTTCCCTGACTGAGAGGCTTATTTAGCCACATCAGAGGGCATTTAAGTAAGTGTGGGACTGAAGTCACATGGAGGCCCAGGCAGGGCAAGGACAGAAGATTTACTCTCCTTAGAAATATTAGTTTTTAAAACTTATTTTGCAGGTTGTGGGTGTCACTGGTTAGGTCAGCATTTATTGTCCATCTTTAATTGCCCAGATGGAAGTTACAAGTCAACCATATTGCTGTGGGCCAGACCAGGTGAGGACAGCAGATTCCTTCCCTTAAGGACATTAGTGAATCAGGTGGGTTTTCAGTGCAAATGTTTTGTGGTCACTACTAGAACAACTGTCTATTCCAGATAGCCCCTATGGACCTCTCAGACCGTCAATTTAATGACATCACCATCACCTTTCTGAATGAGTCACCTGGGCTTTTCATAAGAATCATGTCCACATTTTACTGACACGGGTTTTTAATTTCCAGATTGGTCTCAGATTGATAAATACCTATCAGTATGGTAGTGTCCCTACCACTGGGTTAGGAGGCCTGGATTCAAGTTCCAACCATTCCAGAGCTGTGTAATAACATTACTGAATGGTAATAAAGGAAGCCCATTGCTTCCTTTTTACAATGTTGAATTCAATGTTTTAAATTAACATATGGCCAGACTTGAATTTTGAGTGCAGACAGCTTGAATGATTGACAGAACATGTTGCAACTTTGAGGTAAAGTTTGTAAACCGTCACAGATCCTTTTCCTTAGGTCATACCTGAATCTGCTGTAAACTCATTGATAGAGATTTGTTGCTATATTTAGATAATTGTGGTAAAAACCAAAAGAACTGTAGACGTTGTAAATCAGAAACAATAACAGAAATTGCTGGGAAAAATCAGCAGGTCTGGCAACATGTATGGAGAGAAATCAGAGTTAACGTTTCATGTCGAGTGACCCTTCCTTAGACAATTGTAGTGTTGTGTTCCTACAAAAGTGGGAGAAGGCAAAATAAATGAATTTCAGTCTTTTATTTTTTTCTGGAAATTTTCGTCTTCCTATTTTCTGGAAGACTGAGGGAGCCAAAGTATTCTTTTTAACAGACCTCAAGAAAGCATGAGTTAGGCTAGGAAGTAGTGTAATACTGACTTTCAAGTCAGTATCTTGAGTCAGAAGGATTGGCAGGGTGTAAAGGAACAAGAAAGGAGTGGTGACCACAGCAATATTGATTTGACTTTAGAAAAGACACACATATTTTGCAATTAAAGAGATAGCACAGCGGCTGGAGGGTAACAGGCAATTCTCAACAGAGGGTTTTTCGTCGCATTTTTTCAAGGATTACAGGATTTCTAGAAGAGATCCTCCAACATGAATGTTCAACTCTTGGGGTTTGGTGGGAGTTAAAAGCCTAAGGCCTACTTTGAAACCTTGGAAACGTTGCATTGCTTTCTGCGTTTGAAAGCTCTTTCCTATTTTTAGAAGCAGATTACAGTGCCAACTAAAGGGAGCTTGCTACAGTTTCCAGAATGGTTCTCTCACACATCCATCAGTGGCTCCTGTTGCTACACATCCTGGAGCTTTTAGCTGACTAGGGTATGGTGGTGTAGCCTGTTATATACTGGATAAACCAGAGCACATCAGCTCAAATCCCATCATGAAAATTCAAATTCAGTATTAAGTACCCGACTACTAACAAGTCAGTCCATAAAGTTGTTGGGTTAAATTGACCATAAAACTGTTGGGTTATATTTAAATATCCAAGTGGTTCACTAATGTGCATTAGGGGAAGAAATCTGCCATCCTCACTAGGTTTGGCCTTGTATACACAAAGTTATAAACTGAAGTTGGCCATTTGGCCCCTTAAGTCTGCTTTGTCATTTGATAACATCATGGCTAACTAGATTGAGGACTCCTGTTCACTCCCTTGGCAAGGCACTAGTGTAGCTGTAATGCCCCAAACTGGTAATCCAGACTTGAGGTGAATGTCTGGGATGTCTGGGCCATATCTCATCATGTCCAGCGAAATTTGCATTCAATAGAATTTGGACTTTTTAAAAAGACTAGTCTCATGGAGATCATGTAACCAATATTATAAATACCTACTTGGTTTACTAATGCCCTTTAAGAAAGGAAATCCTTACCTGGTTAGCCTACATATAACTCCCTCACAGAAATGCGGTTCTTTCTTAACTGTCCTCTGAAGTAGCAAGTCATTCAGTTGTATGAAAATGTTAACAATTCAAAATGGTTCACCATTACTTTTTCAGTTGGGGCCTGCTGAGTTTTCCCAGCAATTTCTGTTATTGTTTCTGATTTACAACGTCTACAGTTCTTTTGATTTTTACCACAATTATCTAAATATAGCAACAAATCTCTATCAATGAGTTTACAGCAGATTCAGGTATGACCTAAGGAAAAGAATCTGTGATGGTTTGCAAACTTTACCTCAAAGTTGCAACATGTTCTGTCAATCATTCAAGCTGTCTGCACTCAAAATTCAAGTCTGGCCACATGTTAATCTAAAGGCTTTGTCAGCAGCACTAACATCTCAAGAATTAATTTGAAAAAACATTATAATTTTCTTTATTTGTTCATAAGATGTGGGTGTTGCTGGCTAGGCCAGCATTTATTGCCCAGACTTAATTGCCCTTGAGAAGGTCGTGGTGATATGCCTCTTGAACTGCTGCAGTGTTTGGGGTTGGTGGTCGGTACATCAACAACATTGTAAAGGAAGTTCCAGGATTATGACCCAGTGATGGTGAAAGAAATGATGATATAGCTCAAATCAGGATGATTTGTGGCTTGGAGGGCATCTTGCAATGGGGTAGATCTCCCATGCATCTGCAACTCTTGTCCTTCCATGCGATTGTGGTCATGGGTTGAGAAGATGCTGCTACAGGATGCGTGGTGAGTTTCTGTAGTGCATGCTGTAGATAGAGTTAAAAATCACACAACACCAGGTTATAGTCCAACAGGTTTATTTGGAAGTATGTCCTAGTTTTCAGAGCAGCATTCTGAAAGCTAGTACTTCCAAATAAACCTGCTGGACTATAACCTGGTGTTGTGTGAGTTTTAACTTTGTCCATCCCTGTCCAACACCAACACATCCACATCTTGTAGATAGTACACACCGCTGCTACTGAGTGTTGGTATTAGAGGGAGTGGATCTTGAATATAGTGGATAGGGTGCCAATCAAGCAGGCTAACTGAACTGTAACACGGAATTCTCCCTTTTACATTTATTTATATCTTGTATTTTACAGTTTAAAAAACAAAATATCTGCTTCCAACTTCAGGTTCTTATTCCCTTTTTATCAGATTTGTACAAAACTATTTTGTATTGACAAAACTTATAGTCTTCTGCATTCCATGACCATCTGGTACAGTTCTTTGTTAAAATATTTTAGAGTTTAACACTAGGTATTAAGTTAGACATCGTGCATAGCAGAACTTCATAACACAACAAACCCTTCCCTTCAAAAGAAAAATTGGGAGCTGAAACAAAACTGACTCAGTAGGGGGTGCGACTGTAGTGGAAGATCTAGTTCATGCAGCTCATGGATGCTAATTTATGAATTGTACTTGATGTAAAATAGATTCTGGAGGCTCTTTGTTTGCACATGCCCATGGTCCATCCATCTTCTCTTTGTCCTTGGTGCAAAATTAAATGCTATACTGTCTGGAGATCCTTAAATTCTCAAGGCCCAGCATTAGTTCCAGTGATTATAATAGCATCCTTTGTGTAAGTTGTATACACAGTGCAGCATGTCTTTAATATGCACCTCCAACACTGCCTCGCCAAAAGCACTGAAAGCATATTCTTTCCCTCATCAAGTTTAAGTTATTTTTCTCAACGCAAAACTTGAGCCAGTGTTCCTGTTTTCAATTCAGTTTCTTTTTCTCTGCTCCCTCTTGCTGCATATTTTTAACTTTTTCATGGATATTCCCTAAGAAATCATTTGTATTTCATGGTCTATTGAATGAAGTCTGTGTGTTTTTTTTATATTCTGGAATATTAACATGACAAAGAAGAGGCCCCTGTGAACTCTATGCACCTTTAGACCCCTGCATCAACCTCCTGAATAGCAAGTTCCCCATTCCCCACTCTGTCAGCATAACAAGCTGAAACTTAGTCCGGTCTTGTTTAAACTCTTTATTGAAGTAATTTAATATCCCAGCGCAATATTTCTCATATACTGTTTGGAAAACACACACACACACACACACTTTGAGCTGTGCCATCTGTGAATGTTTGTGAGCACTTGGTATTATAGGTTGGGCGCAACCTGAGAACAGTTATCACCAGAATTTTCTTTTTCTGTACAATTTCCTGAGAAATAACATTTCCCAACCATTCCCTACAACCCTTCAGCACACACATCACTCCCCCATCACATCTTTCTTCCTCATCCTCTCCTCAGCTCTCTGTTAAGACCCACACTATCTCCTGAACCACCTGTATCAGCCCAGACTATGAGTGTCATCACATACCATTGGACCTTAAGAGTCATCACAGCAGAAAGTCCCACTTTGTCCTTCCCCGCCACACACAATTTCTGTTGGTTATTCATTTCCAGTGAGTGTGCATTGCTGGGAAAGCTGACACTTAGTGTCCATCTCTACTCACCCTGACTAAGGCCACTTCCCAGGTGCTTCTGAGTCAACTACAATGATGTGAGTCTGGAGTCAAATGTACAGCAGGCCAGCTCAGGGCCCAGGTTTCCTTTCCTAAAGGACTTTATGAACCTGTTGGGTTTTAAAGCAAGAGTGACTTGCATTGACATAGCACCTCACACAACCTCAGGACCTCCCAGAACGGTATTACTGCCAATTAATGTACATCTGAAGTTCAGTCACAGTTGTAATACGGAACTGTTTGTCACCTCAATCAAATGACAACATGTCTAACGATGTTGCATTCCTTTAGTACTGTCCCTGAAGGCTCAGCCTTCATTAAGTGCTCAAGTGACAGAAATGGGATTTGAGCCCAGTCTGCAGATGAGCTCTCCTTGAGAAGTTAGTTGAGCATCATTTGGAACAAGTGGAAGCATCCGCACCAGGCAGTTCACACAGTCCTGTTGAGGAGGGAATTCCAGGATTTTTAACTGAACAACAATGAAATCAATAGCTTGTCATTTGGTAGCACAGAAATTGAGCATTGCTGATAAAAGGCACATTTTGTCATCTTTTACTCGTCAAGACAACTTGCAAGAATATTAGTGCAAGGAGAAGCCAACATTTATATTTGATGTGCTAATTGGAAAGGAACAAGAGAAAGCCACTTTGAGTCTACTCCCCCATTCAATAAGGTCATGGCTGATCTGATTTAACCTCAACTCTACATTTCCATATATCCCCAACAATCTTGCATCTCCTTGGTAATCAAGAACCTACCTGCTTCTGCATTAAAAATATTTAAACAGACTGTGATCACTGCCTTCTGATAAAGGGAATTCCAAAGACTCACAACCGTCTGGGAGAGAAAACATTTCCTCATCTTTGACTTAAATGGGAAAGCCCTTAGTTTTAAACTATGACCCCTAGTTCTAGATTCTCCCACAATAGGGGATACAGTCCCAACCTGTCTAGTCTTTCCTTATGAAGCAACTGAAAGTGTTTGGCAAATAGATTCTGATTTGTCGAGATGTTGTCATGGAGAATGCATTCATTAATGCTGATTGACAGTTAACAGTCTGGCTTTGTTTAAATTTTGAACAGGCAATTTGACTCTGATTCTGAAGAAGAGTGATTGGACTTGAAATATTGTCTCTGTTTCTCTCTCCACAGATACTGCCAGACCTGCTGAGTTTCTCCAGCGCTTTCTGTTTATATTTCAAATCTCCTGCAACTGCAGTGTTTTATCTTTATTACATTAACTCTGATTGGTTGGTTTTTCCCTTGAATTTGTATTCTTCCAAAATGTCCTGATGAGTACAAGATGAAAGGCCTCAACAAAATGTCAACAATACTGAAGTCAATCGAAAAGAAAATTGGACAAAGAGTAGAATGAGTCAAGTCAATTCTACCTAGTCCCACCAAAACCCAATTTCACACAAATAAATACTGTATTTAAAACCATCTTCTGGGTTCCAGAAATTTTTTTTCATTTGTTCCAAATACAAAAATGGAGCAGGTGTCGATGAATTGGCTCCTTCGATATGATCATGGCCAATCTTCTATCTCAACAGAAGAGGATGCAGAGGAGATTTACCAGGATGTTGCCTGGGCTGGAAGATCTCTTAAGAAGAATCTTTGGACAGACTGGAGTTGTTTTCCTTGGAATAGACGAGATTATTAGGGGATTTGTATAAGACGTACAATGCCATGAGAGGCATAGACAGGAAGAACCTTTTCTCCTTAGAAAGGAGTCAATGACAAGGGGACATAGATTTAAGGTAAAGGGCAGAGGTTTAGAGAAGATGTGAGGAAATATGTTATTACCCAGAGGGTGGTAGGAATCTGGAATTCACTGCCTGCAAGGGTGGGAGAAGTATTGAGATGTGCACTTGCAATACCAAGGCACACAAATCGTGGGCCAAATGCTGGGAAATGGAATTAGAAGAGTGAGATGGTTGTTTTTGACCAGTCGATTGGATTGATTCTCTGAGAGATCAATAATCTATAAATTTCAGTATTGCACATACTCAACAATGGAGTATCCATAACTGAGTGGAGTAAAGAATTTCATAGACTCAGAAATACTTTCAATGAAGAAACATCTTTTTATCATAGTTCAAAATAATCAAATTCTCCTGTTGTAGATTCCCTAATGGGGGTAACAGCCTCTCAGTGTCCATCCTGTCAAACCCCAACAAACAAGACGTTTGTATATTTCAATGATGAGTGAAAGCCTGATGTATCCATTCTCTCACTGTGGGACAACCGTCTCATCAAGTGAATCTCTGGGGCAACTATAATCTTCCTCATAAATGAACACGTTGTTACAGGGTCATAGAGTCATACAGCATGGAAACAGACCCTTCAGTCCAACTCATCCATGCTGACCAAGTTTCCCAAACTAAACAAATCCATTTCGCCTGTGTTTCACCCATTTCCCTCTAAATCTTTCCTATTCATGTACCTGTCCAAATGTCTTTTAAATGTTACAACTGTACCTGCATCGACCACTTCCTCTGGCAGTTCATTCCACATATGAACCGCCCTCTATGTGAAAACGTTACTCCTCGGATCCCTTTTAAATAAATTCCCTAGCATCCCACAATGTCCTCGGATAAACTTGATCAGGTCCTGGAGATTTATCTACCTTTATGCTTTTTTAAAGATCTCCAGAATCTCCTCTTCTGTAACGTGGACTGTGTTCAAGACATAAATATTTATTTCCCTGTCTCCCTGAGCTTCCATGTCTTTCTCCACAATAAAAATATGAAGCAAATATTCATTTAGTATCTCTCCCATGTCCTGTAGTCCCACACAAAGACCACCTCTCATCATACAATTGTAGCAAGAGTTCTTTATTCTTGTTGGACTGCAATTCCCTTACCATAAAGGCCAACATGCTACTTGCCTTCCTTATCATTTGCCGTACCTGTTGTCCTTATATCAGTAAGGTACACTTTTCACAATGGATGGTTTACTGCCTGCTGAAGATGACAGCTTCATTTTTTGCTCTGGTCTTCAAGCAGAAAGGACACCACTTCTTGGAGACACCAACTTCTTCCGTCATCCTTATCATTCCACGCTGCCACTTTGGACAGACAGCTTCAGAGATTTTCTACTTTGTTTAATCTTATAACTCTGTTCAGTTACTTATTGTCAGGTAAAGCCAAGTTTGTTGCTTCTAAGTAAGAAAGTTGTGGGTTCTCAGAGTTGAACACTTAAATCCAGTTTGGAGACTTCCAGTACTGAGGGAGCATTACACCGCTGACTATGTTGGCATGAAAGTAAAATGAATGGATGGAACTACTCAAAGAAGCATGGAGGTGGTCTCCCTAGTGTCCTGGTCAATATTTATCCCTTAATCAACTTTGATTTAATTGTTGGGGGGGAGTGGTGCTGTGGCTTAGAGGTAATGCCATTAGACTAGGACTCTGTGTTCATGATCTGCTGTGGCAGATAGTGAAGTTTGAATTTAATAGATCTCCTGGACTTTAAACATTAGCCTAAATGCGTGTAAGTGCTTTCAATTGTTATTAAAAAGACTGGTCTACTAATGTCCTTTAGAGAAGGAAACCTGCCATCCTCATTTGGTTCTGCCCTGCTGATGACTTCAGATCCTTGGAAGTGTGGTTTATTCTTAACGCGCTCAGTGTGAAAATAGGTAAATTCCCAGGCCGGATGGGATTTATCCTAGGATTCTCCGGGAAGCCAGGGAGGAGATTGCCAAGCCTTTGGCTTTGATCTTTATGTCATCATTGTCAACAGGGGTATTGCCAGAAGACTGGACAATAGCAAATGTTGTTCCCTTGTTTAAGAAGGGGAGTAGAGACAACCCCGGAAATTATAGACCAGTGAGCCTTTACTTCTGTTGTGGTAAAGTGTTGGAAATGGTTATGAGAGATAGGATTTATAATCATCTAGAAAGGAATAAGTTCATTAGGCATAGTAAACATGGTTTTGAGAAGGGTAGGTCATGCCTCACAAACCTTACTGCATTCTTTGAGCATGTGACCAAACAGGCGGATGAAGATAAAGTGGTTGATGTGGTGTATATGGATTTCAGTAAGACATTTGATAAGGTTCCCCGCGGTAGGCTATTGCACAAAATACAGAGGCCTGGCATTGAGGGTGATTTAGTGGGTTGGATCAGAAATTGGCGAGCTGAAAGAAGACAGTAGGTGGTGTTTGATGGGAAATATTCAGCCTGGAGTTCAGTTACTAGTGGTGTGCCACAAGGATCTGTTTTGGGTCCACTGTTTGTCATTTTCATAAATGACCTGGATGAAGGCATAGAAGGATGGGTTACTAAATTTGCAGATGACACTAAGGTCAGTGAAGTTGTAGATGGTGACGAAGGATGTTGCAGGTTACAGAAGGACATAGATAAGTTGCAAAGCTGGGCTGAGAGGTAGCAAATGGAGTTTAATGCAGAAAAGTGTGAGGTGATTCACTTTGGAAGGAGTATTAGGAATACAGATTATTGGACTAATGGTAAGATTCTTGGTAGTGTAGATGAGCAGAGAGATCCCGGTGTCCAGGTACATCGATCCTTGAATGTTGCTACCCAGATTGATAGGGTTGTTAAGAAGGCATACAGTGTGTTAGCGTTTATTGTAGAAGGATTGAGTTTCAGAACCATGAGGTCATGCTGCAGCTGTACAAAACTCTGGTGCAGCCGCACTTGAAGTATTGCGTACAATTCTGGTCACCATATTATAGGAAGGATGCGGAAGCTTTGGAAAGGGTTGAGAGGAGATTTACTAGGATGTTGCCTGGTAATGGGTGAAAGTCTTATGAGGAAAGGCTGGGGAACTTGAGATTGTTTTCATTAGAGAGAAGAAGGTTGAGAGGTGACTTAATTGAGACATATAAGATAATCAGAGGGTTGGATAGATTGGACAGTGAGAGCGTTTTTCTTCGGATGGCGATGACTAGCATGAGGGGATGTAGCTTTAAATTGAGGAGTGGTAGATATAGGACTGATGTCAGAGGTAGTTTCTTTACTCAGAGTGTAGTTTGGATGTGGAACACTCTGCCTGGAACAGTAGTAGACTCGCCAATTTTAAGGGCATTTAAAAGGTCATTAGATAGGCATATGGTTGAGAATGGAATAGTGTAGGTTAGATGGGCTTCAGAATGGTTCCACAGGTCAGTGCAACATTGAGAGCCAAAGGGCCTGTACTGCACTGTAATGTTCTATGTTCTACAGGTGGGTAAGTGCTGGCATAGCTAGTGATGCCCATCTTCTGTAAATGATTTTTTAAAAATTCTAATGATCCAGCTGTAGTGATTGTAACAAAGTCAGTCAGATGGACCTCATAGAATATGGATCATAGAATCCCTACAGAGTGGAAACAGGCCCTTCAGCCCAAAAAGTCCACACTGACCCTCTGAAGAATATCCCACCCAGATCCATTCCCCTACCCTATTACTCTACATTTCCCCTGACTAATGCACCTAACCTACACATTCCTGAACATTATGGGCAATATGGAACGGCAATGGGGAACACAGTGGCTCAGCGGTTAGCACTGCTGCCTCACAGCGCCAGGGACGCGGGTTTGATTCCAGCCTCGGGCAACTGTTTGTGTGGAGTTTGCACATTCTCCCCGTGTCTGCGTGGGTTTCCTCCAGGTGCTCAGGTTTCCTCCCACAATCCAAAGATGTGCAGGTCAGGTGACCCTCAATGTTGCGGCGACCTGTGAAACCAATCTGAAGTCCATCTAACCTACACAATTCCATTCTCGTCCATATGCCTATCCAATGACCATGCGTTCCCTGAGTGG
Organism: Chiloscyllium plagiosum; assembly: GCF_037043375.1. Lineage (NCBI taxonomy): Eukaryota > Metazoa > Chordata > Chondrichthyes > Orectolobiformes > Hemiscylliidae > Chiloscyllium > Chiloscyllium plagiosum. The sequence goes on from NW_028270166.1 coordinate 6,412,455, forward strand.
GGCTGTTAATGTGGTCCAATCAGGGACCCTTGGCTGACAGATATAAACAGGAGTGTCAGAGGTTCTGTTCACTCTGAGAGCTGATTCTGAGGGAGCTGGATTAATATCAAGGACTCTCCATGTGGAAATAAAAGGGGACTTGGTGATGGACTACCAGCCTCCATGGAGTTATTTCACCAGTCATTATTACTTTACTGTGTTTTTTAGAATGTTACTGTGGGGAAAGCTAGTTTTATGAAAGCTGAACACCTTTCATACAGATGTTGTCTCATCACATCAATATGTAACAAGATTTCTTAATTCTTGCTGTACTGCAATCCCTTTTTAAATATTTTAATCAATGACCACACTTCAAGTACTGTATTTTGTTAAAGTATGTTGTATTTTGGGATGTTCTCATGTGATGCTGTGTTTACAATACATAAAAAAGGAGTCAGCATTAACTATTGCACATTGTGCAAATCCTCAGAGGACAGAAAGGTGCAAACCTGCAAGATTAGTTCTGATGGTCAACTCACATTTATATAAAGCATTTAATATAATAACACATCCTGAGATGCTTCACAGAAGCATGATAGAAATCAAAAGTAATGCTGGACTACAAAAGTATATATTCAAGTAGATACGTAGACTTTAATAAGTGTCTGAAGAGAAGAGAGAGTTTGAGAGAGATTTAGGGACAGAATTCTAGAGCTTAGAGGCTTAGCAAGAAAAACATGGCCAACAGTGGTTAAAAGTCACTATAATCCTACTCTCCCATTTAAAGAGACAACTAGAGGAACACCACACCTCCGGTAAGGGGAAATAAAATGGAGGAGAGCTATGGTAACAACAGGTGATGCAGGAACTGAACCCACACCATCAGCATCAGCCTACATTACAAACAAATGATCCATCTAACTGGGCTAAGTGACCCAATGGCCAATGTTAGTCAGTGATGAACAAGAGGCTCGAGTTGGAGGAACATGGAGAGCTCAAAGCAATTTCAGATTGGAGGAGGTTACAGAGATAGTAAGGACCAAGTGTGTGGAAGGATTTGAAATCAAGGATGATAATGTTAAAGTTGAGATGAATGAGGGAAAATGTAGGTTAGTGAATATTTGGCATGGGTTAGATCATGGGCAGAAGCACACATCCATGGACAGTGAAAGCCACAGGCAGGCAAGGAGCGCATTGAAATCCAGGTGTCAGGTTTATTTAGGGGAAGCTGGGGAGGGCATTACAGAGGGAGCAGCTCATTGAAAATCCCCAACAGAGAATTGACAAAGATACCTGCACTTGCCTCAATCACTGACCCGAAGGCCTCCAGGTTTAAAACTGAGGATTAACTGGGAACTGAGTCAATCATCCAACATCTTGCCATTCCACATACTGTGAATAGATGCTGCAACTGTAATAGCAATGTATATCTTTAAAGCTGGTATCAGAGGAGAGCATGCAACCCGCTGTATTCTCTTATTCTAAGTAGGAGCATCTGCTATTTTTGAGCAATGAATTGACTAAACAAAATGGGTTGGGAATAAGTGACAGATTCTAACTGTTGATTTCAGACGTTCTTTTCCATTCTCTCTCACTGTTTATTTGCCCTTTAGGAATTCACAAAGCTACAGTAAGTTCCTTAAAACACAAATTTGTGTTTTGATTATTATTTGCATATGTCAAGGTGAACAAAGATAGAACCTTTCCAATTGGCATCTGCATTAGGTACAGCATGGAGTTTAGATACAGAGTAATGCTGCCTCTATAATATCCCTATCAAACACTCCCAGGACAGGGACAGCACGGGGTTAGATACAAAATAAAGGTCCCTCCACACTGTCCCCATTGAACACTCCCAGGACAGGGGCAGCACGGGGTTAGACACAGAGTAAAGCTCCCTCTACACTGTCCCCATCGAACACTCCCAGGACAGGGACAACATGCAGTTAGATACAGAGTAAAGCTTCCTCTACATTGTCCCCATTGAATACTCCCAGGACAGGGACTGTTTGGGGTTTGATAGAGCATAAAGCTCTCTCTACACTGTCCTATCAAACAGTTCCATTACTGGTATAGCACGGATTAGATACAGAGTAAAGTGCCCTCTACACTGTCCCATCAAACAGTCCCTGGACAGGTATAGCAGGGGAACTGGATACAGAATAAAGCTCCGTCTATACTGTTCTTCTCAAAATAACAGCTCAAATCTCCATTATGGATTAGTATTCAATGTAATCCTCACCCAAAACTGTTGAGAAATGTCTGAGCAAGTGTGAACACGTTTTGCTAATTCACAGATTGTTTATAGAGTTTACCTCCATATGATTACATAAATGATTTGGATGCGAGCATAAGAGGTACAGTTAGTAAGTTTGCAGATGACACCAAAATTGGAGGTGTATTGGACAGCGAAGAGGGTTATCTCAGATTACAACAGGATCTGGACCAGATGGGCCAATGGGCTGAGAAGTGGCAGATGGAGTTTAATTCAGATAAATGCCAGGTGCTGCACTTTGGGAAAACAAATCTTAGCAGGACTTATACACTTAATGGTAAAGTCCTAGGGAGAGTTGCTGAACAAAGAGACCTTGGAGTGCAGGTTCATAGCTCCTTGAAAGTGGAGTCACAGGTAGATAGGATAGTGAAGAAGGCGTTTGATATGCTTTCCTTTATTGGTCAGAGTATTGAGTACAGGAGTTGGGAGGTCATGTTGCGGCTGTACAAGACATTGGTTAGGCCACTGTTGGAATATTGCATGCAATTCTGGTCTCCTTCCTATCGGAAAGATGTTGTGAAACTTGAAAGGGTTCAGAAAAGATTTACAAGGATGTTGCCAGAGTTGGAGGATTTGAGCTTTAGGGAGAGGCTGAACAGGTTTGGGGCTGTTTTCCCTGTAGCGTCGGAGGCTGAGGGGTGACCTTATAGAGGTTTACAAAATTATGAGGGGCATGGATAGGATAAATAGACAAAGTCTTTTCCCTGGGATCGGGGAGTCCAGAACTAGAGGGCATTGGTTTAGGGTGAGAGGGGAAAGATATAAAAGAGACCTCGGGAGCAACTTTTTCACGCAGAGGGTGGTATCTGTATGGAATGAGCTGCAAGAGGAAGTGGTGGAGGCTGGTCAATTGCAACATTTAAGAAGCATTTGGATGGGTATATGAATAGGAAGGGTTTGGAGGGATATGGGCCGGGTGCTGACAGGTGGGATTAGATAGGGTTTGCATATCTGGTCGATGTGGACAGGTTGGACTGAAGGGTCTGTACATCTCTATGACTCTATGATGAGCTTTTACAACTGAATGTATTATGAATCGATCCTAGTTGGGCAGTTGCTCAAATAAAATGTCCAGCCAATAAGAAGCACACTGACAAATGCTGTCGTTTTCACGTAGTTTATTAAAAAAATGAAGTTCAAGGCATACAAGTAATAAATTGGCAGCTGCTATTTACTAGTTATTTTTTCTCTGATTGAGTTTCTACATAGAGATCTCAATCCTGTCCTTGATTTGTTTCCTATACATCTTGTAACATCTGTAACACTTAAATTCCTGCTGTGATTTTGGGGGATCATCAAAAAAGTGTCAGTTCATTTCAATTGGTAGCTTTCTTGTTTCACAGTCAGAGTCATGGAGGGTTAGCAGCACAGGCCATTTGGCCCAACTGAGTCAAAAGTTTGTCCTATGCTCCACAACAAACTCCCCCCCCCCCCCCCCAATCAATGTAAACTTCTACAGTGTGTTCACGTTGATTTTTTTCAGGTCAGCCGTAACATTTACTTCAACCACTTTCATCTGATCGAGAACTCCACTTGGGTAAAGACATTTCTCCTGTGTTTGTTTCAAATTTACCAGCAACTATCGTATACTTTGACTTCGAGCTTTGGATTCTCCCAACCACATTGAATTTAAAGTCCCTTGCTGGAATCTTGATCAGTAATCAAGGCTGGCTCCCCAGCTGAGCACTGAGGGGTACTGCGATGTCAACAGTGTTCTTTGGTTAATATGCAAGTTCCCCTCCAAGCCACTCACCATCCTGACTTGGTAAAAAAATCACCTTTCCTTCAGTGGGTGGAAATCCTGGAACTCCCTCCTGAACAGGGTTGTGGGTTTACCTAAGCAATGGTTCATAAAGGCTGCTCACCATCACCTTCTCAATGGCAACTTGGGATGGTCAATAAAAATACTGGACAGTCAGCGACTTACCACATCCTGTGAATGATTAACAATACAATGTTAAACTGAAAGTCTCATCTGCCTGTTTAGGCGGTAGAAAAACTTTACAAGCCACTACTGGATTTTCATTCCTTAGGAATGGAACAGCACAGCTAGATGCAAAGTAAACTTCTCTCCAATCAGTCCCAATAAACAGGACCTGTGCCAAATTGGAAAGCGCTGTTGACATTCAATGCACCATTAGTCATTGAGAATGAGGATTTCAACTGGGGAGCATTTTACTTCCAGGTAAAGCTCAAACCCAAATGCCTCACTTCAGCCAGATTTCTACAGCCAGCAGACATTCGAGAGACCCTTGTCTGATAAATGTGATCTGATTTTGAATCTAGACCTTTGAGGAGAAAGGATTACTTTTTCACTCTTTGTGCCACCCTATATCCTTCATGCAGAATGAAGATGGGGATGAAATGTACAATAGAACTCGTTAAGACTGGCTGACATCAGCTATTTGATGAGAGTAAAAATGCAACTGACTGTTTGATATCTCTTGCAAGATATCCATTTTCACACTGAATCTGACAATATGGATATTGTCCATTGTTGGTTCCAGTCTCTAGGTAAATACTTAAGTCTAAACTTTTAATCCCTCCCTTGTAAGTTAGAGGTCCTGATCCTTTTTTGTTGATTATGTAATTAAGCCAAATGCACTAATGTTGAAATTGTCAAATTCCACTGGATTTTCTATAGTTAACACAAACTTTAATTGCCCAATGGAATCCAAGCCTCAACTGTTGTTAATAGATCCCAATATTAACTCTCATCAATTTAAGTCAAATGTCAACTGGTGATGTGACTGGTATCCTCTGGTATTTCATTTTGAATAGAAACATAGAAAATATGGAGCAGGAGTAGGCCATTTGGCCCTCCAAGCCTGTTCCACCATTCAATATGATCATGGCTGACCATCTAACTCATTCCCTGTTCCCACTTCATCCTTGCATCCTTTGATTCCTTCAGCCCTAAGAATAAGATCTAATTCCTTCTTGAAAATATTCAATGTTTTGGCCTCAACTGCTTTCTGTGATAGAGATTTCCACAGACTCAACTGTGAAGAAATCTCTCCTCATCTCAGTCCTAAATGGCTTATCCCATATCCCTAGACTGTCACGCCTGGTTCTGGACTCTCTGCTCGTTGGGAACATCCTTCCTGCATTCACCCTGACTAGTCCTGTCAGAATGTTATATATGTTTATACACAGTCGGAGTGCTAATTTGAAACACTTCTGTAGAAAGCAGGGAATCTCAATGCTTGCACAGTTGTTAACTTGGAAAAGTCACTGGTTGAAAATAACTGATCTGCTGGTAGTTAGTTTTTGGCATGTTTCAATTGGCTGATGGGTTGGTGGGCTGACATACACCTTGAACAGATGTGTTGATGTTGAGAAAGCCATAATGACATATAGAGAGTAACGAGAGGTCAGTGAGAGAGGGATGGCAGGCGAGTTGGATTCTGAGTTGATGATTTGCAGGCAATATGACTCTGGATGAATTGGAGTTAAAAAAGAGTGGAGTTTCTGAGGTCAGTTATTGAAAAGCTTTGAGTCCTGCCTCGGCAAAAGCAGAACTAAGGGCCTCAATGACAACCAACATGAGATAGAGGTGTGAGATTTCAGAAATGGAAATATGCAGCCCCAATGATAGGCTTCAGGGATGACTCCAAACCTAGTTCAGGATCAAGCGGGTCACAGAGGTAGGGTGGCACTGCAGCAGGTTAAAATAAATATTCGTTGGATGGTAGTAGGAGTAAAAAGTGAAAGTATTGCACTTGTCTTTATAAAATAGAACACCCTTTGACTTTGCTGTAAGCATTGAAATGGGAAATGCTAGATTTATATAGCTATGGAACTAATTAATCTCTGATGATGGTTCTCATGGTAAGCTAGTGGTTAGGCTGCTCTATTCAATGTAACTTGTATTATTTTGCCGCTAAGACAACATTGTTAGGTCCCCTTAATTAGATTAGATTACTTACAGTGTGGAAACAGGCCCTTCGGCCCAACAAGTCCACACCGACCCGCCAAAGCGCAACCCATCCAGACCCATTCTGCTACATTTATCCCTTCACACTACGGGCAATTTAGCATGGCCAATTCACCTAACCTGGACATCTTTGGACTGTGGGAGGAAACCGGAGCACCCCGGGGGAAACCCACGCAGACACGGGGAGAGTGTGCAAACTCCACACAGTCAGTCGCCTGAGTCGGGAATTGAACCCGGATCCCTGGTGCTGTGAGGCAGCAGTGCTAACCACTGTGCCACTGTGCCACCGTGCCACCCACAAGTTTTTGCAATTTAACTCAAGTGCTTTCTGAGGATAATTACTCGTCCTTCGGCAGATCCTGAGTTCAATTTCAGCTCAGAAGAAACTGGCTAGAAACAGATGATGTCCCTTTTTCTCACAAATGTGAAGAAGTGCAAGAACTCTGCGATGCATCAAAACATTTACACAGTTATTTATGGGATTTACGACTCAAGATTGCAGGCTTCAGATATTGAGGCAAATATTCCATGTGTTGAGCTAGATATTAACTCTGGTTTCGTAACATTCGCTAATCACCAGTCCTCACTTAAGAATTGTGCCATAGTTAGGTCACAACTGATGATCCCTCGGATATGCTGCTGTCAGGTTGATGTTCGCGGAACTCTGTCAGGAAGAAGATCCAGAGCTGCGGAGAAAAAGAAGACAAAAATAAGTTACATGATCAATTACAGGATTGCAACTAGCCAAAAGAAAATGGATATTTTCTTGGGAATTTTTAAAATTAAATTTTTAAAAATAATTAGCTCTTAGTCTGCAGATAGTACTGGCAAATCCAGCATTTCTTGCACAGGTCACTTCAGAGGGCATTTAAGATCACAAGATGCAGGAGAAATAGGCTGTTCAGCCCATTGCATCTGTTCTGCCATTCAAATAGGTCATGGCTGATTTGATAACACTCACCACCATTCTCCTACCTTTTCCCCATGACCCTTGATTCCCCTTACTGATTAAAAATCTATCTCAGTCTTGAATATACTTGATAACCTTGACAGTCTTCTGCGATTAGAATTTCACAGATTCACAACCCTTTGAGAGAAGAAATTCCTCCTCATCTCTGTCTGAAATGCGTGACCTGTTACTCTGAGATTATGCCCTCTGATCCGAGAATCTCCCACCAGTGAAAACAACATCTACATATCTATCCTGTCAAGCCCACCAACCCTCCCCCCAACACCACCTCCCCCAAGAATCTTGTGTGTTTCAGTAAGGTCTCCTCTCCTTCTTGTAAGCTCCAATGAGTACAAGCTCAACCTACTCAATCTCTCCTAAGAAGAAAATCTCTCCAGACCTTAGATCAACCTAGTGAATCTTCTCTGCTACCTCCAACATTACTATATCTGCCCTCAGAAAATTGAAACCAAAAGTGTTCACTGTATTCCAGGTGTTGGCTGATTTCTGCCTTGTGTAGTTTTAGCAAACCCTCCCTAATTGTAAACTCCACTCCCTTTGAAATAAAGGCCAAGATTCTATTTGCCTTCCCTATTACCCACTGAACTTGGCTCCAGGCTTTTTGTGATTCATGCACACAGAGTCTTAAATCGCTCTGATGTGCAGCCTTCTGCAATCTTTCTACTTTTAAATAATATCCAGCTCCTGGACCTAAAATACATCACATCCAGACTGAGTAAAGGCAGTCGGCATTGGAACCAGTGCTTTTTCACACTTCTTTTTTTCCAGGGATATGGGCATCTTTGGAAAGGCCAGAATTTATTTCATCACTAATCATTCTTGAACGGACTTGTGTGCAAGACCATTTTTGGGGGCGCGTTGTTCTGGATCTGGAATCATAGATAAGCCAGAGTGGGTCAGGCTCAAACCCAGATGGATTTTATTTTAATGACAATCACAATTTTTTCATACCCATTGTTATAGGGATTAGTTCCAATTCCAGATTTTTTTTAACTAAACTATCACCAAATCACCTGTTTCACAGCAATTTACAATTTACCCTAGTGGGTAGTGCAACAATAGCAATCCAATTTCAGATTTTTAAGCTGCTGCAGTGAGACTTGAACCCACTTCACCAAGGTACCTGGAAGGTTTATTAGCACAGTGACATTATCGCTGCACCACCACCTCCAATATGGAGAAAATGAGGACTGCAGATGCTGGAGATCAGATTTGGAAAGTGTGACACTGGAAAAGCACAGCAGATCAGGCAGCATGCGAGGAGCAGGGGAATATGCCTTATGATGAAGACATAAGCCCTTCATTGCTAAATAGTTATACCTACCCATGTCAAATATATTTTTAATTTTTAAGGTATATGAATTAAAATTCAGGTTATGATTTGACTGTAGTGAGATTGGAATTCATGTCCATGATACACTATGTGCCTAAGACTTGGAATGTTATGCCAGAAAAGATATCATATGACACAAGGTTATAGTCCAACAGGTTTATGTGATATCACAAGCTTTAGGAGATAGCTGCTCCCTTGTGAGGTGAAGTGAAGGAGCAGCACCCCAAAAGCTTGTGATTTCAAATAAACCTGTTGGACTATAACCTGGTGTTGCATGACTTGTGACTTTGTCCACCCCAGTCCAACACCAGCACCTCCACATCATGAAAAGATATCATGCAACAAACTGTAAGGACCAAGCCCTGATATATAATACAGAAAAGATTTGCAAACTATCTATCTGAGAAAATACAAATCGCTTAAGAGTTTTGCACAAGAGGTGGTTAGTACTGCTGCCTAACAGCACCAGGGTCCTAGGTTCAATTCCATAGTGTTAGTCAGAGGGGGGTGGGTTGCTCTTCGGAAGGTCGGTGTGGACTTGTTGGGCCGAATGGCCTGTTTCCACACTTAGGGAATCTAATCTAATCTAATTGAGCTGCCTTATCACAACACAATCCCATCAATAGTTACACAGATACACAATATGGTTTGCCAGTACCATTGGGTAAAGGAAGAACATTAGCCTGGAAAGGGATCTTTTTCATCCTCTGCAACATTCAGATGGGACTTTGAATGTCCTAAATCCCAGCAAACAGAGGTGCCTCTGACACTGCAGCACTTCCACGACACTGCAGTGAAGTCCCAGCTTTGATTCTAGTGGGAGTTCAACTCCCAGCATTCTGAATGAAAAGCCAGAATGTAACTTGCTGGCTGTGTGAATGTTATTGGCATACAATTCCTCAGTGTGATCTCACCCTCATGTCCCTGGGAAACGTTAAGACGCAGGAGTCAGGCTTTTCTCCACACCAATACAGATCTACATATTGCAGTAAATAGTTTAGTTTGAACAAAGGAAAGAAAGATTTGCAGTGCAGCCAAATTGTGCACAGCAAGCTGCCAAAACAGCGAGATAATCTGCTTTAGTGATGTTGGCTGGGGATGAATGTTGGCCAAGGAAATGGGAAGAACATCTCTCCTCTGAAAAAACACTCCAGAAGCGAGGCCATTGCTCTTGATCTGTAGAAGCTGATTTGGCTCAACTATCATCTGCTTTAAGAAAAAAGCATTGAGTATAGGAGTTGGGAGATCATGTTGTGGCTGTACTGGACATTGGTTAGGACACATCTAGAATATAGTGTGCAATTCTGGTCTCCCTCCTACATGAAGGATGTTGTGAAACTTGAAAGGGTTCAGAAAAGATTTACAAGGATGGTACCAGGGTTGGTGTGTTTGAGATATCGGGAGAGGCTCAATAGGCTAAGGCTGTTTTCCCTGGAGCGTCGGAGGCTGAGGGGTGACCTTATAAAGGTTTATAAAATCATGAGGGGTGTGGATAGGGTAAATAGACAAGATATTTTCCCCGGGAGAGGGGAGACCAGAACTAGAGGGCAAAGGTTTAGGGTGAGAGGGGAAAGATTTAAAAGGGACCTAAGGGGCAATTTTTTCATGCAAAGGGTGGTGCGTGTATGGATTGGGCTACCAGAGGAAGTGGTGGAGGCTGGTACAATTACAATATTTAAAAGGCATCTGGATGGGTAACTGAACAGGAAAAGTTGAGAGGGATATGGGCCAAGGCCTGGCAAATCAGATTAGCTTAGGATATCTGGTTGGCATGGATGCGTTGGACCAAAGGATCTATTTCCATGCTGTACATCTCTATGATTCTATAACTAAAGAGGATAGCATCAGCTTCTCACTTCCCCAGCAGCTACAGACTGGACGTTAACAAAGAAACACATTGAATGTTAGTTCTGCTAAGGGTCACACTGTTTTGGAAATGGCCTGACTGATGTTATGAATATCGCTCCTATTCTATTATTATCTGTACAATTAATTGTCTTCCATTACGGCACCTCTAACAGTCCATTACTTCTTCACTAGTGCACTGGGAGTCTCAATTTACTCCCAGTACTCAAATTTCACAGACTGGAACCTCAGCTTACAAGACTCTGACTCAGGAACAAGAGGGAACCCACTAAACCATGAGCCCAATGGGCTGAATGGCCTCTTTCTGCACTTAGGAAATCCATGATTCTATGAAGCATATCTGATGGCATTGTATCTAACAATGCCACAACCGATCCCAATTTGGAGGAGTGTACTGCCGGGACACACACACATGCAGTTGCTGTTTGGGTGATTGGGATCAGGCTCACCCGTTAACTGCACCTTGCAGCAACATTCTCTGAGGAAACGTTCATTGGGTTGGTGCATTAGAGACTGCTGCTCACCCCTGTACCTCAACAAGGTGTAAGGTCAATGACTTTAGGAAAGAAAATGATTTTAAATATTATTTCTAGGGAAGAGAAAAGACTGGACTGATTAAGTTAAGCTTGCTGTATAAGTGGCACGGTGGCTCAGTGGTTAGTGCTGCTACCTCATAGTGAGGGACCCAGATTCAATTCTAGCCTCAGGCAATTGTCTGTGTGGGGTTTGCACATTCTCCCTGTGTCTGTGTGGGCTTCCTCCCACAGTCCAAAGATGGAAGGTTAGGTGAGATGGCCATGCTAAATTGCCCTGTAGTGTTCAAAGATGTGTAGACTAGGTGGATTAGCTGTGGGAAATGCATGGTTACAGGGTAGGTCTGGGTGAACTGAATCAGCTTTATTGTCACATGTCGGAAGCTCTTTTGTGGGTCGGTGCAGACTTGATGGGCTGAATGGCCTCTTTCTGCACTGTAGAGATTCTATGTACCTTGTCAAGGTGACTACAGGTCTGTGTTGCCAAACTGAAGTGGCAGCTGCTGAAAGAGAAGCACTGATTATTTTTCACCAAGATAATTAGCTAAATGGCTAAAAATTGTGCATGGAATTTTATGCTGTTAGCCTTCCAGAAACAATTAAGCAGTTCAAAACAAAAAAGAGAATAGGAGTTAACCTGGTTATGGTGTAATAGACAACTGCTTTACAAGAACTGAGCTGTCTCAGCATGGATGGGGAAGGGGCTGTGACAGCAGGAAACTTGCAGATCTCTGAATAGCTCTTTGTGTCTAGATACTGGGACAGAGAGTCCGGGCTGCTTTTGATGAAAACGTGTTGAACAGATCGCGGCTAATATGAATCATTTTGCCTCGGGAGTGATTGCGAATGAGAAAATGAATAAACATCACGGTTAGATACACTGGTTGGGGCTGCCAGTCATTAACAGTTTATGGGAACTCAGAGATACACAATGGAGAGGGACTGGAGCATTGTCCACCTATAATCCAGCTCCAATTCCACTCTCCCACTGACCCCCCACCCCCACTCACTCCCTTCCATCACCCAAGTTCACTCTCCCAATGCGTGTCCAAACTTTAAAGGGGAGAGAAAGAGAGAGAGAGAGAATGTTGGAGCTGGAGTCTGGCATCTCCTTAAGATAGTTTGTAAATCATTTAACAGCAGAAAAGAGTGAAAGAAATTTTGTCTGAAATTATTTAAAATCAACTGGAGACCCTTCCTAGACATTCAACATTTGCAACTCTGCTTATAATCCACCATCTTCTGGGTCTTAGGAACTTTTGGGGACGTGTAATAAAAAGGAATATTACTGTAGAGTGTTCCAACCAAAGACTGGGAGATAATTTTTAAGGTGATAAGATAATTTATTTTCCCAGTGTGAAGTTCAATCAAAGAAAGGAAACACATAGCACAAGTTGCACCCTCAGGATATGCCAAAGCCCTTTGGATCTAATGAAGCACTTTTGAAGAGAACGGCAAAGTGTCAATTAGCAGAGACTGAGCAATATTAACTCCTCTGTCACAGCCACACAAAGCCTATCCCACTCTCAGATTGAGATATACAGAGAGAGAGAGATAGCGAGATAGAGACACACACACACACGTATTTTCTATTTCACACATGCACACTCACTCTCACAAACATCCCCTCACATGTCACATTCACTGCACACTCACTTTCTCACACACACTGTTACACACACATTCACTGACACAAACACACTGTCACACACACTGTCTCTCATACACACACTCATTATCACACTCTCATGTCACCTATACACTCACTGTTTAGACAGGTATAAAATGTAATCACGATCATACGTGCTTGGTGATTACTCTCTCTCTCTCTCTATCTCTCACACACACACATACACATACACACATTTACTGTCACACACACTCACCGTCACTCACACAATTTCACACACACTGTCACACACACTTACGGTCACACTCACACTCACTATCATACAGACCATCACTGTCACATACACTGATTCATTGGCACACACATGATGTCACTCACACACTCCTGCTGTCACACGCACACAAATTCACTTTCACATGTGCGCATTCCCTCCTGCATACACACAATTCTACTCTGCCAGTATCAGCTGCTCCATTTCCAGGCCGATATGTTTGAATTTGGTCAGATGTTCTGCTGAAGCTGTCACTGAAACTCACTGCAGCAGAATGAGGTCAAAAAATAATCAGGCAATTCTACATGAAATCCCAACTTTAGTTATAAAACCTCGCTGCATCCGAGTCTGGAACTTGTCAGGGTTAAGATAGCAGTACAGCAAGAGGAAAAGCAAGAGGAGGGTGGGTGGAGGTGACTGTGGGATGGGCACTTAAAGTCAGGGAATGGACAGGAAGCCCTCCAGAAAAGGCATCTTTCCAGAAATGAATGTATCTTACACCCTGCAGAAGGCAGGATTTTTGGGAGGCTTTGGGTAATACCCTGATACAGTCTGGTGGGATTGTTGATGGACAAGATCACCCATGAAACTGTCAGAATTGTTACTCAGGACTAATCTGTCCTACTTTCAATTACCACTTGCCCACTGTCCAACAGCTACCCCACAGCTGCCTATCAGGAGGAATTTAAATAGTCTATATTACTGGCGAGAAATGGACAATCACGGTTAACCCAGGGAAAATTGGCTCTAGGATCAGGGAATGTAAATGATGCTGTATAAATCTAAGTCAGGTTAGATCTAACCAGACAACTTTGCTTAACTACAATCTTTGGATAAACCAGAGTTTCCTTTGCTGATGGGCATCGAAATACAGCAAGTGTTTGCTTTTCCCAGGCCACCTCTAAATCCATCCATGCAGTTCAAATCCCTGCTTCTATTAATTTCCCCATCAATCCACTTGAAGATAACAGCAGACTAACCTGCCTCAAACTCATGAGGCAATGGCATTATGATAAACAACAATCGAATCACCAAGGCTCTAAAATGCACACCAATCCACTAACTGGCATTATGGGATTTGAACCCGTGTCCCCAAACCTCTGGACTTCTAGTCTAGTAACATTACCATTGCACCATCATCTCCTTCAATCAGCCAACCTTCTCTCCTATGAAGATATCAATTTCGATTCAGTCAGCAATACTCCACTCCACTTCAGAGTCTTGAACACATAATTGAGACTGAAACTATAATGGAGTACTGAGGGAATGCATCATTGTTGGAGGTACCCATCATTTGAATGAGATATTAAACTTGAGGCTCTGTCTGCTCTTTGAGGTGAATGAAAAATATCCACAACAGCATTGTTCAAGAGAAAAGCAGGGATTTCTCCTGGCACCGTGACCGACACTTACCCCCTAATTAATCTCAGCTGCAGATTGGCATGGATGAAGTTTGAGGGTGGCACGGTGGCTCAGTGGTTGACACTGCTTCACAGCACCACGAACTTAGGTTCAATTACAGCCTGAGTGGAGCTTGCATGTTCTCTCTGTGTCTGCCACAGTCCAATGATTCACATGTTAGGTGGATTTGACATGTTAAATTGCTCCGTGGTATACAGGCTCGGCTCGGTGGGTTAGCCATGATAAATGTGAGGTTACGGGGGAGGTGTTGGAATGCTCTTCAGAGAGTCAGCACAGACTTGATGGGCTGAATAGCCTCTTTCTGCACTGTATTCTATGGGATTCTATGATCAGTGGGTTACAACCTCCAGCTTCAAGTCCACTCCATGATGTGCGCACAAATATCTAGGCTGACACTCCTGTGCAGTACTGAGGAAGTGCTGCACTGTGGAAGGTGATATCTTTTAGATGGGATGTAAAATCAAGGTCCAACTTGCTTTTTCGGGTGGACATAAAAGATCAGTGACATTAGTTGAAGATGATTGGGGAGATAACCTGGGAAGTAGTAACCCCTTAATTAACAACACAAAAATAATATCACCTGGTCACAATCACATGTGTGTTTGTGGGATCTTGCTCTGTGCTAATTAGCTGCTATATGTCATACATTATAACAATGATTTCATATCCAAAGTACTTCACTGACTGTAAAGAGCTTCACAACATTCAGTGTTCATGAATGACATTGTATAAGCTATAACTTTTCTCTTTAATCCTATATCACCAGATCTGCTGAGTGTTTTCAAGATTTTCATTTCTTTCCGCGAAAAAATGTGGTGATCTAGTCATTATCTCATTATTACTTGTGGGACCTGGCTACACATAAATTGACATCCCCATTCCCGTGTTACCCTGACTGAGCTTTGAACATCCCTCGTTGGGAAGTACTCGGCATGCCCTGTGTTGGTGCAAGTCAAATGTTCCTTTCATGCAGGTGCGTGGGACATCAGAACATATCAGTCTGCAATTCCCTTGCAGGTTCGGTTAATCCATGAAGGCTAGCCACCTGAGATCTGAACACAAAACTCCCCTCAGCCCATCTGCTGCTGAAACCCTCATTCACAACTGCTTTGCCCCTTCACTTCCAAATACTCTCCTAAACCTGAGCACCTCCATAACTCTGCTGCATCTGCATCCTAACTTGCACTGCATCTCAATCACCCATCACCTCCTGTCCTCTCTTCTTTATGGAGCTCTCTGTTCAGAAACACCTCAATGTTAAAACTACCATCCTTGTTTTCAAACCTTTCCATAACCTTTTCCTCCACTATCTCTGTACCTCCTCTTGCCTTACAGTGGTTGAGATGTATCTTTGATAGATTGTGCACTCCTGAGTTTAAGACGTTGCCTCTACATGGTAAGGTCGACAGCTACGGAGGCCTTATCTTCTGAAATTCCCTCCCTGTGGTGGCACAGTGGCTAGCACTACTGCCTCACAGCGCCTGGGTCCTGGGTTTGATTCCAGCCTTGGGAGACTATCTGTGTGGAGTTTGCACACTTGCCCCATGTCCGTATGGGTTTGTTCCAGTTTCCTCCCACAGTCCAAAGGTTAGGGGGATTGGCCGTAGGAAATTGTGCAGGCTGGATGGACTAGCTATGGGAAATGCAGGGCTACAGGGATAGGGTGGGTCTGGGTGGGATACTGTTCAGAGGATGTGTGTGGATTCAATGGGCTGAATGACCTGCTTCCACACTGTCAGGATTCTATGAAATCTCTCCGCTTCTGCCAACCTTTCTCATTTGTCCTAATGTCTCCTTGTGCATGGCTTGATATCTTCTAGGAAACTCTTTAGGAATCCTTATAATATTAAAGGTGACTTGTAAGTTTTGTTGCAATTGCCCCATGCAGCATTTAGTGCAGCCGGAGTTGGAATCTCCAGGAGGAGATGGGAGAAACTGGGATAACTAAACAAACTCTGGAGATACAAGTGGCAGTGCAAGAGTTAAAAAGGAAGGCATTTAGGCGCGAGTTCACTGTGAAGGGCCCTTGTTGTCTTTTCAAGAGGTGGACCACAGCTAACTCATTATTCCGGCTCTCTCCATTTGAAAGGAGTCGATGGGAAAGTTTAGACAAGGGGAGCTTGTGATCCCGCAGTCGCAGAATTAATTTGCATAGATTTACATAAGGTTTCCTTTTCTTGTGTCTGAACTTGAATAACAAACTGCCACTTGTGTCTCGAAAGAATTAACGGCTGTAAACTATTTTCACATAGCTATGGGAGCGGGCATAGCAAGGGGGGAACATACTCATGGATAAGTATAATGTGAGTAGCTAGATTAATCGTCTGAGTCAGGGGAGAGGTATTTCCAATCTCTGAATTTAGCATTGGTCAAACTGCATTCCTCCTTACCTCAGCTCAAAAAGTTGGGTTGTCCGAGATAAGACATTTCCCATGCTCATTGCCAATTATCACTCGAACCAACATCCCCTTCTCTTTGGTTAACACATGGAATTAAGTAAAAATGCATCATTGGAGTGTAAAATTTGACAGTCAGACATGCAAAGTGGTTTTATATTCTTACAAATTTGTTCATGGGACTTGAATGTTGTTGATTTGACCAATATGTATTATACATCTCAGTTAAGAGTCAGCCACATTGCTATGGGTCTGGAGTCACATGTAGGCCAGACCTGGTAAAGATGAAGGGCTTGTGCCCGAAACATCGATTCTCCTGCTCTTCCGATGCTGCCTGACCTGCTGCGCTTTTCCAGCGCCACACTTTTCGATGCTGATCTCCAGCATCTGCAGTCCTCAGTTTCTCATGGTAAGGATGGTAGATTTCCTTCCTTACACAGGACGCCATTAACCAAGTGGGTTTTTACAAAACTTGAAAGTGGTTACACAGCCACTATTCAGCTAACTTTTCTTTTTCAATCCAGAATTCTATTGAATTTAATTTCCACCATTGGCCATGGCAGGATTTGAACACATGTCTCCAGAACGTTAGCCCAGAGTTCTGGATTACTAACCACTACCTTCCCAAAAAACACAGGTCAAACAGTTAGTTTTTAAAGTCTAGGTTCAGGAATAGGCCAACCAGCCCCTCAAACCTGCTCTACCATCTGGATCACAGCTGATTGTTTACTGTAATGCTATTTTTTTGCATTATCCTGAGGGAAAGAAAGGCAGGAAAGTTCAGGGAAGGTACATCAGTGCTTAGAGCTTAACTGCTGAAGACAGTCTCCAATGGTGAAGGACCTAAAATTTGAGATGTTCAGAAGATTACAATTGCAGGAACACAAAGATCTCAGACAGTCATAGGTCTGGAGGAATCCAGAGTTGGGAAGCGATGAGGGAGTGAATAGATCTAAAAACAAGGACAAAAATTTTAAAATCAATTTGGATCTTAAACAGAAGCCAATGATGATCATTTTATTGGGATGGTATTATAGACCCCCTAATAGTCAGTGGAAAATTGAGAAACCAATTTGTAAGGAGATTTCAGTTATCTGTAAAAACAATACGGTGGTTATGGTTGGGGAGTTTAACTTTCCAAAGATAGACTGGGACTGCCATAGTGTTAAGGGTTGATATGGAGAGGAATTTGTTCACTGTGTACAAGAAAATTTTCTGAATCAGTATGTGGATGTACCTACTAGAAAAGGTGCAAAACTTGACCTTCTCTTGGGAAATAGGGCAGGGAAAGTGTCTGAGGTGTCAATAGGTAAGCACTTTGGGGCCAGTGACCATAATTCTATTTGTTTTAAAATAGTGATGGAAAAGGATAGACCAGATCTAACAGCTGAATTTCTAAATTGGAAGAAGGCTACTTTTGACGGTATTAGACAAGAACTTTCAAAAGCTGATTAAGTGCAGATGTTCGCAGGCAAAGGGACGGCTGGAAATGAGAAGCCTTCAGAAATGAGATAATGAGAATCCAGAGAAAGTATATTCCTGTTAGTGTGAAAGGAAAGGCTGGTGGGTATAGGGAATGCTGGATGACAAAGAAATTGACAATTTGGTTAAGAAAAACAAGGAAGCATATGTCAGGTATAGAGTACAACCTTAGAAGAGTATAAAGGCTGTAGGAGTATACTTAAGAGAAATCAGGAGGGTGAAAAGGGGACACGAGATAGCTTTGGCAAATACAGTTAAGGAGAATCCAAAGGGTTTTTACAAATACATTAAGGACAAAAGGGTAACTAGGGAGAGAATAGGGCCCCTCAAAGATCAGCAAGGCAGGCTTTGTGTAGGCCCGCAGGAGATGGGGAGATACTAAATGAGTGTTTTGCATCAGTATTTACTGTGGAAAAGGACATGGAAGATAATAGAATGTGGGGAAATAGATGGTGACATCTTGAAAAATGTCCATATTACAGAGGAGAAAGTGCTGGATGTCTTGAAACACATGAAGGTGGATAAATCCCCAGGACCTGATCAGGCGTACCCAGGAACTCTGTGGGTAGCTAAGGAAGTGATTGCTGGGCTAGAGTGGTGCTGGAAAAGCACAGCAGTTCAGGCAGCATCCAAGGAGCAGGCAAATCAATGTTTTGGGCAAAAGCCCTTCATCAGTCCCGATGAAGGGCTTTTGCCCGAAACGTCAATTTTCCTGCTACTCAGATGCTGCCTGAACTGCTGTGCTTTTCCAGCACCACTCTAATCTAGAATCTGGTTTCCAGCATTTGCAGTCATTGTTTTTACCTAATTGATTGCTGGTCCCCTTGCTGAGATATTTGCAATATCAGTAGTCACAGGTGATGTGCCAGAAGACTGGAGGTAGGCTACGTGGTGTCACTGTTTAAGAAAGGTTGTAAGGACAAGCCAGGGAACTGCAGACCAGTGGTGGTGGACACGTTGTTGGAGGGAATCCTGAGGGACAGGATTTACACATATTTGGAAAGGCATGACTGATTAGGGATAGTCAAAATGCCTTTGTGCATGGGAAATCCTGTCTCACAAACTTGAGTTTTTTGAAAAAAGTAACGAAGAGGATTGATGAGGGCAGAGTGGTAGATGTGATCTATATGGATTTCAGTAAGGCGTTCGACAAGTTTCCCCATAGGAGACTGGTCAGCAAGGTTAGATCTCATGGAGTATAGGGAGAACTAGCCATTTGGATGCAGAACTGGCTCAAAGGTAGAAAGAGGGTGGAGGTGGAGAGTTGTTTTTCAGACTTCAGGTCTGTGACCAGCGGAGTGCCACAAGGATTGGTGCTGGATCCGCTATTTTTCATCATTTACATAAATGATTTGGATGTAAGCATAAGAGATATAGTTAGTAAGTTTGCAGATTGCACCAAAATTGGAGGTGTAGTGGACAGCGAAGAAGGTTACCTCGGAATACAACAGAATCTTGATCAGATGGGTCCATGGGCTGAGAAGTGACAGATGGAGTTTAATTTAGATAAATACGAGGTGCTGCATTTTGTGGAAGCAAATCTTAGCAGGACTTACGCACTTAATATTAAGGTCCTAGGGAGTGTTTTTGAACAAAGAGACCTTGGAGTGCAGGTTCATAGCTCCTTGAAAGTGGAGTCGCAGGTAGATAGGATAGTGAAGAAGGCGTTTGGTATGCTTTCCTTTATTGGTCAGAGCATTGAGTATAGGAGTTGGGAGGTCATGTTGTAGTTGCCGAGGACATTAGTTAGGCCACTGTTGGAATATTGCGTGCAATTGGAAGGATGTTGTGAAACTTGAAAGTGTTCAGAAAAGATTTACAAGGATATTGCCAGGGTTAAAGGGTTTGTGCTATAGGGAGAGGCTAAACAGGCTGTGGCTGTTTTCCCTGGAGCATCGAAGGCTAAAGGGTGACCTCATAGAGGTTTATGAAATTATGAGGGGCATGGATAGGGTAAACAGGCAAAGTTTTTTCCCTGGGATGGGGGAGTCCAGAACTAGAGGGCATAGGTTTAGGGTGAGAGGGGAAAGATATAAAAAGGACCTAAAGGGAAACTTTTTCACCCAAAGGGTGGTGTGTGTATGGAATGAACTGCCAGAGGAAGTGGTGGAAGCTGGTACAATTGCAACATTTAAAAGGCATTTGGATGGGTATACGAATAGGAAGTGTTTGGAGGAATATGGGCCAAGTGCTGGCAAATGGGACGAGATTAGGGAGGGATATCTGGTTGGCATGGACGAGTTGGACTGAAGCGTCTGTACATCTCTATGACTCTATGAAATTCAAAATAGACGGGGTAATGAGTGACACAGACAGTAGAATGTTGGATGACCTAGCACCTTACAGAAGGTAGAATGGCTAATGAGAGGCATACATGACAAGTAAGTGCCAATGGTAATTTAATGGACAGTAAGCACTCTTGTGTGTTCAAGTCTCACTCCAATAATCCAGCATGTGGATGAGGGTAGAGCAGTGGATGTAGTGTACATGGATTTTAGTAAGGCATTTGATAAGGTTCCCCATGGTAGGCTTATGCGGAAAGACAGGAGGCAGGGATAGTGGGAAATTTGGCCAGTTGGATAGAGAACTGGCTAACCGGTCGAAGTCAGAGAGTGGTGGTAGATGGTAAATATTCAGCCTGGAGCCCAGTTACAAGTGGAGTTCCGCAGGGATCAGTTCTGGGTCCTCTGCTGTTTGTAATTTTTATTAATGACTTGGAAGAGGGAGTTGAAGGGTAAATTTGCAGACGATACGAAGATTGGTGGAGTTGTGGATAGTGAGGAGAGCTGTTGTCAGCTGCAAAGGGACTTAGATATGATGCAGAACTGGGCTGAAGAATGGCAGATAGAGTTCAACCCTGTCAAGTGTGAGGATGTCCATTTTGGAAGGACAAATAAGAAAGCGGAATACAGGGTTAATGGTAGGGTTCTTAGTAAGGTGGAGGAGCAGAAGGATCTTGGGGTCTATGTTCATAGCTCTTTGAAAGTTGCCACTCAGGTGGATAGAGCTTGTAAGAAGGCCTATGGTGTATTAGCGTTCATTAGCAGAGGGATTGAATTCAAGAGTCGTGAAGTGATGTTGCAGCTGTATAGGACCTTGGTAAGGCCACATTTGGAGTACTGTGTGCAGTTCTGGTCGCCTCACTTTAGGAAAGATGTGGAAGTTTTGGAGAGGGTGCAGAGGAGATTTACCAGGATGTTGCCTGGAATGGAGAATAGGTCGTACGAGGATAGGTTGAGAGTGCTAGGCCTTTTCTCATTGGAACGGCGAAGGATGAGGGGTGACTTGATAGAGGTTTATAAGATGATCAGGGGAATAGATAGAGTAGACAGTCAGAGACCTTTTCCCCGGGTACAACAGAGTGTTACAAGGGGACATAAATTCAAGGTGAAGGGTGGAAGGTATAGGGGGGATGTCAGGGGTAGGTTCTTTACCCAGAGAGTGGTGGGGGCATGGAATGCGCTGCCTGCGGGAGTGGCAGAGTCAGCATCATTGGTGACCTCTAAGCGGCAACTGGATAGGTACATGGATAGGTGCTTAAGCTAGGACAAATGTTCGGCACAACATCGCGGGCCGAAGGGCCTGTTCTGTGCTGTATTGTTCTATGTTCTATGTTCTGTCATTCCCAATGCAATACTGAGGAACTGTCAAACTGTCAGTGGTGACATTGTTCGATTGGGACAAGACTACACTCTCAGGGGATGTAAAGGCCTCGTAACTACTATTTGAAGGAAAGCGCTTTGTTCTGGTCGCAGATTTATCCTTCAATGAAAATACTGGACAGACCTGTTCTACAGAATACTTGTATTTGACTTGAAATGTTAACTCTGTTTCTCTGCACGCAGATGCTACCAGACCTGCAGAGTTTCTCCAGCACTTTCTATTTTTCTTCCAGATTTCTAACATCCAGAGTATTTTGTTTTTACAAAGCACACTATCTGGTCATTATCTCACTGTTGTTTCTGGGATACAAGGTTGAGTCTTGACCAGACAGCAAGCAGACTTCTTTCCCTAAAGGACATTAGTGCTTCAGATGTGTGTACTTGTATATGAGAATTACTGGTCATCATTACTGAAACTAGCTTGCAATCCCAGATTTATTAACTGAAAGTAAATTCCACCAACTCGTGTAGTGGGAATTTAATCCATTTCCATGGGCATTAACCTGAGTCCTTGGAGTGACAATCCAAGTGACATTACCACTATCTCTCATCATCTACCAGTAATTCTCTTCCATTCCCTTTTAGACTTTCAAATATGAGCAGAAGCAAATTGTCATCAATCTCAGGGGACTACTACAAAGAAGAGACATCCTTCCTAAAGGGTAGGACCAGAACTGTCATTAACGCTCCAGCTGAGGCCAGAACACACACAGTAAGTGCTGGAGAAACTCAGCAGGTCTGGCATCATCTGTGGAGAGAGAAACAGAGTTAACATTTTGAGTCCAATATGGCACTTTAGCCTTGAGGATGATCACTTCAGTTTTACATCGTAATCCTCCATGCATATAGTGAAATGACACAGATGCTGTGTGCATTGCTCTGGATGATGTTAAGGTTCTTGTCTGTTGTTGGAGCTACACGCATTCTGTCAAATGGAGAGTATTCCATCACACTTCTGACTTGTGCCCTCTTCATTGATGGGCAGACTTTGCAGAGTCACAAGGTGAGTTACTTCCAATAAAAGTTGCAGCTTCAAACCTGCTGTCATAGCCTCACCATTTATCTAGTTTGTCTGGTTCAGTTCATGGTCAATGGTAACCGTACAATGTTGATGATTGGTGATTTAGTGATGTCATTGAATATCAAGGGGAGATAGTTAGATATGCTCTTCTTGGAAATGGTCATTGCCTGGTACTTGTGTGGCATGAATGTTTTTTGCCACTTGTCAGCCCAAACCTTAATTTTGGGGTATGTTGGACCACATTGGCAAGCAACTCAAAGTCAAAGAAGTCTATGGGGACTGGAAGCACATAAATGGGGTTAGATCACAAATTAATTATGATCTTCTTGAATGGCAGCAGAGGATGGGGGCAAAACAGGGGGTTTTGACTGTGTATGTGTGCGTGTGTGCACTTAAAAGCCACCTCCTGTCCTTATAAGACCTGATATGGAAGGACAAAGTCAGAAGTCACATGACACCAGGTTATAGTCTAACAGGTTTATTTGAAATCACAAACTTTCGGAGCACTGACCCTTCACCAGGCACTTCACCTGATGAAGGAGCAGTGTTTCGAAAGCTTGTGATTTCAAATAAATCTGTTGGACTATACTCTGGTGTCATGTGACTTCTGACTTTGTCTATAAGACCTGGATTGGGTAAGATGGCGGGTGAATTCCCTGTAAAGGACATTCATTGGTCGATCATTGGAGTTTCTTCACAACTGAAAAGTTTGTGAGGGATCACTGTAGCAATCCCAATGTTTAAGGCAGACAGCATCAGGAGGTGCAGAAGTTGATGTTTCGGCTGTAACCCTTCTCGAGTCCTGAAGAAGGGTTACACCAGAGACGTCGACTTCTGCACCTCCTGATACTGCTTGCCTTGCTGTGTTCTTCCAGCCTCCTGCCTGTCAACTTTGGATTCTAGCATCTGCAGTTTTTTTGTCTCTACCGCTGTGATCTCCAGCATTGGTTGTTTTCAGTTCAAGAGAAATTCCTCCTCTCCTTCTCTCTCCACTTCCAAAATGGTATTCCTTGATACTGAAGACCACAGAGCGAGCAATTCCCAAAATGCTTGAAGGGAGGTGTCTTCTGTATCCATGAACTACAGAGGGATATAAAACCTGCAAAGTTTCCCATTCTCAATCAGTGACATGTCTGCATGAAAAGTGTGTGTGGGGAGGACACCCAGAGAGAACAGCAGCAGTGACAGTCCTATGCTCTGCAAGGCCAAATACAAACAGGATAAGACCATTAAACTCAAAAATTGAGGATACTTGATCTCTTAATTAGATTATGGTTGAGCCATACTTCAGTTCCATTCATTTTGCTTGCGTGCTTAATCCTTAAAACCCTTTGATTTATGAAAATGTCCCAAAATCTATTCGGATGGTTTTAACTAACCCCCTAACCCCCAGCCTCAATGTCTTTTTGAGAGACAGAAGGTTCCAGACTTCCACTTCTCTTTGTGGAGGTAAGTGCTTCCTGACATAATCCAGAATTAAGCGGCATCAATTTAAGACTGGTTTGAGGAAGAATTTCATCTCTCAGAAGTTTGTGAGTGTTTGAAACTCCTTGCCACAGAGGGCTGTGCATGTTTAAGGCTGAGATAGATAGATTCTTGATCAGTCGGGGAATCAGGGTTATAGGGGCAGGACCCCCCCCCCCACCCAATCCACCTCCACTTCCGGCACCTTACCTTCCCATCGCAGGAGGTGTAAAACCTACGCCCATACCTCCCACCTCACCTCCGTCCAAGGCCCCAGAGGATCTTTTCACATCCAGCAGAGATTTTCCTGCAATTCCACCCATCTCATCTACTGTGGCCATTGCTCTCGATGTGGTCTCCTCTGCATTGGGGAGACAGAACACCAACTCGTGGAGCGTTTCAGGAAACATCTCTGGGGTACACACACCCAACATCCCAACATCGTGTGGCCGACCACTTCAACTCCCCCTTCCACTCCACCAAGAACATGCAAGTCCTGGGCCTCCTCCGTCGCCAAATCCAAGCCACACAACAACTGGAGGAAGAACGCCTCATCTTCTACCTTGGGTCCCTTCAACTACATGGCACCAACTTTAACTTCACCAGTTTCCTTATGTCCCCTCCCCCATCTCAACCCAAATGCAACCCTCCAACTTAGCAACGCCCCCTTGAACTGTCTAACCTGTCCATCCTCTTTCTCACCTATCCACTTCACCCTCCCCACCGACCTATCACAATCACCCCACCTTCGTCTACCTATCGCCTTCCCAACTGCATTCCCCCCAGTCCCAGCCCCACCCTTCTATTTATCTCTCAGTTCCCTTCCCCCCCATTCCTGATGAAGGGTTTATGTCCAAAATGTTGACTCTCCTGCTCCTAGGATGTTGCCTGACCTGCTGTGCTTTGCCAGTGCCACACTTTTCAACTGGGATGTGAGGCATGTCAGATCAGCCATGATCCTAGTAAATGGAAGAGCAAGTTCGAGGCCTGCTCCTGTTGTTATTTATTGTGATCTTATGGACATCACTTCTGTGCAGCCTGGCTTGAACTTTAAGATTATGATTGCCAAGTTTCCAATTTTATAGGAAATAGCATCTATCTGCCCATTAACTCCTTTGATTACCTCTTAATCTTTGCTTGCAATCATCCTCAAAGTTTACTGCTTTGCTATATCCAGGGGACAATCTTGAGCCAGATGTGAAGAATGGGTGAAAATAAAGAGAACGCTGGAGAAACTCAGCAGGCCTGGCAGCATCTTGGGGGACAGAAGCAGAGTTTAATGTTTCAAGTCAGAATACTCTTCATCAGGACTCAGAAGGGCTCAGAAGAAGTCATACTGGATCTGAAACTTTAACTCTGTTTCTCTCACTAGATGCTGCCAGACCTGCTGAGTTTCTCCAGAATTCTTTTTGTTTGCTTCAGATTTCCATTAACTGCATTATTTTGCTTGGTTTTTACGAGGATTGGTCTGTTAGATGACATGTTAAAGGATGACAGTTGTCCATGAAATCAATGACTCAAAGGAAATCAGCATTGTCAGGAGGGGAGCACATCGGAAAATAAATTGATACCAGTTACCTTTTCCTATTGATAATCCTCCAACTCTTTCTAAACTCTCATTAAACTTTGCACAGCAGTTAGTGTGGATGGTCGTCTAATCAGACAGTGCACTCACACTAATAAAGCTCAGTAGATTTAGTCAAGAGACTCATTGGGTATGTTTGGAGAAATGGCACCAACAGGAACACAACCTGTAAGAAAAGAAAGAAACAATGAAAGGTAAAGTTTCCAAAGGAACAACTTATTCACCAATTTTTTTTTAAAAAGCTTTTGTACTTTTTCATAGAAATTCATAGAATCCCTACAGTGTGGAAACAGGCCTTTTAGCCCAACAAGTTCACACCAACCCTCCGAAGAGTAACCCACTCAGACCCATTCCCCTCTGACTAACTCACCTAACCTACACATCTCTGAACAGTATGGGTAATTTAGCATGACCAATTCACCTAATCTGCACATCTTTCGACTGTGGGAGGAAACCCACGCAGACATGTGAAGAATGTGCAAACTCCACACAGACAGTCGTCCGAGGCTGGAATCGAAACTGGGTCCCTGACACTGTGAGGCAGCAGTGCTAACCACTGAGCCACCGTGGCATCATTTCTGTGGTGCTTCCTCTCTATCTTAATTTCCATTTATGAATATCTGCATCGCCATTTATAATGAAATCTGCTATGTAAACATGTCACATTGTAATTACCAGCAACAGTGCTGCCTTGACACTACTGGAGCAATGGCGTCTTTATAATATAATGCTGGCTATTAGAGTTATAAAGGAATTGATCATGGAAGTGTAAAGGTTTTAGACAGAGTATATTCCTGAAAAGTCTGTAGCCATATAACTTTAAAATGCAAACTGGGCCAATTAAGGTAGCAGTCAGTTTTTTCAACTGGTTTTGATGTGGTACGGTGGTAATGTTGCTGGTCTAGCAATCCAGAGGTCCAGCTTCATGCTCTAGGACATGCATTCAAATCCTATCATGGCAGCTAGTGGAGTCTGAATTCAGTTAATTGACCTTAAAACATAAACCTAGTCTCAGTAATAGTAACCACAAAAATTACAATCAATTGTAAAAACACACCAGGTTCACTGAAGTTCGTTAGGGCAAGAAACCTGTCATCCTTACTTGATCTGGCCTACATGTGATTCCAGGCCCACATCAATGTGGTTGACTCTGAACTGTCCTCTGGCCACTACAGATAGGCTTTGCTAGTGATGCTGACATCCCACGATAGCATCAAGGAAATAAAATGTTCTGTGGTCACGTTAATATTATTTGGACCTTGCAAGTTGAGTTAACACATTCTCCTATTTATTCAGGACTGATTAATGTTTAATGTTATTGAGTCATAGAGAGGTACAGCATGGAAACAGACTCTTTGGTCCAACTCATCCATGCCAACCAGATAACCTAACCTAATCTAGTCCCATTTGCTAGCACTTGGCCCATATCTCTCTCAACCCTTCCTATTCATATAACTATCCAGATGCCTTTTAAATGTTGCAATTGTACCAGCCTCCACCACTTCCTCTGGCAGCTCATTCCATACACGCACCACCCTCTGCATGAAAACTTTGCCCCTTAGGTCCCTTTTATATCTTTCCCCTCTCATCCTAAACCTATGTCCTCCAGTTCTGGACTCCCCCACTCCAGGGAAAATACTTTGTCTATTTACCCTATCCATGCCCTTCATGATTTTATAAACCTCTACAAGTCACCCCTTAGTTTCTGAAAGGGTCATCTCCCCAACTTGCAGACAATATGTTTTTGACTTACTTTTGCTCTTCCGAGCCTTCTGGTCTGTTTTTGGAGGAGTGATTTGGTGAGTTGTTGGATTTTGGAGCGAGTGTTACTGCATACTGTATAAGCTTATGAGGGACATGGACAGGATGGATAGAAAGCAGCTGTTTCTCTTAGCTGGAGGGTCAAGAACAAAGGGGCACAATTTTAAAGTGAAAGGCGGGTGGTTTAAAGGGGATTTGAGGAAAAATAATCAACCACTGAGGGTGGTGGGTATCTGGAATGCACTGCCTGGGAGGATAGTTGAGGTGGGAAACTTCACAACATTTAAAAAGTACTTCGATGAGCCCTTGAGTTGTCATAACATTCAAGGTTATGGGCTCAATGCAGGAAAGTGGGACTAATGTAGGTAGTAGTGTATTTTTGGTGATACAGATTCAATGGGCTGAAAGGCCTCTTCTGTATTGTATGAGTGCAGAGAATAATATCTTGGGATGTGGAGCAGAGGCAGCAGAGAGAGGAAACAGTGCACAGGGAGAGAAGGAGGATGCTCAGCACAGGAGGTGTTCAGCCAAGCACAGAACATTATTTAATAAAATGCCCACTATCCTGACAGCACTTACAACACCTTCATCTTCATGGAAGACAGTCCTTGGGCTATCTCTAAAACTGCCCTGCTACCTCCTGTTACGGGCCACCTTGTGAGGAATGAATGTCAGTGATTGTGTTGCAAAGTATTTAGGTGAAGCGACTGGCATTGCTGAATAGTCAGAGTTATATAAAAGCAGTGAGAGATGGATGTGAGGCTGGGAGCATGAAGGTGAGATAAAGTTGCTGATCACGAGGTGTGAGTACTGATTGCTGATGGGCGAGTGATAGGGGTGTGGGACCATGTGTGTTTGCTAACATGTCTGAAGAACTCCATTTGTCTTCCTTTCATATTATTTAAGAGGTCTCTTGATGTACTAGGCTTGTTCAGCACTTCTTTGCTCAGATGTTTCTTAAAGACTTAGTAAGGAAAGAAACGCCAGTTATCTTTGGGTGCCATTAAACATGAACTGTTTAGTTATAGCACATTTGCAAAGACTGAAGTAGCTGACTTAGAACCTAGAGGTCACAGTGTAATGGATAAATGATTCTCCCAGCCTTCTGACACACTGACTCGTGAATTGGAAGTACTAATCCCATTTATCCCAGACGAGCTCCTGGACCATCGAATCCTGGACCCCTTAAAACTTTGCCCATTCCTCCCACTGCATTTGCTAACCCACAATGGTCCATGATTAGAGTGGTGCTGGAAAAGCACAGCAGGTCAGGCAGCATCCGAGGAGCAGGATAATCAACGTTTCAGGCAAAAGCCCTTCATCAGGACGGCCCATAACAGGAAGATTCCTGATGAAGGGCTTTTGCTCGAAATGTCGATTTTCCTGCTCCTCGGATGCTGCCTGACCTGCTGTGCTTTTTCAGCACCATTCTAATTTTGATTAAAGTCTCCAGCATCTGCAGTACCCACTTTCGCCTACAATAGTCCATGCGCCACCAATATCTTAAATTTAAAATGCTCATCCTTGGGTCCAAATGTTTCTGGGGAGCCCCAACCGTATACCAGCTCTAAAGACCTGTCAGATCTTTGCTCTCTTGCACTTGCTTTGCTCTACAATTGGCAGCTGAGCATTGGGTTGCCTTAACATTATGCATAAAAACTCCCTCCCTAAACAGCTCCAATCTATCCATCTTTCTCTCTTTCCTTCTTTAAGCTGCTCCTCAAAGACTAACTCTTTGACTAAGCACAGAGTTTGTCCCAATTTCTCTTTTGGTTTGGTGTCAATTCCATGTTTGATCATCATTTGTGTGATGAGTCTTGATATGTTTTGCTATTTTAAAGGTACCATATAAATGCAATTATTGATGTTTTTAGAAAAGAGATTTTTGTGTTGAAAATAAAAATCTATATTGTTTGATTTTCAGCAAAAGTACATTTTGAAAATTAAAAATCACACAACACAAGGATGGGTTTATTTGGAAGTACGAGCTTTTGGAGCACTGCTCCTTCCTCAGGTGGCTAGTGGGGCACCTACTAGTTACCTAAGGGAGGAGCACCGCTCTGAAAGCTTGTACTTCCAAATAAACCTGTTGGATTATAACCTTGCGTTGTGCGATTTTTAACTTCGTCCACCCGAGTCCAACACTGGCTCCCCTACATCATGGCTACATTTTGAAAGACAAAGCCCTAAACGAAATAGCAGCACAGATTTATATTGAACTCACTTTAATTTGGAGATCTTTGTTGAGATGTTTTGTATGACTTCTTCTCTTTCTGTGGGTGGAGATTAGATTGACTGAGATAAAATGGAGCCCTGGACTCGGATTTTCAAAAGGCTGAAGAATTGGGATTTGGTGCAGGTTGGCGTTAA
Source organism: Chiloscyllium plagiosum (assembly GCF_037043375.1). NCBI lineage: Eukaryota > Metazoa > Chordata > Chondrichthyes > Orectolobiformes > Hemiscylliidae > Chiloscyllium > Chiloscyllium plagiosum. Next base: position 6,442,412 of record NW_028270166.1, read on the forward strand.
AAATGACAGAGGTTGTTTCAGGATTCAAGAACTACAGGACAGTTCTCAAGCTTCAAAGGTGGGGAGAGGGGGTGGTGGGGTGTTGGTTGCTTTCAATGCCAATGAATAGTCCCTTAAGAAGCTTGTTCAGGAGTCTGCCTGCTCCCAAATTCATTTTTCCTGGTGAACCCAGACTTTGTTGACATTGGTGCACAGCTGTCAAGTTCACCATGGAGGCTGAGTATATTCCTCTGCAGTTGTCTTGGAAATAAATCTGTGTCCACACATTGGTAGCAAGAGTGTAGGTTTTCATCTTGTCGTGCTAGGCCACCGTCTGCCTCTTCCACCTCCATGGCCTTCCCAGGAGCCTGCACTGACCAACAAGCCACTGGCAGTCCCAAATATGGCTGCCATCCGCTTTATGGTACAGTCTCCAAGTCAGGCAGCTCCCATTTTGTGGAAGCTCTTGCCATTGGTAATTGGACATTGAGTTGCCCCCGGCCAATGAGGCCACTAACATTTAGAAAATCACATCAGCAGAGAGACACAGCTAATATCAGATTTACAGTCCCACAGTGAAAGTCCAGGGTATATGAGTATTATTTGTCCAGAATAGACCAGGTCCCTGGGTCAGCAAAACCCATGACAAATCCAAATGAAACTTGGCCCTTGTGGTAAGCGCCACTGGTTGGTCTTCCTCTCAGTTCATGAGTCAATGTGACATGCCATTGATTTTCAAACTGACTTGAAGAATCAGCATTAGAGTTCCATTATTATTGTTGGGTCAGAATCATGGAACTCTGTCCCTCATACCAACTTCACCTTGCCGACTTCAGTGGCACTATCAAGCAGCACAACACCATCCTTCTTTGTCAATGATTTCCATTTCCCAAGACCAAGTACAATATCCCCCTCCCAGTTTGAGCACGTTAAGGTCCCAAAACCAGTAATGAGATGCAAGAGCAAAGCACCTGTTCCAATGATATTGGTTAAGGGATTAACGCTGATCATCAAAACAAGGAGAAATGCGTTTCTTATAAATTGAGCTGAGTGGGCAGTTAGGAGTTTTCATTGAACACTTTCTTTCAAAGATGACTCCTTCAGCCATGCAGCACCCCTCCAGTTCTGCACTAGTGATATCAGCCTGGTTTTGTGCTCAAGTACTGGGAACTGAACTTGAACCTTTTACTTTCTGACCCGGAGACACAGATGCAGAATGAGATGGGTTCGGCAATTAAGAGTTTGCTGTCTATGCTGGTAAACACTGAGCTCAACAAAGCAAGGTGATAGCAGCTTTCAGCCCAAGTCTGTGTCATGCTCATTGGTCCCAGTCAGGATGGTTGTCTGTCTGTTATGATTGTGTTTAGGGTCTCTGGCCTTGGGAGGATTAATTGACCAATTATCCCTGTCCAACGACACTTATTCCATGATGATATTTGAGGACAAGCTTGGTCTCAGGGTGATAACTCCATCGTGGAAGGATGCCGTGTTTACCCTTCAAGAATGGCCACATGCCCAAAGTGTTGTACATTCAGCAGATGTCATGGGACCACAATACAGAACACATCCACATCTTCAAATGAGAAAGGGAGCAGACAGGAAATGTTTCACGTGGAATTGGGATTCCTCATCATACCTCTGGCTATTCATTGGCCATGTGGAGCTATATGGAACATTTAAAGAAACTGAACATTCTTGAAACATTCTATTTGTCACACGCCAGCACTCAGTTTTAAGTTTTCCAATGATTCTCTGGGATTTGCTGACCTAACCATTCCACTACTGTAAGATTCCTGAAGAAGGGCCTGTGCCCGAAACGTCGAATCTCCTGTTCCCTGGATGCTGCCTGACCTGCTGTACTGTTCCAGCAATAAAGTTTCAACTACTGTAAGAAGCTAATCAGCCCAACTCATGCCTTTAGTATGTCTTTCACTTTCCAAAGCAACGTAAGGTACATTCCATGATCAATGCTGAATGTGATCTTCTCCACTGGCATTTCCTTTCAACTGTTCACTGGGGAGCTCTCTCACCTTTCAGTCAGAATGCTGTGATTTCCTGCTGCAGAGATATGAGGTGAAAGTTACAAAATGAGACTCCCGGTGCAATACCATTACACAAAGGAACAGTCCATCAGGTCTTCCAGCCTTCAATGAAACCATGGTTGATCTGATAATTCTCAACTCCACTTTCCTACTATTTCCCCATAAATCTTAATTCCCTGCCTGATTAAAAATCTGTCTGTCTCAACTTTGAATTTTCTAAATGATCCAGCCTTAACAGCCCTCTATGGTAAAGAATTCCACAGACTCACTGCCCTCTGAGAGAAATTCCTCCTCATCTCTGTCATAAATGGGTGACCCCGTACTCTGACATTACACCCTTTGGTCCTAGACTCTCCCACAAGGGGAAACAAGCTCTTTATATCTTTCCTGTCAATTCCCCTATGAATCTTGAATGTTCCAGTAAGGCCACCTCTTATTCTTCTAAACTTCAATTAATATAGGGGTTTCTTTACTCAGAGAGTAGTAGAGATGTGGAACACACTGCCTGCAACAGGAGTAGACTGACCATCTTTAAGGGCACTTAAATGGTCATTGGATAGGCATATGGACGAGAATGGAATAGTGTAGGTTAGATGGGTTTCAGATTGGTTTCACAGGTCAGCGCAACATTGAGGGCCGAAGGGCCTGTACTGCGCTGTAATGTTCTATGTTCTATGAACCTACACAACCTCTCTGGACATGTGGCTAAAGGGATAAAGGAGTATGGGGAGACAGCGAGAATGGGATACTGACATTGCATGATCGGCCATGATCATATTGAATGGTGGTGCAGGCCTACTTATGCTCCTATTTACTATGTTTCTATGTTTCTCTGCATTTTTATGTCCCTGCATACCTCGGATAAGCTTAGTGAACCTTCTTTGGACTACCTCCACTACCAGTTGTTGCAGATTTGATGGACTAAAAAGCCTCTATCTACACCGTAGGGATTTCATGATTCTATGAAAAGGATTTTTAACATAGTTTTCAATAGATGGAAGCCAGATTTATTCTTCTTAGCTAGGGGGGAGCCAAATCCGGATGCAGTCAACAAGTTCCCCAGCCCTGGCACAACTTAACACAGTGAAATTAAAAATCACACAATACCAGGTTAGAGTCCAACAGGTTTATTTGGAAGCACCAGCTTTCAAAGCGCTGCTCCTTCATCAGGTGGTTGTGGAGTATAAGATCGTAAGACACAGAATTTATAGCAAACTTCAATTGCCTCTCACTGTAAACTTTTGCTATAAATTCTCTGATGATCTAATACTCCACAACCACCTGATGAAGGAGCAGCACTCCAAAAGCTAGTGCTTCCAAATAAACCTGTTAGACTATAACCTGGTGTTGTGTGATTTTTAATTTTGTTCACCCCAGTCCAACACCGGCTCCTCCAAATCACAACATGGTGAAATATTACTTTTTGGAAAGGCAAGTGGCCCTGATTGAGGGTGGTGGGGCAGGTTGGTTGGTGAAATGGGAACAAAGTGTCCAGGGATGTGCAGGTTAGGTGGGCTAGCCTTGGTTACCGTGGGGTCACGGGGACTGGGTGGGGGAAGTGGCTCTGGGTGCAAAGCTCTTCAAAGGGTCAGTGCAGACCCGATGGGACGTAAAGCCTCCGTCTGCACTGTAGGGATTCTATGAAAAGGACCTTTTTTTTTAAACAGAGTTTTCAATAGACGGAAGCAAGATTCATCCTTCACAGTCTGTCGCTGAAAATGAGACATGACAGATGCGCCGCTTCCATTCTAGAAATTTCTGTGGTGCCCTGTCAGGGGGTTCCTGGAAACATTCCTGGATGCATGGGGCTTCAATTAAATCTCCCCGGATCCAAAACTGAGTAAAACCCCGTGCCCAAGTTTAATTTCCTGATTTTTGTCTTCAACTGGAAAACTATAAATTCTCTGAAGGAAAAAAGGAGAGAGACACACAGAGAGCGAGAGAAGAATCGCTGTGTCCCGTTAATACAGTGTGGTTAACAAAGAGGGGCTGTGTCTGTGGGAGGGGGTGCATCTGCGATGTGATTTTGGACATTAAATAATTCAACGAATGTAAATCAACGCGTAGAACAAAAGGCGGGACATTACCAGAGAGCGCTTTGACAGCTGAATGTCAACTCTGACCTTGAACTTGAATTGGGTCCTTTTCACCCCGCTGCGCAGGCACGCAGTGGCTCTTGAGCTGTCTGCAGCGCTGCCTGTTTCTCACCAACACACTGCGCTTCATCTGAATTCACACAAACTGCCACCCAGCCCCCCGCCACACCATGAAATATGAACAATCGAGTCCGTCTGCCTCACCAACTCCCTCAACGCCCTGTAAAAACCCGATGCTCATTTATATAATCACCCTTCCCCATTTTACATATGTCTTTATCTCCCAATATTCAATATTGTTTTCAGTATGTCTCTTGATACTCAATACGCCTTTTTCGTATGTCTCAATATTCTTTTCAATATGCCTCTTCATATTCAATATAGCTTTTTCATATGTCTCAATATTCAATATTGTTTTCAATATGTCTCTTGATATTCAAATGCCTTTTTCATATGTCCCAATAGTCAGTATTCGTTTCAATATGTCTCTTGATACTCAATACGCCTTTTTCATATGTCTCAATATTCAATATTCAATATTGTTTTCAATACGTCTCGATATTCAATACTTTGTTTCATGTGTCTCAATATTCAATATTCTTTTAAATCTGTCTCTTCATATTCAATACGCCTTTTTCATGACTCAATACTCAATATTCTTTTCAATAGGTCTCTTCATATTCAATATGCCTTTTTCTTGTGTCTCAATATTCAATATAGTTTTCAATAGGTCTTTTCATATTCAATATGCCTTTTTCTTGTGTCTCAATATTCAATATTGTTTTCAATATGTCTCTTCATATTCAATACACCTTTTTCATATGCCTCAATATTCAATATTCATTTCAATATGTCTCTTCATATTCAATACACCTTTTTCATGTGTCTGAATATTCAATATTCTTTTCAATGTCTCTTCATATTCAATACATCTTTTTCATGTGACTCAATATTCAATATTGTTTTCAATAGGTCTCTCCATATACAATACGCCTTTTTCATGTGTCTTAATATTCTTTTCAAAATGTTTCTTCATATTCAATATACCTTTTTCGTATGTCTCAATATTCAATATTGTTTTCAATGTCTTTTGATATTCAGTATGCCTTTTTCATGTGTCTCAATATTCAATATTGTTTTCAAAATGTCTCTTCATATTCAATACGCCTTTTTCATGTGTCTCAATATTCAATATTCTTTTCAATACATCTCTTCATGTTCAAAATGCCTTTTTAATATGTCTTAGTATTCAATATTCTTTTCAATATTTCATGTTCAATATGTCTTTTCTCCCAATATTCCCCACTGGAGCTTCCATCCTGGCTTCCTCACCTCCCTCCAGTGCCTTTAAATTGTGGATATTTTCAACTCAACCTGATCAGACATGTCACTATACACGTCTGGAGCAGATAGGATTTGTACCAAAAGTCTCCTAATCTGGGGTAAGGACACTACCACTAGGCTTGATCACTTGCCGCACGTTGCCTCACCCTCTCAACTTTTTTCATCTCCCTCCTTCTGTCAGTATCTACCCCCATCCCACCAACCCCCTTCCCACGTCCCCTTGGATAATTGCCATCTGCAGACACTATTTAGCCCAGAGGCAGAGAGAGAGAGAGAGAGAAAGAAACCACGTTAAATAGGTCATTGTGTCCTCAGAAAGGCAGAAATTGGACATCATGAGCATGTCTCAGTGAGAATCCAGCACGCCGTGGGAGTTAGTGCGTTCAGAAGTCGGATATTGATGACTGAATTTTTGTCTGTGCCTTTTCCCATATCCCTACCATTTGCATATGAGATAATAGATGCCCAACAGTGGTTTAAAAGGGACAAATTCAATTGAAGCAGGCTCTCCCTGAATTAACGCTGCCTTAAACTCAGTGCCAAAACATTTCTTCTTTCTTCGGAGAAGGAGGGGGAGAAATTGAAAGCCAAGAAGCTGCCATTGGCGATAATTAGCGTACAGACCTTACAATACATTGTTACACTACCATTCTGTGCCTGGTTTAACAGAGAGAGAGAGAGATGCCTGTTCATTTGGAACAGGTTTACATCTCCATTAAAATAGCGCAGCCGTGTGAACTTGGCAAAGCCTCACTCTCCAACATTCACAGCTACAGTCACCAGACTTGAACTGGGACGGGACCAATTTCAAAATCAACACAGTAGCCGATAGCCCCAAATATACCTGTCAGTGACATGGGAGGTGAATTTATCATGTGGTACAGGCTACGGTTTCACAAGCTTATTTTTCTTTGATGGGTTGAGCTTACTGTTAAATGCTCAGTTGTTTGATTATTTTGAATGCCAATTTTATCCTATCCTTTGGTGGTGTACATTAAAAATGAAAATGAATTTGACGTAGCCCTGCTCTCTGATTAGAGAGATTCTACTGGTGATGGTTTAACCTGAGGGTCACCACACCTCAGGCTGGGGGAAAGGTTGAGGAGAGTCCTCCATAGTAAACTCAGCCGGTGCAGGAACTGAACCCATTCTATTGGCAGCACTTTGTGTTAGAAACCAGCCATCCAAAAAACTGAGTCATACATTAACATTGCACTTAGGCAGCAACTCGAACATCCCAAGTTGCTTCAGGCACAGCATTGTCATGGTTTGAGACCAAACCTCATGAAAGGACATTAGAATGGGTGAACAACTGCTGGGTTAAAGAAGTGGGAGAGGTTTAGTGAGACTATTCCAAGGTTTAAGGCTTTGTTTGCAGAAGGTGGAAAGCTCAAAACAACAGCGTTCCAATGATTCTAATGAGCACATCAACTAGATGACTAAGACTGTCATTGATAATAATCAAAAAGGCACATGGAATTCTAGGCCCAATTAGAAATAAATAAATCTGGCAAATTCCTCTCCGACCTCTTCCTGGGATCAAAATGGTCATATTAATCTCTGGGGTATGGAAGGTTCATGCTATAAAGAAAGGCTGAATAGGCTGGGACTTTTTCACTGGAGCATAGGATGTTGAGAGGTAGACCAATAGGCTCATTTGAAATCACAAGCTTTTGGAGCGCTGTTGGACTATAACCTATGTCACATGACTTCTGACCTTGTCCACCCCATTCCAACACCGCATCTCCACACCATGTCATTCAATAAGTTCATGGTTAATCTGTACACGACCTTTATTCATATGCCTTTACCCATGTACGTTCATACCATACCTACAAAACTTTATTGATCTTGACAGCCTTGAAAATTTTACTTGACCCATTCACAGCTATTTAGGGAGAGAACTCAAGATATCCGTCACAGTCTCTGTGGGAAGAGGAGCTTCCTGATTTCCTCCTTAAATAACCTAGTTCTAATTTTAAGGTCATTTTTTCTTGTTCTGATTTCCCCATCAGAGGAACGACTTCCTTTGTATCTGCTCTATTGAATAACATTATCCTTTTAAAGATCTCTGTTAGATCACCCTGAACCCTTCACACTGAAGGGAATACAAGCCAGGTTTATGTAAGTGGCCCTAATAATTTAACCCTTTAAACACATTTCTGGTGAATCAATGTTGTCACTTCTCCAAGCTCAAGCTAACTTTTCTGGGGAATGGTTTACAGAACTGAATGCTGCACTTCAAGTGGGGTTTGAATGAATCTCGATACAACTCAAACATCATTTAATATCCTTTGCATCCTAACCCCTTCAGATAAAAATTCCCTTGATCTGCTTGTACATGTGCATTGACCGTTAAATATTTGAGAACATGGACACTCAAATCCCTTTGTTATCCACTATCTGTTTAAAATAATTCCCTGGTAGGTCTTTCCTGGATCCCAACTGGGTAACCCCGCACTTGCTCACATTGAACACCATCTATTACCATCTTGTCCACTTGCTTAATCTGTCTCAATCTCTTTGCAATCTCTGTCCCCAGCTACACAACTCATTGCGTCTCCTAACATAATGTCTTCTGCAAGTTTGGATACACATTCTCCATTCCTTTATCCAAACTATTCCCTGTGGAATAACCACTTGTCACATCCTGTCAAACTATTGAATGAACTCTTTATCCCTATTTTCTGTCTCATACCCAGCAGTAAACTTGTCCATTCCTTGTCATGACTTAAAGCCCAAACTCTTGTATGAATAATGAAGACTTAGATTAGTAGCAGAGGGCTTCAGAACATTCTAGAGAGAAGGGGAGGATATTTTTAAGAAGAAACAAATATTTTTAAGACAGAAGAGTCACAATAAATTTTTCTCAGGTGTAGAAGTAAATTCTTCATTCTTCAGAACGCACTATGTGAATGTTTCCTTTGAAGACATGCTCAGAACTTTAGTTTTCCTTAACTGACAGTATCCTGTCCGGTTCCTAAGTACAGAATGAGGTTTGTAATTTTAAAAATAATAAACTTTCTCCTCAAATCTTTTGAGACTGGAGTGTGACTGAACATTTCTGAACTGAAACTGCCATATTTCTGTTTCTTTTTATGAATTCACAGGATGAAGTTGTCGCTAATAGGCCAGCACTTATTACCCATCCCTAACTGCCCAGGGTCTGGAGTCACATGTAAGCCAGACCAGGTAAGGATGACAGTTTCCTTCCCGAAAGGACATTGGTAAACCATTAGTGCTAGATGTTACTGTTGGGTCAGTTTATTAAGGGCTGTGGATCCATGTGTGGCTGAGTTAGAAAGCTGCGGATCAAATTCCACACTGTAGGGAATCTAAAAAAAAGAGTGCACTAGTAACACACCTACAAATTACCTTGATTTTGCTTTGGGATTGGCACCAAATAAATGCAAGTTGTTGTTGACACTCTAATGCAATGTTGAAGGAATGTTGCACCATCTTTTCAACAAGATATTAAACCAAGGTCCTGAATGCTATCTCAGGAAAATATCCACAGCATATTTCAAAAATAGAGCAAGTGAAAAGCACTGTATTTGCATGTTTTCCAGGTAGATAGATGGAGATATGGTTGGAGTTAGATCAGTTATGAGATCTAATTGAATGGTGAAACAGGATTGAGGGATTGAATAGTCTTCCTCTATTCTAAACACTCTTTGCCAAAAATAAACTTCAGGTAAGAACATAAGCAATTCAATCATTTGTTTATTGCCAAAAACTCTCCTTTTCCACAAATAAATAATTAAATTATTAACTTTTAAGAAAATCATGCAGACAATAAAGAAATGAGGTTCAACATCACGTGGGACAGAATTGAGAGTATCACCACCATTTTCTAAAAATCAAAGACAGTCACTGATTTTTATATTAGTATGTGGATAAGAATAGAGCTCAAGCGAGGAGAAAGAAAAACACAAGGAAAACAAGAAGAGAGAAGGAGAGTGAGAAAGAAATAGGGTGAGGGGCAGAGAGAGGGGAGGGCAAGACCGAGCAAGAAGAAAAATACAGGAGAGTAAAAACAAGCAGAGAAAGAGAAAGTGAGAGACCTAGAGAGAGGCTGAGTGCCATAAAAGAAACAGAGAGAGAGATTCTAGAAGAGGAATGAAAATAGTAAGGAGTAGAAATAGTGAAAGAGGGAGCGAAAGAGAAAGTGGGAAAAGGATTGAGAAAAGCAACACAAGGGATACACCAACAAAATAGTAAGATCAGAGGATAAAACAGAATAATGTTTAATTGAAGATTTAGACTGAAAACATATTTATAAAATTCTGAATCTTGCCCTATTATTAATGTGCTGGAAAAATTCTGAGAAATTACAAGTGGGTGGGCAGTGAGCTGGGTTTGGCCACTGGGCATGTTTAATAGGCTTTAGGGCAGCACCATGTACACATCATGCAAATGACCATTTAGCTTTTATTTGTTCAAGGCACAATGCTCGCATGAATATCTTCGCAATCAAGGCTGCAGTCTCTAATTTCGTCCTCGCAAATTTTAAACAGATGGGTCTCCCACCTGCTCTAAATATGTAAATGACCTCTGTATCTAGCCCTTGTGAAATCTGCATCAATCAGTTGGAGGCTAATTCTGTGGCACGAGCTGATGAGTCAAGGAGAGTCCACCATTTTCCAGGCACATATATAGGGAGAAAGGGAGATACTGAACAAGACCGGGAAAGTGGGGAGACAGAGGTAGGGGGTGAAAGGATCACTGAATAAAAAAGGTCAGAAGGAAAGAGGAAAAAACAGTAAAAGAGAGAGAGACCATGTTGAGAAAGAGGGAAGGGTGAACAAGAAGGACAGGTTAAGTGGAGAAGGAGTGAGAGAAAGTGTGAGGGGGATCAGGGATAGAGACAGAAACGCAACGCAGATAAGAAGGGGGAAAAGAATGGCTAACAAAGGAGTGATGGGCAGTTCAGGAAATAGAAAACAAGGGAGAAAGAGACACTAAGGAAAAGTAAAGATACAAGAACAGATAAGGAAAGAGACAAGGAACAGGCGAGAGATATTAGAAGATAATGGAACCCAAATTGGCAGTTTACTGAACCAGGTGAATTGTAGAGTTCAGAACTGGCCCAAAAGTTTTTATATAATTCTTTATCCCTGTTCAAGAAAGTACAAAGCGAAACCTCTTTCACTGAAAATCTTCGCGCTCACCACAGAAAGACCTGTATGGAAAGAACTACACAGAAAATCTTCATCTTGAAATAAGATTCTCTTTGTAAGAATCTCAAGCCACATTATGCAAGTCTGCAAACAGTGGCATATGTAACCGGCAATGTGCTCTGAGTCAAATACTGAAATAATCTCGCTTTAAACAATGCCAAGCTCCCTTTACATTACCAGAAAAAAAGTAAGCAAATCTCTCTAAACATTTTTAAATAATTTTTCATTTAGGAGAATTATCTGATTGCACTTATGTTGTAATAAATGTGGAGCTATTGCACAGAACATGCAAGGAAGGGCTAATTAACATGCATTTAGAATGTGGGTCTGTCCCCAAATATTGAGGGAATATCTCCAACATGTATGTGAATGTCCATGATTTCCCCACGATATTTAATTTTTAGCCAGTGTGAGTGAATTTTCCCACTGTGGGCGAATTTCCTCAAGATGGGTGAATATCCCCAATATATTAATTTATTGTGGATTAATGTAGTCGATGAATGAACTTGGTGGGTGAATTTCCTGAATATGTGAACCTCCTGTCAGTTTATTTTCCAAAGTCAGCTGAATTTCACATGATTTTCCACAGAGTGGGTGAATATCCCTTGTGTGAATATTCCCAGTGTATGAATTTCCCATGAATGGTTGAATTTTCTATTTGTGAATTTCCACAGAATAGATGAATATCCCATGTGAATTTTCCCAGTGTATGAATTCCCTCTGGATGAATTTCCTGATAATGGTTGGGAGAAGTAGGTATGAATTTCCTGTGGGTGAATATTTTTGGGTGGGGTATGAATTTCCTCTAGTGAATTTTCCCAGGATACAACTGAACTTCCTGTGGATGCATTTCCTGAGGAAAAGAAAATTTCCTACTTTTGAATTTTCCCAGAATATGAATTTCCTGTGGGTGAATTTCCAGAGTATGAACTTCCTGTGGGTGAATGTCCCCAAAATATGAATTTCCTGTGGGTGAATTTCCCCAGGGTATGAATTTCTTGTGAGTGAATTTCCCCAGGGTATGAATTTCCTGTGGGTGAATTTCCCTATGGTGGGTGAATTTGCTGCAGATGAATTTCCCCAGGACGGGTGAATTTCCTCAGGGTTAGTGAAATCTCCATGAGTGAATTTCTTCAGAGTGGGTGAATTTCCCGTGACTGGGTGAATTTCCCGAATGTGTAGCCTCCCCAAGTGAATGTGTTTCGTGAGGCTGGATGTGAATTTCCCAAAGGTGTGATTTTGAATCCACAACAAAGTATGTCTAGTTGCAAAGGATTCTAAGCTGAAAATCTAATTCATCTTCAGGTATAATTACATGACCCTGTCTCTCACAATTCATTGCAAACATTCCGAGTTTCCTACGTTGTTTTGACTTAGAAATGTTTGGACTGATGAGTAACAGAACAACATGTAATACTGTATATACACCATGTATACAATCAAGCTGACTGTTGAAGCTGAGTGGAATGGAAGAAGATCTGGATTAGTTAGATGACACAGTGTGGGAAGAACGCTCTGAGGAGTTTAAACATTGCCAGCTGGAACAAGTGGAATGTTTCTGTATCGTAGAATCTGTGTAATTTTGTGTATTGCATTCTGTTCACATATTTAACAATCTGACTACAGTTAGATTAGTATTTTACAAAGGGCTGGAATTCTAATGTGCTGCTTCTTGTACTTATCCTCGATCATACTATACTTTTCTCAAAATTTTAGCTTTCCAATTGCCCCCTCCATTTGCCCCTCCCATAACATAAGGAAGGAATTGCAATTACCCTTTTGCATTCTTGCAATTTGTGGGCGGCACGGTAGCACAGTGGTTAGCACTGCTGCCTCACAGCGCCAGAGACCTGGGTTCAATTCCTGCCTCAGGTGACTGACTGTGTGGAGTTTGCACGTTCACCCCGTGTCTGCGTGGGTTTCCTCCGAGTGCTCCGGTTTCCTCCCACAGTCCAAAGATGTGCAGGTCAGGTGAATTGGCCATGCTAAATTGCCCATAGCCTTAGGTAAGGGGTAAATGTAGGGATATGGGTGGGTTGCGCTTTGGCGAATCGGTGTGGACTTGTTGGGCCGAAGGGCCTGTTTCCACACTGTAATGTAATCTAATTACCCTTTTGCATTCTGACATCATCCTTAAACATTTCACAGCCATTGTAATACTTGTAATCCTGTGGGTGTATTTACCTAAAGTATGAATTTCCTGTGAGTGAATTTCCCTAGGGAAGTGAATTTCCTTAGGGTGGGTGAATTTGCTGCAGATGAATTTCCCTAGGGGTGGGTGAATATTCTCAGGTTGGATGAAATCTTCATAAATGAATTGTAATACAGTAGCCACTAGCTACCTGACAAAGGAGCAGTGCTCCGAAAGCTTGTACTTCCAAATAAACCTGTTGGACTATAACTTGGTGTTGTGTGATTTTTAACATTGTAATATTTGGGAAGCACTGGCATTTATTCTGTGCACAGTAAGAACCCACATTCAGCAGGGTACAATTTACTTTTGGTTTCATTGGACGGAGGAACATTGGCTCAGACAATGGCAGAACTAATTTTGATGGACCCTTTACATGCTGCTGAACAGTCAGATGGCTCCTCATTTTAACTTCGGTCCAGAAAGTTGGCACTTTGGCAAGGTAACACTCTTTCTCTCTCTCTTTCTCTCTCTTTCGCACTGTCACATCCTCTTGACCTACAACTCATCGAGATTTCTGCCCTCCTCCAATTCTGGCCTCTTCATCACCCCCAATTTTAATTGGTCCACCACCAGTGGCTGTGCCTTCAGCTGCCAAGACCCAACATTTTGGAATTGCCTCCCTAATTTATCCATCTCTCCTTTTTAAAGATGGTCCTAAAAACATACCCTGGTGATCAGGCTTTTTGTCAATTGTTCTTATGTTTCCTTATGTGGCTCTGTCTCAAGCATCATTTTCAAAAGCAATCATGAAGTGCTTTCAACTTGAAAGGTGCCAGATAAATTCAAATTGTTGTTGTCATACGGATTAATTATACAGGTGACAGGATTGGGTAAAGTGACAGTTGTTTACTCTCTCAATTAAAACCATCCCATTACCTAGCATGATGGCTACAGCTCTCCCATCTTTTCTGTCTGGAATTAAATATCACAACCGTGCCTTGTCTTGCCACTGAATTCTGGGTCAGAGAGGGACAGTTTGGCAATAATTTAAAACCTATTTCAAAGCTAAAGGGTGGTTAAGGTGACAGAGGGAGAAAGAGAAATAGAGTGAGAGAGAGAGAAAGAGAGAGAGAGAAAGCCAGTCAGGGATAGCATTGGAAACGCCCCTGTTATCTTGCTACAGTATTAAGAGCAACAATGTGATGACAATTGGCCAGGAGAGAGGTTAATCCAAGAAAGTAGACATCATTATTGGAAATCGCTCCTTCTTGCTCTCTCTCACTCTCACTCTCACTGCAAGCTACTAGATGCAATCCACCACCCACCACCCTCCCCCTGTCTTTCTTCATCTCTCTCTATCCCCACACCTTCTAACAACTCTTTTTCTATACGAACATTGTCGCTGACACAGTATTCAGATTTACATAACATTGGGGAATGAAAAACCCAAAATGATTAGAAAGTGAGCAGGTCTTGGAAATTGTCATCACTTGAGGAGTGAGCCTGTATGTCCAAAACTACAGATCTTAGCCACGGGAAGCCAGAGGACAGAAGAGAGAGAACTCATTAAAGTTTCTTCCATGTGTTATACACACATGAAGAGCAACCTGGTCTGAACCATTCATACAAAAATGAAACATATTCTGGTTTCCAACTATAATGACCCAACCCTTATCCTGGCTGTTAAGATATTACACGATTGGACTCTTGAAGAAATGTATTTTATATTGTAAATTTAAAACTTAAATTTAAATTTAATTAGATTGTAAATTTAAAATTATTGGCAAAAAAATGTCCAGAGAAGTGATTTGATTTGATTTATTGTTGTCACATGTACATTAGTGCAGTGAAAAGTTTTATTTTGCATACAGTACAGGCAGGCCATAACATACAAGGACATACAGATCACAGGGTGTTTAGACAGAGTGTGGAATACAAAGTTACAGCTGCACAGGAGGTGTGCAAAAGCAAGACCAACATTAGATTTGAAATCTGAGTGGTCTGTTCAGCAGTCTAATAACAGCTGTTCTTGAACCTGTTGGTATGTGTGTTTAAGCTTTTACATCTTCCACCTGACGGAAGAGGCGAGGAAGGCAAATATTTTCACTCAGGCAGTTGTTGAATTCTAGAACATTCCATCTGAAAAGGTGTCAGAAGTGGATTCCATAAATCATTTCAAAATGCAAAATGCAAGTTGGTCATGAGGAACCTATAGGGATACAGAATCATAGAATCCCTAAAGTGTGGGAACAGGCCCTTCAGCCCAATAAGTCTACACTGACCCTTGAAAGAGTAACCCACCCAGACACATTACCCTACAGTTACCCCTGACTAATGCACCCAACCTACACATCCCCAAACACTATGGGCAATATAGCACATCTAATCTGCACATCTTTGGATTGTGGGAGGAATCCCAAGCAGACATGAGAAGAGCATGAAAGCTCCATACAGACAGTTGCCTAAGGTTGGAATTGAACCCGGGTCCCTGGTGTTGTGAGGCAGTAGTGCTAACCACTGAGACAACCTGCCATCCCAAATGTGCAGGCTGTGGGGCTACTCTAGGACCTAGCACAGATATGATTGTCTGATTGATCTCCATTCACTTACAAATGTGCTGAGGAGGAGAAGGCGACTATGCCTCAAGCCTGTTCCTCCATTTATTAAGACCATGACTGATTCATCTGGGTTCCAAATTCCACCCACTGCTTTGAGAAAATTTGTTTTTCTACTTATTGCTGTTCAAAAAGGGCAATCCTAATTTTAAATCATTGTTCTGGACTGACCTGTGAAAATAAACATCTTTTTCACATTCTCCTTGTCAAGATCAGTCAGGATCTTATACACTTCAACCAGTCACCCCTTGATCTTCTCAACTTCAGCAGAAACAGGCTCAGTCTATTCAACCTCATTAGACAAGCCATTCATTCCACCTAACAATCTAAACCTCTGCTACATTGTCTCTGTGTTGTATATTTCTATGATCTATAAAGAGGATGGCATGGTGGCTCAGTGGTTCCATCCTTGGGTGTCTGTCTGTGTGGAGTTCGCACATTCTCCCTGTGTCTATGTGAGTTTCCTCTGGGTGATCTGGTTTCCTCCCACAGTCTAAAGATGTGCAGTATAGAAGGATTGGCCATGCTAAATTGCCCATAGTGACCAGAGATGTGCAGGTTAGGTGCATTGGCCATGGAAAATGCAGGGTTACAGGGATTAGGCAGAGAATGAGATGCTTTTTGGAGGGTCGGTGTGAACTTGTTGGGCCGAATGGCCAGTTTTCACACTGTAGGGATTCTATGATTATATGTTGTTCACAAATGTTTCACAAAATCAGGTTGTCATATCTTTGTGAACCCTTTGAAACCTGTTATATTTATCCCAGGTGTGGTCTGCTCAGGGATCACATTTAATAATGCATTGTATTGAACTCCCTTCTTCAACTTCTGACTATTTCACCATTTAAAGTTCACAATCTTCAAAGCAGAACTATCCTTATAATCCACAATAAGCTTCAGAAAGCAAAGTAATGCAGCCTGACAGCTCAGGAGGGCAAGACTCAAAATAAAACTGAGAACTAAACACAAAGAGAAGATTTGGATTTATATGAAGCGTCCTATCAGGTCCCTCAGGAACCCTAAAGTATTTTTCATGCACAATGATTCACTTCAAAGTGACATCTCTGTAGTCAGGAGAAATGTGACAACCAATTTATGCACAGTAAGGTCCCATAAGTAAGCAAAATGACTTGTGTCTTCATTAACTTCAGGATGCTTCAAAACGCTTGAAAGCCAAAGAATTACTGCTGGAGGCGACATCTCTGTTGTAACGGGCACCAACCTCCAGCACCTTCCAGCCACAGATGTCAGCATTGCGGGCAACATGGTGGCTCAGTGGTTAGCACTGCTGTCTCGCAACACCAGGAACATGGGTTCAATTCCACCCTCAGGCCACTGTCTGTGTGGAGTTTGCACGTTCTCCCTGTGTCTACATGTGGTCTAAAGATGTGTAGGCTAGGTGGAGTGACCATGAAAATGCAGCGTGATAGGGTGGAGGAGTGGGACACTCTTCAGAGGGTCAGTGTGTACTTGGGCTGAATGACTTGCTTCCACACTGTAGGAATTTGGTTCTATTGTATCGGCATGACACCTCTCAGACTTGCCTGTAAAACAGCTCAGCACATCACTGCTGCAACTTACAGCTCACCAGCCCCTTCCACTGGGCAATAAAAGCCAAAAGAACTGTTTATGCTGTAAGTCAGAAACAAAAACAAAAATTTCTGGAAAAGCTCAGCAGGTCTGGCAGCTTCTGTGGAGAGAAATCAGAGTTAATGTTTTGGGTTCAGTGAACCTCCTCAATGCGATAGGTGAGACACTGATATAGTGTGGTACCAACATGTCAACATGCCCGCCCCTCCCTTGACTGTCCACTGCTGGCAAACATGACTAGCTGCCTTCTGTCTATGTTAAAAGGTGAGGCAAGGTGGGAATCCTGTGAGCAAGCATCCATGTAGGGGCAAAACGAGTGAGCAGTAAGAAAGCAGACTAATTGCCCTCTGCTCCAATCCCTCCAACATACTTCCACCAAAGAGCCCAGTCTTAAGGGAGTTGCCCTCGGTCCAGACACACATACAGACAAGTTCACATTCACAAACACTAACACACAAATGACACACCACTCACAAAACTTTAACTGCATACTTGTATAGACACAAACACACATACTTTGCAGAGTAGTAATGTAGTTGGACTAGTAGTCCAGAATTCCAGGATAATATCTTGGGGCCACAGGTTCAAATGCCACAACCAGATACTAAAGTTTGAATTCAATAAAAAAAAAACTGGAATAGAAAGCTAGGCCAAGAGCAAGCACTTACCCATTGTCAGAAAACCCCATCTGGTTCATTAGTGTCCTTTAGAAAGGGAAATCTGCTGTCCTTATCCAAACTGCTCTACACGTGACTTCAGACCACAGCAATATGGTTGACTGTGAACTGCCCTTTAGGCAATTGGGGATGGGCAATAAATGCTGGCCTAAATCCTGTGAACAAATGAAATAAGGAGGCAGATATAGAATTCTAGATTCTGCAGGTCTGTGGTAATCTGCTGATTTTTAACCAAAAGATTCTAACACCATGTTGCATATCCCCATCTCCCCTGGCCCCACATCCTAGGTTTATAATCACCAATTGCCTGCAGTCAGCTTCAACATGGAATGAGTAGATCAAACCTGAGACTTTCCAAATCATCAGCAGACCGGATGGCAGAAATGAACCCCAACTGTTGATCACTGATTCCCCAAGTGATCCCTGCTGGAACGTGAATGTATTAAACAAATAGCGAGCACAGGAGTTAGAGATACTTGTGGTAGATTAGAGTTAGGTTAGGGTTAGGATTAGGGTTAGGGTTAGGGTTAGGGTTAGGGTTCAGGTTAGAGTTAGGGTTCAGGTTAGAGTTAGGGTTAAGGTTAGGGTTAGGGTTAGGGTTAGTGTTAGGGTTCGGGTTCGGGTTGGAATTGTGGTTAAGGTTAGGGTTTGGGTTAGGGTTAGGTTTATGGTTCGGGTTAGGGTTAGGATTAAGGTTAGGATTCGGGTTAGGGTTAAGGTTAGGGTTAGGGTTGGAATTGTGGTTAAGGTTAGGGTATGGTTAGGGTTAGGATTAGGGTTCAGGTTAGGGTTCGGGTTAGGGATGGAGTTGGGGTTAAATTAGTGTTAGGATTATGATTAGGTTTAGGTTTATGGTTAAGGTTAGGGTTCAGGTTCAGGTTCAGGTTAGGTTTAAGGCTAGGGTTAAGGTTCAGTTTAGGGTTAGGGTTCGGTTTAGGTTTAGGGCTAGGTGTAGGGATAGGGTTTGGGTTAAGTTTAGGGTGAGGGTTATGGTCAGGTTTTGGGTTCGGTTTTGGTTCATGTTAGCTTTTGGGTTAGGGTTAGGGTTCCTTTGCTGGTAGGGTTAAAGTTGGGTTTAGGGTTAGGGTTAGGATTCAGGTTCAGGTTAGGGTTAGGGTTATGTTTAGAGTTAAGGTTCGAGTTAGGGTTTGGGTTCGGGTTGGGTTAGGGTTCCATTGCTGAATGGAACTAGGCAAAGTGCTGGAAATTCAGGTGACACAGGAGAGAGAAACATGGAAGAGAAATGGTGGTGAAAAGGAATCAGTGGATGCTGATGACAGGTTTGGATTACTTATGTGATATTTGCTAACGTTTCTGGTCATTTTATTGTGCAGACTAATGGTCGCAGACCTTTGTCGAGAGTTAGTAGGAGGAATGCACTTCCTGAGGAAGTTGTGGATGTGGGTTACAATTATAACATTTAAAAGACTTTTGGATAAGTACATGAATAGGAAAGCTTTGTCGGGATATGGGCCAGGAGCAGGCAGGTGGGACCAGTTTTGTTTAGGATTAAGGGTCTGCTTCTATGCTGTGTGACTCGATGAATCTATGAGTAGGCCATTCAGTGCCTTGACTCCTCTCCACCATTTAATAAGATCGTGTCAGATCTGGCTGTGGTCTCAGCTCCACTTTCCTGTCTGTAGTCTATAACCCTTGACCCTCTTGTCTATTAGAAATTCATCTAAATCAATCTTGAATTAATTAAAAAACTACCTCCGATACCTTCTTCAGAAGAGAACTCCCAACTCACAACCTTTTACAGAAAATAAAAACCTGTATCTCTGTCTTATAAAGGAGGCCTCTTATTTTTAAACTTTATCCTCTTGTTTTAGTCTCCCCCACAAGAGGAAAGATGCTTCCGGATTTTGCCTTATCCAGTTCTCTCAAGATCTTATATGGTTCAATTCAAATGCTTTTCCTTTCATAAACCCCAATGGGTCTAGGCCTAACCTGTCCAACATTCTCGCGTTGACTACATGAGTTAGAAATGTGGTGGCTAGATTTGCCATAGAGAGGGCAATGATCACAGAAATGATTTCAGCATGTGAAAGATCGGCAAACACAAGACAGCATGCCAGACAAGGGTGAAAAGAAATCACATGGAAAGGTAATTTAGCACAATGATCATTCAAAAAATCTAGCTGTTCTATCTCAGCAGGAGACAAAAAAAATCTTCAGTACTACTGTTCTTGTCTTAGTAAACTAATGGGTCATCAGGTATGTAATGGGTAACACTCATTCCTGTGAATCAGTACAATGTGGGTTCATGCCAGACTCCAGTGACACGATCATATAATTCAAACTCAAAACTGGATTGTTGAAGGTGACGACGAGATGTTAAACTGAGGTCCCCTTAGCCCTTCTCTTAGCTGGATATAAAAGAGTTCATGCTGATTATTTCAAAGAAGATGGGAGAGTTATTCCCAGTATCCTGGGCCAATATTTGGTGGCCAATTCCATCTACCCTTGGATCCCATACATAACTTGGTGTCAAATTCTATTTGACAACTCCCTGTGAAGCTCCTTGGGACATTTTTCTCCTAGAGGTGCTACGTAAGTGCAAATTGTTCTGGTTGTATCACATAAACAGTGGGTAGCCAGGCCAGCTCCCAATAGCCCTGACACTTGTGGAACTGCACCCGGGAGAGAAGGTGTGGAATTTACAAAAGGGTGCACAGACCATGGAAAACTGGGGGGTTGTTGAAAACCTTCAGTCCTTGACCTTGATCTCATCTTGATTTTATGTTTGATTTTCAATGACCTTTTATTGTTTAGGTTGCACATATTCCCACACATTGATCCAGATGCAGGCAGGCAATAATGTGTACAGAAACACAGACATGCAAACATACAGACACAGGCACATGGCATGTTTACAGAATATACCCAGCCACTTAGGCATTAATGCCAGATGGACCTGCCCTTCCGACAGACTAACGTACAAACACACTTGAGTGCAGCCTCACAGAGATAGGTACATGTACAAAAACATACTCAGATGGACCAAATGCACACAGATTCACAGTGCAGAAATTCATGCCCTTCAAAATCACACAGGAACATATCCTTGGTGAGTGGGCCTGTGTCTCTGACAGAAGATGAAGCTCCCATTTTACCTATCAGCCTCACTATTCATTTTAATTGCATGGCCTTACAATTTGCATATCACAATGTTTTTTTTCTCTCTCCCCCTCTCTCTGTAACCTGGTACACAGATGGTATCCCGAACCCTCTAAGATAATGGCAGGCTGGCACATGAACAGGCGTAGCATAAGATGCAGCTGCACAGTCTTTTATTAACAATTAATACCAAGGAATAAATTCTGAGGACAAAAAGTTACCCAAATTAAAATTATAAAAGAGAATAAAAATGAGGCAGCTGAGAAATGCTCTCTTAAATGCAAAATTTTACTTTCAGCTATAATTTCAGGTTTAATTGAGACCCTTAGATAAATGGGTTGAAACAGAAAAGCTAAGTTTTATTTTGATTTTGGAACGTGAGACTCTGCAGTGAACAATGCAACGGCTTTCACGAGAGACTGAAAGGACCGACACAAAGATTTTCACCACAGCCCTGGTCCCCTTTGTTCTGCCTGTGTTTTATTTTTTGCTACTATTTTCTTGCCCACGCAGCACCCGCACTGCTCAGATTTCTCAATGTCGCTTCCTGACCATTGTTGAACTGGACAAGTTCATATTTTGACTGATCGCTTCGTAATTTTGCGGATTGTAACTCCAAAGGTGTTATCATCACCACAGACCTTGCTTCCCACCCCAATCCGAGCATTCCATGGAATGTCTTCGATTTGAGATTATGAGTCCTTCACTATTCCACTTCTGGTTTGTCCCTCATCCCTCGTTCGATCCCTCTCTTATGTCTGATCCCAATCCCTCTCTCCACACAACGTTCCTCACTCCACTGCATCCTCTTCTGCAGTTCACCAACCTCACCATCTTCCTCTGATTGACAGAGCCCCGAACATTCTTTACATATAAACATGCCAAATAGGGACAGGAATAGGCCGTTTGGCCCCTCCAACCTGCTCCACCACTGACCTGATTGTAGCCTTAACTCCACACTCCTGTTTCCGCACTCCCCAAACCCAAATAACCATTGACTTCTTTCTAAGCCAAGAGTCTCTCCATCTCTACCTTAAAATATTTCATAATCCCTCCACTACTGCTCACTGGGGAAGAATGTTCCAGAGTCACCACACTCTGAGAGAGAAAGGGTCCTATCTAAATGCACCCTCCTCACTTCCCTCTTTCTATTAACTCACCTCTTCAGCCATCACTCCATTTGCCTCCTGCAACTCTCACCTTAGTCATACCAACCAGGGTCTCAGTGGGTTGTTCCTTTTCCTCTGGACCCAAGGGATGTGATTTCACACTCTCACTTCAGAGTCTTGAGCACATAATCCTGATACCCATAAGACCATAAGACATAGGAGCAGAAATTAGGCCATTTGGCCCATCAAGTCTACTCCACCATTCGATCACAGCTGATAGGTTTCCATTTTCCCACTTACTCCCCGTAACCTTTGCACTGTTTAGCAATTAAGAACCTATCTATCTACCTCTGTTTTAAATATACGCGATGACTTGGCCTCCACAGCCTTCTGTGGCAATGAATTCCACAGATTTACCACTCTCTGGCTAAAGAAGTTTCTCCTTATCTCTGCTCTAAAGGGTCTTCCCTTTACTCAAAGTCTGTGCCCTCGACTCTCCTGCCAATGAAAACATCTTCCCAAACTCCACCCTGTCCAGGCCGTTAAGTGTAGAACTGAGTGAGCGCTGGGCTGTTAACCTCACGAGATGTTAAATTGCAGCCCCACTGCCTTATCAGGTGGATGTGAAAAGTCCCAAGGCAGTTTTCTGAAGAAGGGAGATTTAACCAGGTGCTCTCTGCCTATTGTTCATTCCTCAACCATCACCCAATGATTGTGGGATCTTGCTGTGCACAAATAGGCTGTCACCAATCAGCAAGTACAAGGCGGAATAAATCAATTTATTTGTTAAAATAATTGTTTAAATTGAATTATTTTTAAATTAAAATAAAATGTAAAAGCATATTCATTCAGGGGATGTGGGCATCAATAGCTGGATCAGAATTTTTGTCCATTTCCAGGTGCACCTTGAGAACCTGGGGGTGAGTTCCTTCCTTGAATGATTGCCGTCGACGTGCTGTAGGGACACCCGTAGACCAGTTAGGGAGAGATTCTCAGGAGTTATGATGGACTGCTGCTCCCTGTGAAATGGAGGTGGTGGGTAAAAGTTTTTAATGATGGGCAAACACAGTGGGGGAGCAGGAGTCTGCGATTCCTCTAAACCATCACGATATGTCAAATTAAAAAAAATCAACTTGTTTTAGATAAAGGAACCTTACTCCCACTAATTGAAGCCACAATCTCACTCCAGCTGTTCACTCTCCGATTTTATATTTTGATCTGGTTTTTAGATTTGACCAAAGGAGGGTGCCCATCAAGTAGATTTCTCTCTCTTTCTGGAAAATTCTAGATTCCCATTGGCAATTTCGCTTTGTCCCTTCACCCTATGTTTACATCTGAATGCTCCATGCTTGATCCATCATCTACAACTTCATTTAAGACCCTTTTTATTTCTCCACGTTGGGTGGCTTACGAGGTTAAATCCTGATCAGATTATTTTTTTAAACATTCATGCTGTTTTCTTTCATTCTTTCTGTCGTCACTTAGCAACAAACTCTGTCAGGGAAGAAAAACCACTCATTTGCATACGTTGATTTTACAATGAATTTGAGTGCCATGTTTGTGTGAGAAACTGCCGAACAATTTAATCACAGTACCCTGCACGGAGCTGGGTAGGTGGGTTTGAGGGAAACGCGGAGGCGGTAGGGACCTGGGATTCACGAATAGGAGGAGAGGGCGAGTGGTAGATTTGAGGGATACGGGGCGAAGGGGAAGTGGGATTGAGGGTTAATACAAGCGAAAGACTGCGGAAGATGGAAATCTTAAATAAAAATGCTGGAGAAACTCAGCAGGTCTGCGGAGCGCGAAACAGTTAATGCTTCGAGTGCGATATGACTTCTTCAGGGCACAGAGGAACATGGGGAGAGGGTGTGTGTGGGAATGAGAAAAACAGCAATGGATGGGTGACCCATTTCTGATCTCTCAGTTCCATGTACGCTGAGCATTAAAAGGTTGAAACATATCCTCTGAATGTTAGGTGCAGAAATTAAAATGAAATCCTCGAAATATTGAAGTTTAAGCAAAAACATCTTAAATTCCTGTAGAAATGTGTTTTGTGGTCACTTTTGCTCCTGATTTGTACCTGTGCAAGTTTGCAGCAAAAGTTTGTGCCTAGATCATGACACAATCTGTGGAGCAAGCCCACCCAGAACAGATAAACAAAGCAGGCCATTGATTTAATTGCTGCTTGTGGAATCTTGCTGTGCACTAATGGGCTGCCGTACTTCCTATGTTAGTTGTAAAGTGCTCCGGGACATCCAGAGATCTTGACAGGTGCTACAGAAATGAAAGATCTGTTTTTGGTTATAAACCTGAAATAATCACTTTATTTCACCTGACACTGAGTGCTGAACGTACGGCGACATTTATGGACAAACTGTCTTTTTCCAGAAGGAGAAAGACCTAATCATCTGTTTGGTTCACGTTATTGTAATACTGTTTTCATGGGGTTTGAAATATTGCACGCTCGCTGTGGGTCAGAGCTGAGTGGGGTCGGCTGGGGGTGGGGTGAGTTAACTGGACACAATGCCATCACTCGTTGGAACTCAGACAGAGATTTGAAAGGAGTTCTCAGGCGTGCACAATGCGCACTCTGCTATTGACACCTCCGTCCGTATTGTTGGCTGGAACTTTCCCTGGCTATGGTATAATGGAGCTTCTTTGTCCAACTCCCTCAGACAAGAGCCTTAGGAGAAGTAAGTGGGGGCGGGGGGGAGGTAGTCAGGAGGAAAAACAGCTTGTGTGCATGTCGATAGAGAGCTAACTACGTCGCGGGTGGGTGGGGAGGGGGGATATGTTTGAGAGTGGGGTTGGAGGAAGAGGCGATTTGGGAGCGTGGGCAGAGGGGAGTCTCATATCAATTTAACTATGGACTTATATCAGCCACAAAGCAAGATATAAATTGACAGTAATGCAGCAGTGATTTCCACAGGGAATAGCAGCTTTTCTGAATCAAACAACAGCATTCAAGTGCTCAGAAGGAGGCCATTCAGCCTGCTCTTTGGTAGCTCTTTTTAGATAATCCTAGTTCTTTGCTCTTTCCCCATAGCCCTCTAATGTTTCTCCCTTCAAATATTTCCCGAATTATTTTTTCAGTGGGCATGAACCTTTGCGTGTTATAAAACAATGCATGGCACATTTTTCACCGAGACAGGATTGTTATTTGCATTGGCTTTACATTCCTGCCAGATCCAATGTTCAGACAAATTTGTTTGTCTCTCTTTCCCTGTGCTATTTGACATTTTTTTTGGGGGATACAATCTCTGTTGGAACCTCCCATCAGCAAGTGTCTCCCATTGTGCGGTTTGCCTGATTTGTTACAAGGACGGCCATTAGTGAGTCCGACTCGACTTTGACTCAAGAGTTGCTTGCCATTAATTGTTAGGGAGAAACAACTTCTGGTTCTTATGCTGTTGTGTTCTAGTTCTAGAAGTATACTGGCTATGATCAAGTTCTGGCTTCCTGTGCATTCTCATTATTCCTGTTATTCCACCAGTGCTGACCAGAGGTCTACCCTACTCTGAAGTTCACTTCTTAAACTTCTTCACCTTCCTCTCTTCCTTAAGAACTTAGTTAGAAGGCACCAACTTTACATAAAGTTGCCATTGTTGTACCAGACCATGGGGTTGTGCTCTCCTTAAAGAGAGACAATTGACGGTGGTTTAATCTGAGGGTCACCTGATGAGTGGGAGAGGTTTTAAAGGAGAGTCCTTCATGTTAGTCTCAGCTGGTGCAGGAATTGATCCCACAGGTTGGTGTCACAGTGCAGTGAAAACCAGCCATCTAGCTAACTGAGTGATCCAACCCCCCAAATTTTATGTAACCATTCCTAATCTGCATGCTACCTTTGATCATAAACAGAACTTCCCTAGCCATATCAATACAGTGGCTTCAACAGCAGGTTCAGTGTTAAGAATCCTGCAGTGAATAACTCGCATCCTGCTCCCCAAAGCCTGTTCACCATCTGCAAAGGTCAAGTCAACAGTGTGATGGAATTCTCCCCACTTGCCTGGAGGTGCGGCTCCAACATCACTCAAGAGACTTGACACCATCCAAGGCTACACAGTCAGCTTGATTGCAAGCATCTGCAAACATCCACTCCTGTCAACAATGGCGCTCAATAGCTGAGTGAAAAATTGTGGTGCTGGGAAGTACAGCAGGTCAAGAAGCATCTGAGGAGGTGGAGAGTCAATGTTTTTGGCATAAACCCTTCATCAGTCAACTCTCCTACTCATTGGATGCTGCCTGACCTGCTGTGCTTTTCCAGAACCACACATTTTGACTCTAACTCTCCAGCATCTGCAGTCCTCACTTTCTTTCAGGTGCTCAGTAGCAGCAGTGTGTACCATCCACAAGATGCACTGCAGCAACTCACCAAAGTACCTTGGACAGCAACACCCAAGCCACAAGCATCTAGAAGGACAAGAGCAGCAGAAACATGGGAACACCACCATCTGCAAATTCCCCTCTGAGTCACTCACCATCCTGAGTTGGAAATATATCGCTGTCCCTCTAGGAGTAAGATTAAATGGAATGTTGGCCTTTATGTCAAAGAGAATGGAATATAAAAGTGGGAGGTTTTGCTAAAATTGAACAAGGCACTCATCAGACTACAACTGGCATATTGTGAACAGTTTTGGTCCCTTTACGGAAGAAAGATTTACTGGCATTAAAGGCAGTCCAAAGAAAGTTCTGTTGACTGTTACCAGGTATGGAGGAACCGTCTTATGATGAGGAGTTGAGTGGATTAAGCCTGTATGCATTGAAATGTAGAAGAGTAAGGGGAGACCTAATTGAACCATTCAAAATTCACAAGGAACTTGTCAAGGTAGATGTGGTAGCATTCTAAAGCTGTTGGGAAGTGCCTTTGGTCATTATACAAGCCAAAGATACTAAGCAAATGTGAATTGTTGCTGTCCGTCTTCAAAACTAGAGGAGGGTAAAAACACAAAAGAAACATTTGTATAATTGTATGTGAAGCCATCTGGGGAGATTACTAATTGTGGAATGCTTCACCACAGGTTGCTAGTGAGTCTGTAGGCATGGTGGCTCACAGCACCAAGGACCCAGGTTCAATTTCACCTCAAGAAACTGTCTGTGTGAACTTTGCACATTCTCCCTGTGCTTGTGTGGTTTCCTTCCCACAGTCCAAAAATGTGCAGGTTAGGTGGATTGACCATGGGAAATTCAGGGTAAGGGGCTGGGTCTGGCTGGGATGCTCTTTGGAGGATTGGTGTGGACTTGATGAGCCAAATGACTTGCTTCCACACAGTAAGATTCTATAAATTTCTTTTAAAAAAAGAGTTGGTGGGTATTAGGAAATATTAAAGGATGAGTAAACTGAGTCTGAAGTCCAGCAGTGATCCTATGACATGTCGTGATTTGTTGGTAACCAATAGCTTATGAGGATTGGCTGGGAAAGTGAAGTGGAAAGTCACATATGATTTTATAGAATCAAGCTCAAGGGACCAAATGACCTACTCCAGCTTCTGGATCTTATGTTCCCACATTCTAGTTCAGCATTTTCATGGATTAAACCTGGTTTGGATGGTAAATAGTCCAGGCCAGATGGTACAATGTCAAACTACCCAAGGTTGGTTTGGGGTCATTATTACAGATGGTTTCCTGACAAAGGAAACACGATTTCTGAACACTATCCAGCGATGATCCATCAACCCCTGCTGGAAAGTAAACACCTGGGAACCCTATATGAGGTCAGGGCGGGGAAGGAGGGTGCCTCTGACATGCCACCCAAGGATGACTGGCAGGCTAGTGCCAACCATCAAGATTCAGCAGTGGGGGCTCTGCATAAACATTTAAGGATCAATTGGAATCCCCAGTGAATTGCAGCATTGACACTGAGCACGCTGCCTGAGGTCACGGATTGGAAATGGGATCTTTCTATTCCATATGGTAAAGGAAAACATGGGAGGTGCCTGCACCCACTGAGTCTTGGCAAGACAGGATGTGAACAGAAGGATTCACACTCAATACAAAAAAATTCTTATGACAAGGCTTTGTTCAGGTGACATGTTTAAGTCAATGAGAGTTAACACAGGGTCTGTTGCCTTGGTTACTGATCTGTTGCATAGTGACTGGTCCTATTTAGATTTTATGTAAATCAGCATCCTCGCACTAAGTATTAACATGCAATAAAAATGTGTCGGCCCTTTCTTCATTTGCATAATATATTCAACCTTC
Organism: Chiloscyllium plagiosum; assembly: GCF_037043375.1. Lineage (NCBI taxonomy): Eukaryota > Metazoa > Chordata > Chondrichthyes > Orectolobiformes > Hemiscylliidae > Chiloscyllium > Chiloscyllium plagiosum. Next base: position 6,470,496 of record NW_028270166.1, read on the forward strand.
TAAATTAAACTATTTATTACCTGAGCTAAGTATGTATCCCAGTAAATTCCTTTTATAGGAATTCCTTGTTTACACAAAGCACAATTTCACTGCATCAGGAGTTTATCCAGGAAATAAGATGGCTCAGCACAACTGATCTTTCTCCCTTTTTGTGTAATTTATGCCTGTTAAACTGCAGAATTATTAGTGCAGTTATTATCAGCATGCAACACTCCCAGGCTAGTTATAGCACAGGATCGATACAGAGTAAAGCTCCCTCTACACTGTCCCCACCAAACATTCTCAGGGCATGGCACCACGGGGTTAGATACAGAATAAAGCTCTTTCTATACTGTCCCCATCAAAGAGTCCCAGAGCAGGGACAGCATGAGGTTCGATACAGAGTAAAATTCTGTCTACACTATCCCCATCTAACACTCCCAGGGCAGGGGCTACGTACATAACTATGTCCGGGTAAGACACTATGCCCTTTCCCATTATATATTTGTGCATTGAATTTGCACACAGCAAACTCCCATAAACAGCAACAGTCCATTTAATCTGTTTTAGTATTTGAAGGATCAGCTTTGCAATAGCCACTGAGGAGAATGTCTCTATTGTTAGAGTCATAGAGATGTACAGTATAGAAACAGACCCTTCGGTCCAACTCGTCCATGCTGACCAGATATCCTAAACTGACCTAGCCCATTGCCAGCATTTGGCCCATATCCCTCTAAACCCTTCCTACTCATACACCCATCCAGATGCCTTTTTAAAAAACATTTTTTGAGATATTTTGCAAAGTTACAAAATTAGTACAAAATAGTATATTCCACTTTACATATAATAACAACGCCAATATAAAATTAAGAAAACTAATGACTAATCTATTCTACAAACTACCAAAACACAAAATAGGATGTCATACTTTACTAACAATAACCCAAAAAAGGAGAAAAGAAAATAAATACATAAATAAATAACTGGATACATGTTCAAAATAAATTAATATCAAGTCATAACAAAACCCATATTTATATGGGATTCTTCCTCCTGGGAGCCCCCGAACCAGCCAAAACCATCCCTAAAGGTAAGCAAAGGCCCTAAACAATATGGCTGATAAATCTGTGTCAATGTAGTTCAAAAAGGGCTGCCCTGTTCTATAAAATAATTCCATATTTTGGTGCACCATATTCATAAGGAAGTTAAGGGGATATATTCTATAACTATCCTATGCCAATTCGAAAGTCCAGAATCCCCAATTTACTAAGATGTTTTTCCTCACACAAAAGGAAAGGATAGTGAATAATTTCCTCCCACATGCATCTAGAGAGGGGAACTTTGGAAAGCTCAAAAGTAGAGACACTGAAGATGAGGTGTTCATGTTCTTCTGCCTCGGAATACTTCAACCCCAGGGCATCAATGTGGACTTCACCAGTTTCCTCATTTCCCCTCCCCCCACCTTACCTCAGTTCCAGCCTTCCAATTCAGCACTGTCCTCATGACCTGTCCTACCTGTCAATCTTCCTTCCCACCCATCCACTCCACCCTCCTCTCTGACCTATCACCTCCATCTCCATTCACCTATTGTACTCTTTGCTGACTTCATACAAAAGAAGACTACATTGATAATTAATCCTCATAAATCAGATATGGAAAGGAGAGTGTTTCGGCCGATGAGTTCACCCTTAGTCAGTACTCTCTACCACTTACTATGTAATAAGGTATCGAAGGACATAGAACAGTTATTTAAACCTGGAATCAAAAGTTAGGGATAGAAATCTCCTTAGAGATGTGGGAGGATGTCTGGGAAAATGCTAGGAAGATCTCTATCTGTAATAGAACTCAGTTTATTCAATTGAAGATACTTCATAGGGCTCACATGGCACCATAGTGACTTGCAAAGTTCAAGGCAGGAACATCTCCAATGTTCCCTCAATGCAAAATAGAAGTTGGTACCCTCACTCATTTTCTGTGAACATGCCATAAGAACCACAGATACTGGGACAGCGTAGTGAATGCCTTGGCAAAGATTTTGGGAACAGTGATTGGTTTGGACCCAGTGTCTCTACTTTTGGGCTCTCCAAAGTTCCCCTCTCTCGATGCTGATCTAAACTCTGATAAATAGTCATCTTGATGCGAAATATTAGCTTGCTTTCTCTCCACAGATGCTGCCTGACCCAATGTGATCTCCAGCAATTCTTTTGTTTTCAACTCAGCACAGATGCTGGGGTTCAGTTTCTGGATAAGTCTTGGACTCACTGGTCCAAAGGCAAGAGCGCTACCAGAAAGTCCCAGTTCACAATGTTTACTGCAGCTGTTTGATCAAAGCAAACATCACTTTCAAAAGAAGGAAGCACAAATTGAAAGGTAATGCCCTCTGCTCAGGGAACACACAGATGTTTTCTCAGGCTGGAGAGTCTAAAATCAGGGGAAATAATCTCAGGAGAAGAGGTAGTCCATTTAAGACTGAGATAAGAAGGTTTTTTTACACTCTGAAGTTGGTGAATCTTTGGAATTCTCTCCCACAGGGAGCTGTGGAAGCTCAGTCATTGAGCATGTTCCAGATAGAAATCAAGGCGGATTTCCGTTGACTAATGATTTCAACATTTATTAAGTGGGTCACACCCCTTAGGACGAAATCGTGCTCTCAGCCAATATCAGACAATAGAATCTTTATTTAGATTTAAGTATAATTTGAAGTCTCTTAAAGTGGCATTAATCTCTGCCCAGATCTGATATGCAGCAGGTTCCAAAATTAAAAAAAACTTAATCATGAAGGTAGCTTTTAATCTTGTTCCAGATATTAAGCATGTTCACATAGGAAACTGGAGCAGAAGAAGGCCATTCAGCCCTTCTAGTCTGTTCTACCATTCAACATGTCATGGTTGATCATCCAAATCAGTCCCCTGTTCCCGTTTTCTTCCCTTTAGCTTTAAGAACTGGATCTAACTCTGTCTTGAAAACATTAAATCATTCATTCTTGACTAAAACTTGTCTGTGTTCACAGAACGTTTAAGACAGACAAAAGCCATAATCCATACTCTTTGTCCAAAAGTGTTGAAGTTCCTCCTGTGCAGAAACTTGTCTGTCTCCCTTTTAAATGATTTATAAAGTCAGATTCCAACATCCTATCAGGTAGAACCTGGAAGCTCTTGGACCGAAGAAACCTCGCCTCATCTTCCCTTGTTATTGTTTGTTAATGATTTTAAATATATGACCTCTAGACATTGATCCTCCTACATTTGCATCAACAAAAATATACTTACTGCCATTGCAGCACTTTGTTAGTTTCTGATCAGAGAGTCTTTCTGTAATCAGGATGGGAATCATGTTGTTTGAAGACATCTAGATTTCTTTTGACTGACAGCACAGATGTTCATTTGTGCCAGATTTCTGTAAGAAAGCGCAAAATACTGATGAGAATACTGTTCCAGATCAGAACAATTCAATAGATTTTGGTATTTGTACTGGAGGGCAGTGAACTGTAGAAGCTTCACTATTGAGGCAAGAGTGACTCTACACTGTCCCATCAAACACTGCCAGGATAGGGACAACACGAGGTTAGATACAGAGTAATGTTCCCACTACACTGTCCCTCATCAAACACTCCCAAGACAGGTACAGCACAGGGCTAGATACTGGATAAGGTTCCCTGTACCACTGTCCCTCATGAAACACTCCCAGGACAGGGACAGTATGGAGCGAGATACAAAGCAAAGCTTCTCTGCACTTTCCGCCTTCAAACACCCCCAGAACATGAACAGGGTGGAGTTAGAAACAGAGTAAAATTCTCTTTGTACTCACTGTCCCAATAGTGAGCCTCAATCCCAACCAGAGAATAATCACCCCCATTTGCACTATTGCAATATCTTTCCATTTTCCACTACAGTTTTATAACCCTCAATGGCATTCACGATTCAGTGTTATTTAATGTCAGATTGTGGGCTCAGTGTATGTCCTATGAAAATATGATTACTGCTACCCAGATCTAGTTCAAACACCATCTTTTTTTTTTCACCACGAAAGGAGAGGGAACTTTTCATCTCTGGGTCTGAGCTGAATTCAAGCACAGCACACAGTAGGAGAAGTAAACCAAAACATAATTGGGCCTAAGTTTAACAGCACCTAAAGCCCAGTGCGATCCCTGTCACATTCCAGAACGGAGAGGCCCAGACAGTCTGAAATCTATCCTGATGTGTCACCAGGTGAGCTGTGTGTGTTTGTGGGGGGGGGGGGACACAAAACTTTGATAGAACCAAGGCCAACAGCTAAACTTGCAGTTGTTCTGTGGAATCAGGAAAATCACAAAGATTAACAATTCTGAGAATTGAGTTCAAATCCTGTGGTGACAAATTTACAATTTGAATTCACTTGAAAATGCCCAGATCCAAAATTGACATCAGTGCAAGTGACAATAAAGCTGACATACTATTATCCTAATCCAATAAACTTTAAGGAAGTAGACCCTTCAATCTTATCCAGCCTGGCCTGTTTAGCTCATTCAAAACTTTGTTCATTGTATCCCAAATTGCACCAAAACTCATTGACTCTTCATTTCCTGTGTTTGCTGATCTACAGTGACTCCCAGTCTGGAAAAACATTAAAGTTCCAGTTATTGTAGCAATACACAGCTCTGACCCTTCACAATGTATGCAAGCCCTTCTATCCCTACAATCTTCTGAGATCTCTGTATTCCTTTAATTCTGGCCTCTAACTTAGTGCTGAATTTCCCCAAAGTCTCTGCTGGTCTCCATTTGAGAAAAATATGGAAGCACTTGAGGAGGTGTAAATTATTGACAAGGATGTTACCTCATCTGAGAAGTTTAAACCAGCAAAGTTGAACAGACTGAGGCTCATTGCAATAGAAAAGTAAAATCTGAGGTGACCTGAGAGAGATCTTAAAAAATTATAAATGCAATAGGGTCAACATAAGGAAGATGCCCTGAAAACAAAAAATGCTGGAAATCACAGCGAGTTAGGCAGCATCAGAACTGAAGAAGAGTCTTCCAGACTCCAAACGTTAGCTAACTATCTCTCCATGGATGCTGTCTGATCCGCTGTGATTTCCAGCATTTTTTGTTTTCAGTACAGATTTAGCATCTGCAGTAATTTGCTCCTATATTTGCACCTGTGGTAATATCTAAAAAGAGTCTTCATCAAAATAAGTTAGCCACAAGCAAATCTGATCAGGAAATCAGGAAATAAAATCTCTACTTAGAGAGCAGTTGAGATTTAAAAATATATTTGTACATGGGATGTAATTGTCAACTGGGCTGGAATTATGGCACATTCCAGCTCCCCACGAGAATGCAGTGGTGAGCTGCCTTCTTGAACTGCCATAATTCATCTGGTATAGGTAACCTACAGTGCTGACAAATTTGCAAGAGTTTGACCCAGCAACAGTGAAAAAACACCAATATTGTTTCATGTCAGGATGGTATATGGTTTGGAGGAGAACTTGCAGGTAAGGGTGTTCCCATGCATTGTTTCCCTTGTCATTGTAGATGGTAGTAGTCATGAGTATGGAAAGTGCAGTCTAAGGAGTCTTGGTGACTTTCTGCAGTGCATCTTGTAGATAGTACATGCTGTTGCTACTGAGCATCAGTGCTGAAGTAAATGGACATTGGAGGAGATGAAGGGGTGGCAATCAAGAGGGAATGCTTTGTCCTGGAATGTGTCAAGCTTCCTGAGCATTGTTGGAGCTGTATTCACCCGGGCAAGTGGGGAATATTTCTATCACACTCCTGACTTGTATCTTGTGGGTGGTGGACAGACACTGGGGAGAGAGGAGGCAAATTACTCCCAGCCTCTGACCTTCTCTTCTCGCTACAGTATTTGTATGGCTGGTCAGGTTTGGTTTCTGATCAATGGTAACCCTGGGATGTTGATAGTGGGGGATTCAGCAATGGCATTGAACATCAAGGGGTATTGGTTAGATTCTCTCTTGTTGCAAGTGGTCATTGTCTGACACTGTGGTGCAAATGTCACTTGCCACTTGTCAGCCCAAGCCTGGAAGTTGAGACTCACTATCACAAGGAATACTTGAGATGAACCACATCAATGTATGTAAGGGAAAGTTAGATACAGATATGAAGAGAACGGAATAGAAGGTGAAATGAAGAAGGAGCTTCTATGGAGCTAGACTGAATGGCCAGTTTCTATGCTCTATGTTTTATGTAAGTGCTTCATCATCCTGTAACACTAGCCATTGGTCTCTGCTCATCAGACAGGGTAGAAGAGGGGCACAAGGTCACTGATGAAGGGAAACAAGCTCTGTTTGCATAAGAACCTGTCCCCTCTTTGCTGCTGTGAATTGATAAAACCCACAGCATCCGCTTAGCAAAGGTCTTAAACTGGTCTGCTCCCTGGGAGGTTAATATCAGTCATTAGGAGCTGGATAGTGATAGGAGACAGATTACAAGGAACAGGGTGGGGCAGACAATGAACTGGCCCACAGGGGGTCGGAGTGGGAGGATGGAGAGAGACCTTACTATTCAGTTGAAAAGGGAGACAGCCTGTTTTAACTCTTTAAGTGCCTCTTAATTGGGCAGCTGTGATTGCCCCATTCACTCTTGGAACTTGAATATTGCCAGATTATGCTGACAGATTGTGCACACAATATCATAGCAAATAATGGTGAGAACTTTTAATTGTTTGACAAAACATTTAATTTATCCCCCTCGCTGACCTTAGAATGCTGCCTTAAAGCCTGGGTTACAATCTCATGACATCACTCACTTAGCCTGCCCCAATTACCCTCGTATCTTGTACCAGCCACCCTTCTGCATGCTTGTGCTGACCATCAAATAGTGTGATGCTATTCAACTAGGTACAGCGTCACAGTTAGTCCAATTCTGCCCTGATGTCGCTCACACACAGTTACTGTGCAGTACAAATAATCATTCATTGCCACCTCTCTGTGCCCCTGCCTAAGCACCAGGGACCAAACCTGTGTCTCTCCTGTTCAGTTCACCTCAGCAGGTTGCTGCGTACAGTTGGGTCCCCAACAGAGCTCTCTGCTGTGAAACCTTTCTTCAATATTTCTCTACAAAGTTGTTCAGCAAGTGGGAATCACACCACCATCAATACTCATCCTTTGCACAATGCAGGAGGAGAAACAGAAAGAGAGAGAGAGAGAGAGAGAGAGAGAGAGGGAAAAAGACTTGGAAGAATGAACAGAAAGGTACAAGAAAGAACTGAATGTAATTAGCTCTTCAGCAGAGAGGGTAAGACAAAGAGACAGTCAGAGATGAACTAAAAGGAACTATTGGGAATGAGTGAGAGACAGAGAGAGAAAGACAGAGGTGGGAGTGCACAAGAGAGTAGTACAGAAAATGTGAGGAACAAAGTGAGACAAAGAGAAAGATAGAATAGAATGAGAGACAGGGAGTATGGGCTGGATGGATGGAATCAGATTCAGACAAATGAGAGATGGACAAAAAGAGAGTATAAAAGATATAATGAAAGGGACAAACAGAGACACACACATACATACAACACTCGGCATGGACGGGTTGGACCGAAGGGTCTGTTTCCATGCTGTACATCTCTATGACTCTATGGAGAAAGGGATGCAGATGGAGGGAAATAGAGACAGAGTGTTGCAGAGAGAGAGAGATAGGTACAAAGATTGGAGATAGTGACCGAGAGAAGTGAAAGTGAAAAGAAAAGAAAGTAAAAGAATAAGAGTCAGTGAAAGAGAAAATCAAGCAGGATAGAAATTGACTCAGACAAAACAGAAGTGATACAGGGGCAAAAGACAGAGGAGAGAAAACAAAAGAGAAAGAATTTTACTCTCTTTTTCTAAACCAGCGAATTGTTCATTATCTCAATGTCAAAAACTGTTAAATCTTTATTAAAATTCTAACACTGAGAGATGAAAAACTTCTGTGCAAATGTTGATTTTTTTACAAACAGTCACAAATCGCAAGAGACTTGGGTGAAGACAAAGGAAAAACCCAATGGCAGAGTCAAAGAAATCAAGGTGTAATAAAGCTGCGAGAGAGTTCATAAAAGAAAACAGAAATGAGATGGAAGAAAGTCAATGGAATTTCAAGACATTACAACAATATTGTTGAGAAAAGAGATGTGTTTACAGCAAATTGCCTGAAAGAAAGCTTGTTGTCAGCTTTCTCTGGACAATAAATCTCGTAGAATATAAAGGGCAGTTTCAGAGACATATTTTAGATTAGACAAAGAGAAGTGGAGGGATGGACGATAAATAAGAAAGGCAGGGAAAGGAGGAACAAAAGGACAGAGAAGTGCTGAGGGAGACTGAGAGTGACAGAGACAGAGGTGGCAGATAAAGAGAGACTGAGAAAGTGGAGTACTGGAGAAGTTAAATGAAACTGTGACTAATCCACTTTCTTTGCAAATCAAAAAAAGTAGAAAAACATGTTTAAAATTCCATAAAATAAAAGTGTGAAATAAAAAGGAAAAAAGAATGAGTAAGAGATAAAGAGAGATGGAAAGAATAAGAGAGATTGAGAGAGAGAGTAAGGAGGGACAGTATCTCACCAGGAGAAGTGACTGTTGCTTTTGAGATTCTGAAGAACAAAGATGATGAGCAGACTATTAGGCCAATGGAGCATCAAAACTAAACCATTGCCTGGTGTCCATTAGGAATAATCAATGAATGATAATCAGTGGGACCCTTGCTTCCTGTTTCCCTTCCCCACCAATGGGTGCTGAGGCCAGTTGCACAAGGTGAGAAAGAAAGATCTGCATTGCCATAGCAGCTTTCACAATCCCAGGATGACCCAACCTGCTTTACAGCCACTGATATACTTTTAGAGTGCAGTCTCAGTAGGCACATGGCAAGATCCCACAAACAGCAATGTACCAATCATAAGATAAACTGCTTTCAGGTGTTGTTTGGGATATACGTATTGGTCCATGACACCCTGCTTTACTTTGAAATATTGCATTGGGATGTTTCCTGTGTTTTTGTGAGGACAGACAAGGTACCTCTGACAGTGCAGAAATAAAATTAGATCACCCAAGGGTTGAGATCTGGATTGGGTCACAAGGTTCTGATTACCCAATGCATGTTGATTATTTCAGGTGTTTAACGTGTACAGTTCATACAGGGTGAACATTTAAAAACCATGTTTATGGGCATCAGTTGGTAGACAAGCAATCATCACCCACTGCTCTTGAACCAAGTGGCTTGTTAGACCAGTTCAGTGGACAGTTAAGAGTCAACCACATTGATTGCTGTGATTCTCGACTCACATGGAGGACAGATCAGGTAATGGACATTTATGAGTCAAATGTTTATGACAATGGTTACATGACCATAAGAACATACGAAATAGGAGCAGGAGCAGGAGTAGGGCATCTGGCTCCTTGAGCCTGCCCTGCTATTCAATAAGATCATGGCTGATCTTTTCATTGACTCAGCTCCACTTACCCGCCCGCTCACCATAACATTTAATTCCTTTACCATTCAAAAATCTATCTATTTTTGCCTTAAAATGATTTAGGCTAGTTTTTAATTCCAAATTTTATTTTTCTATTGAACACAAATTTCACATTAGCTGTAATAGGATTGAAATCTGTGTCTCCAGAACATTAACCTCTCCCCAGTTTTACAGATTAAGACCATGCTATCTCCAGGATTTATATGTAACATTGAATATGTGAAAATCTTACATTGGCTGAAAGCATAACAAACACCCAGCTGTGCAAATTGAGCAGGTGAACTTTCCAGCAAATAAGGTGGCAGTGAATATAATGCTACACAACAACAAAATCCTGCAGATGCTGGAAATTTGAAATAAGTTTAGAAATGTCAAAAATTCCAGCAGATTGTGCAACATCTGTAGAGAGAGGAAAGCAGAGTTCATGCTACAGATTAATGGCCCCCAGATGAACTATGTTGCATGAGGTATTTGAGCTGGAAAGGTTAATTTGGAGATTGCATTAAACTGATTTTAATCCAATGATCTCATAAGAACTTGGTTTGGAGAAGAACATCTTAGGATCTCACAGGATGAAGATCTGTATCCACAGGTCTTCCATCGTTTTAATAACACTCAGTCAAAATCCTGGGATTCCCTCCCTAAGGGCAATGTGTTATAGCTACACCAAATAGACGGTTCAAGGAGACAGCTCATCACCACTTTCTCAAGGGCAACTAAGGATGGGCAATAAATGCTGGCCCAGTCAGCGACGCCCGCTTCCATGATTGCTTTCATGCAGAAAGCTACATTTTATTTAAGACAAGAGCCACCCCTTGTTAAGACTCCTTAGTGGTTTTCCTCTAGTGCTGTAAACTCAGTTAGCTCTCAGACCCAATCAAACAAAGAGGATGGTGGCAACAAATTACCCCAATCACAACCTGGTTGGGGCTGTTAACGTGGTCCAACAGGGAGCCCTGATTGACAGAGGTTCTGTTGACTGTGAGAGCTGGCTCTAAGGAAACTGGAGTAATGCCAAGGACTCTCCATGTGTAAACAAAGGGTGACCTGGTGATAGGATACCACTTCTGTGGAGTTATTTCAGTGACAGTGATTGGTTTCCTAACATATTTAATACTGATCTGTCTTGATGGAAGATCATCAACCTGAATTGCAAACTCATTTTCTCTCTTGGTATGGACTAGTTTGGGCCAAAGGGCCTGTCTCCATGTTTAAGACTCTGTAGCTCTCTATACGATTCTCCACAGATACTACCAGACCTAAGGAATATATCTGTCTTGGTTTATGATTTACAGCATCCACAGTATTTTGCATCTATACAATTTGATATTGCTTCTCCCAAACATCACTTGTTGCAAGGTGACACTGTTTCCAAGTTGTACTTCAGGTGTCACTTTTATGGCCTCTTAGTTTCACTCCCCCTTCATTCACTTTCCTATCCTGAGACCATTATTAGTTTGCCATAATTTGTTTATTAGGTTTGGGTCATGACCATCTTTTGATGGTTTAATTCATGACATTGAAGGGAACATGGCAAGTTTACCATGTGACATTCAATTATATATTTGGCTGGTTCTGGAAATAATCCTGCAGGACCTGTCTGCATACCTCTGTTTGTTTTGTACTCACAGTATTTTAATCAGTGCATCACTGTTTCTCTTTCTCCCATTGTCTCCCTTCCTCTTGTTGAGTATCCATCTGTTTTCCTGGACTTTAAATAAAATGTATATTTGACACTGTTCATAGCTTCAAAATACTCAAAAGCAGTTCACAGCTAATTAGGTATTTTCTCAGATGTTATCAGTATTGTTGTGCGGATGAACACATGAGTGAAGTTATGCACAGCAAGGTCCCACAGACAGCAAATTAGTTGATCTAATATTCGAATAAGCAGAAGTTGCAGGGATAAAGGGAAGGAGCTGAGAAACGGATATATTCTTTGTTAGCAGAGCTGGTGAGCTGCGTGGCCTTCTTCTGCATCTTAGTAAATATTTCTAATCAACTTGTTCAGAAATGTTATGACACACATCTGCAGTAGGTAGGACTTGAATCCAAGCCTCCTGGCATGGAGGTAGAGACACAACCACAGTGCCACAAAATCACCTGTTCAATGATCAGTTGACCTTCTTGCAATGTTGAAACTTTATTGCTGGAACAGCACAGCAGGTCAGGCAGCATCCAGGGAACAGGAGATTCGACGTTTCGGGCACAGGCCCTTCTTCAGGAATGAGCAGAGAGTGTTCAGCAGGAGAAGATAAAAGGTAGGGAGGAGGGACTTGGAGGAGGGGAGTTGGAAATGTGATAGGTGGAAAGAGGTCAAGGTGAGGGTGATAGGTCGGAGTAGGGTGGAGGCGGAGAGGTCAAGAAGAAGACTGCAGGTCAGGAAGGCGGTGCCGGGCTGGAAGGATCCGGCTGAGACAAGGTGGGGGGAGGGGGGATGAAGAAACTGGTGAAGTCCAAGTTCATCCCCTGCGGTTGGAGGGTTCCCAGTCGGAAGATAAGACGCTCCTCCTCCGACCGTCGGGTTGTTGTGGTTTGGCGGTGGATGAGTCCAATGACCTGCATATCCTCGGTGGAGTGGGAGGGGGAGTTGAAATGCTGTGCCACAGGTTGGTTGGGTTGGTTCGTCCGGGTGGCCCAGAGGCAATGTTGCAATGTTGTTGATCAGGACACCAGGAAAATGCTGGTGTTAAATCCATCTGAACCAATGGCATTTCTGGCACTGCAGCACCCTCTCACATTACTGCGTTGGCAGTGTCAAACCAATATGTGAATAAAAGAAAAATGAATGAATATTCATATGAATGAAAAAAAAATGAAAAAAACATTTTAACCTGTGTAATAGGATTATTAGGAGCAGGAATAGCAGTGAACTCCTTGATCTTGATCCACAGTTCAAGCTGATCAGCTCCTCAAATTTGCAGTGATCCATATCCCATAAAAATCCCAGACAATGGCTGAAGCCAAAACTTTGAATGTTTTCAAGATGGAGTGACATATAATTCCTAGGACTAAAAGGACTGAAGAGAGAAAGAAGGAACAGGCTATCGAGTTGGATGATTAGCCAAGATCATATTGAAAGGCAGAGAAGGCTCAAAGAACTGAATGGAGAAAGTGAGGACTTCAGATCTGGAGATTCAAAGTCAAAAAGACCTGCTGGAAAAACACAGCAGGTCAGGCAACATCCGAAGAGCAGGAGAGTTGACGTTTTAGGCATAAGCCCTTCATCAGGAATTCTTTTCATTCAGATGTGCCTGCTCCTGGGATGCTGCCTGACCTGCTGTACTTTTCCAGTGCCACACCTTTCAACTCTAAGGGCTGAATAGCCTACTCCTGCTCTTATTTTATATGTTTAATGCCCTTTGTCAATAAAGGTGCATAGATTTTCATTTTGAAGATAACAATTGAGCCATTCTCACCTCCTCACTCCTGCCAACAACCACAGCTGTTTTAAAGAAAGGGTTTTGGGGTTAGGTTGATTTGGGGGAATCAAGTACAAGAGAATGTAATCTTAAAGTTAGAGCCAGGCTCTTCAGGAGAGACATCAAGAAGTACCTTTCCATACGACGCACGATGGAAACCTAACCCCAAATCCAGAGGAAATCCACATCTTTGTTTCTTTACAACTTAAACACTTCAAGGCCACATGAGAGGGACAGAGAGTTTGAGAGAGGAAAGTGAGAGTTTGTTAGAGATCCTGCTCCAATTCCTTGGATATCCAAGGCATCGCTTACTGTCAATCTGAGCAAATGCTGGAGGACAACCTTGGAGTGGCAAGATGGCTCAGTGGTTAGCACTGCTGCCTCACAGTGCCAGGGACCCTGGTTCAATTCCACCCTCAGGTGACTGTGTGGAGTTTGCACATTCTCCCTGTGTCTGCGTGGGTTTCCTCCAGGTGCTCTGGTTTCGTCCCATAGTCCAAAGATGTGCAGGTCAGGTGAATTGGCCATGCTAAACTGCCCATACTGTCCACGGATGTGTAGGTTAGATGCATTAGTCAGGGGTAAATGTAGAGTAATAGGGTAGGGGAAATGGGTCTGGGTGGGTTACTCTTTGGTGGGTTGGTGTGGACTTGTTGGGCCAAATGGCCTGTTTCCACGCTGTCGGGATTCTATGAATTTCTAACCGTGGAAATGGTAACACGGTGAGGAGTCAGCACTTCAGGAGAGGGCGAGGAAGCGGGAGAGGCGCTGGTTGCTTGTGATAAGGGGGAGGGAGCAATAATTAGCAGCAAAAAGGATGAGACAGAAATAAAAAGACGCGGTGCAGACGGTGATAGAAAGAGCTGCATTTAACTTAGCGCGAAAAAAGTCTGGGGCTAATTGGCGTGAAAGTGTAGATCACATATTTCATACTGCTAAACACAGAATCAGGGGACTGTCTGGAGGGCAGATGGGAGCATGTGTGTTTTGGGACAGCAGAAGTGCAGCTGAAATATTTCACCATGATATATATATCCCTATCCACATGTGTGTGTGTGTGTGTGTTGTATACAGAATTGAGGGGGATTGTCTGGGTGCAGACAACAGTGTGTTTGGATTCAATAAGTATGCAGACTGTGTAGGAGCGGCGGTGTCGCCTGACCCTACCAGTGGATCAGTCCTCCGTTTTCTGGGCGTGGGAAAAAGTCTGGATTCCTATTCACAGCTGCAGCACTCGCAAAACTGAGGCAGGCAACCCCAGCTTTTCTACTCCCATTGACTTCACCTCCCCGACACCCTTTCACCGCCTCCTAAAATACAGCTCATTATCGCCAGCAGGCTGGACTAAATACCAGCCGCTGTCTCCCTGCTGCCGAGGAGCTCGGTTACCAATCAATCTACCCACTGGCTCCTTTCTAAACCAGCCACCACCGCCCCTCCCCAGCAAAATATGAATTCATTAACCAAAGGATAAAAAAATCTTGAACTTCACTCCATTTCTCGACATATCATCTAAAAAATAAATAGGCCAAAGTAAAAACAAAGAACAGAGAAAGAGTCAAGCGTAACTTTGTAAGGTATGAATACGTAATTAATGTTACTTGTGGGAACTGTAAGACAATAAGGATTTGTTAAAAGTGTAAAACTGAGGCAATTATTAATGTCAGCTCATAAACACAAGTAATGGTCCATCTTTATTTGTTCTACGTTATTAGCTCCATCTTTGAAAAATAGTTCATCGTTGGTCTCACACTAGGTATGAGATTTAAATAGCAAAAATCCAAAAGATTATGACATTTGCCAGTAAACACACCAGAAATATAAATCATAAAGCAGAGATACCTCTACCACCCTCGCCAAAATACAGTTTCTCCTGATTCCTGCCTCCAAATCAGTTTACCTCAAAAGAAGATTTGTTTTTAACTTTTCAAAGTATTACCAAACAAATCTCACTTGTACAGAAGTGCAGAAAATACTGACATTGACAAGAGAAAATCATTGCACTGTAAACTAACAGAGACTCATTCAGAGCAAGTAAACCTTTATTTAAATAGCAGCAAGTATTGACCCTCTGTTATCATTCACAATAGGTTCCAGGCTAAAATAATCTTAACCAGCAAACCATAAATCCACTACTAGCGGGCACCACAGTAGCAGAAGAGTGTGCCATCTACAAGATGCAGCAATTTGCCAAGGCTCTTTTGACAGCATCTTCAAGATCTGTGACACCTACGCTTTGAGCGACAATGGCAGCAGACTTTGGGATTACCACCAGCTGCAAGCTCCTCTCCACCATCCCAACTTGGGAATATTGCTATTTTTGGACTTGTGGGCAACCTAATAGCACTTTAGGTGTACAGTCACCACATGGAATATAACAGTTCAAGAAGGCAGCTCACTCACAACTTCCAAAGGGTAATTAGAGATGGGCAATAATACCAGCCCTTGCCAGAAAATTGCATACCAGGTGAAAGAATATTTAGAGTCAGAGAGGCATAAGCACAGAAACAATCCATTTGGTCCAACCAGTCCATGCTGGACATAAACCAGTCCAGCCTGCCTGCTCCTGATTTAATTGTGGGATTAAATTCCAATAAAGTGTGAGGAACAAAATTGAACACATGGCTATAATATTTACTTAAATGTACAGTACTCAAAGTATATTAGCAGATCCTCTCTGGCATTACTGTTGCTAAGCCAGCACTTCAATTGATACAATCAGGAATGGGAGAGTGGGCTGCACTGGGGTGGGGTGTGGACTGGAGTGACAGAATCAAATATGGCTGCTGAATTGATTTGTTGCAAAGCTTGCAAGAATATGCTCAAAGGGATAGTGTGGCTTTTAAAACTCATTCACAGTATGTGGGCATCACTAGCTAGGTCAACGTTTATTACCCATCCCTAATTGCCTGGAGGACAGTTAAGAATCAACCACATTGCTGGGAGTCTGGACTCACATGTAGACCAGAAAAGGTAAGAACAACAGTTTTCTTCCTTAAAGGACATGAGTAAACCATATTCTTTTCTCCCAACAATTCACAATGGTTTCATGGTCATCACTGGACTCCTAATTCCAGATTTATTTATTAATGAATTCAAATTCTACCATCTGCCATGGTTGGATTTCATCCCAAATTCTAGAATATTATTTTGGTTACTAGACTAATAGTCTAACAATTAGGCCAATCGTTCCTCATTGGGATGTTTAGAATGTTAATAGTTTTTGATTGGGTAGCTATAAAGAACCGATTCCTTGAGAGAAATTTAGAAAGATAGGGTATAGTCTTAAATTTCAGGCCAAACAATTTAGGAAGAAAATTGCTTAACCCAAAAGATCCCTGGATGTTTCTCTTCCCAAAGGATTGTCGATAATGGGGGCTAATTGAAGACTAAGGCTGAAGAGTATTTGTTAGGTAAGGGCATCAAGGGATAATGGACAGAGATAGGAAAGTATAGCTCAGATGCAGATAAGCCATGATTTCTTCAAAATTGCACAACAAGCTGAAGAGACTGAGTGGAGGACTGTTGGTTAGGTTGCTATGCAAAGCTTCATACACATGTCAGCTTTCTTGTAATGAATCTGTGAATAATAATCTAGAGAAAATGTCCTTTCTTCTCAGTGTCCAGTGGCACTGAATCTGATGCATCATCTCCACCACTCGTAAAATCCATGGTCACCTTTGGGTCTGTGGGCAATACTATCTGAATCTGAGGGCTGTACCCATTCCAGGTCTTGAGCACAGCATTTTCACAGACTGTGCCGTGCTGAGGAAGCACAGCATCATCAAACTGCAACTCCTCAAATGAGGAGATAAAACCAATGGTTCTACCTGTTTGTTAATGTTGAAGATTCCACGATGCAATCTGAAGAAGAGCATGAGGTTTACCTCAGTGCCCTCAGCCAGCATTCCTTTCTCAAAGAATATTGATGAAAATTTATGAATTATGGCCACTGCAGTTTGTGGGATGTTGCTGTGCCAAGTTGGCTGCCACACTTGCTTGCCTACACAGCAAGCGTTACTGCATTTTGAAGGAATACATTGTGTGTCAAGCACTCTGAGATAGTGCACTCTGAGATAGTGCACTTATAAAACTTAAGATTGATCCTCCATGTTCTAAACTCCCAGCATCCATGGAAATCGTTTCTCTGCATCTACTCTATCAAAATATCTGAACATTCTCTTCTCTGCACTAGTCAGGGGTTTTACTTGCAGTTCTAGTAATGAGGTGATGGGAGCCCATTCTTGACATCAGTACCACTAGTGTGGGCTCTCACCTATCAGGAAATCACTGGCAGTGCCCCTATAGTTAAAACCCCAGCAATTCTTTTTCTGCAGGAGCTGCACTGAGAACATCAGTAGAGTATCCTGCTGCCCTACATACTGTTTGTGTTTGTAGTGTGGGCAGAACAACTCTGTTGTTGGGGGGTCTACATCATCTTCAGTTTCCAGTACTGCCTAATGCTTCATTAATGGCCTCTCAGGTGCTAACAACACTACCTCCGCTATTTGGAAACACTTCTCCAGCATAGTTTTGCAGTATTGCCTTGTTACTATGGCAACTGGTGCACTTGTAATGCAATTTCAACCAAGAGTCATGAGGCGTCTCTGCAAGGAGTAGAAACCTTGTCAGGTAGTCAGTTTATTTCTCTGCTCTAACAACTGACCGCCAGATCTCCTTCACAACTCAGTTTGTCTCATTCTCTCTCCATTAGGTCAATGCTATTCTGGTCAATGTGTTTGCAATGGGTTGCACACTGCCTCTCAGCCTGGAGTTCTAGATTCGAGTCCCATTCCAGGGCTTGATGACCAAGGAAGGTGCATTCACAGTGTGGCCAAACAGGTTGATTGTCAACTTGTAAATCCTTCCAGCACACAACAATGGTAGAGCAGGAGAGATTCCTGGTCAGGATGAGATGTAAAGAACTTTGGAGACAATACCATCACTGTGTGTGCCTCTGGACTACAGCACACGTTTTTACTACAGCAACTCTGAGTGAACTGTGACTCCAGTCTGGTAAATGTTCCTTGAGACCTCTCTTTCTTCTTCCTCCCAAGCTTCAAACTTTTTTTTCACATTTAACCTCATCTGTGCACTTTCATTGTGCTGCACTCAAGACCCATTATACCATCTCCTCCTCTAACTCATTCTCTTCCTGGGCTTTAAAAATATGGAAAATACAGGGCCAAGGAAAAACAGCAAGGACAAGGAGATTATGTGTGTGTGTGTGTGAGAGACTGTAGCACAGGGAGGCACAGACACAGTGGGGCCAAATGGTAATTGTTCATCAACAGTGGCTTGTTTGGTCACTTCTGGGTCCCAGCAGAGACGTGAACATAAACAGCAGACTGATACTCGCAGTGCAATACTCGCCAGTGATGCACTGAGAAAGAAGGTGCTGCTTAGAGTGGAATGATAAGTTGAGGCCTTTGTTGGGCCTCTCAAGTGGGACCAAAAGATTAATGGCTGTGTTTCGAACAACCACATAGGATGACATCTCAGTACCTCATCTACTACGTATCCCTTTGCCAACATCATTACAAAAGTGGATTAGTTGTCATTATCACTTTGAGAAGCATACGGTGTCTCTTCCAACTGGCTATCTAATCCTGAAATGTAGTCAATATTGTAAGAAAGAGAAGCCAGTTTACACACAGCACGATCCCACATGACATAATGATACCCTGCAATGTTGTTGGATGAGGGATGTATGGGGATCAGAATATAAGTTGCAGCGACTTGGTTTTCAAATAAAATCAAAGGATGTCTTGACCAGAGAAGGTAAACAAGGCCTCAGTTTATGTCTTAAAGTCATTAAGTTGTAAAGCATGGAAACAAACCCTTCGGTCTAACTTGTCCAAGCCAACCAGGCTTCCCAAACTAAACTAGTCCCATTTGCCTGTGTTTGTTCCATATCCTTCTAAACCTTTGCAATTCATGTGTCTGTACAAATGACTTTTAAATGTCGCAACTGTACCTGCATTTACCACTTTCTGTAACAATTTGTTCCACATATGAACCACCTTCTGTGTGAAAACATTGCCACGCAAGTCCCTTTTAAGTCTTTCTCCTCTCACCTTAAAATTATGCCCACTAGTCACATGCAGCCAATTAAAGTACCTGTACATGACTGTACTCTTTGGAAAGACAAACCTCTGGTGGTACAGTCCTCTGTTAATGCTACAAGACACATTTCATCAAGGATTATACATTTGAAATACCCGATGTGTGTCTTAAACCCACAACCCACTGACACAGAGGCAGAAATGCAAACCACTGAGTGAAACTCATCCCATTTAACCAACCCTTGTTTAATTATGCAAATTAAGTTAAAACAATTGTCTCAGATTTTGTGATGGAATTGATAGTGAAACTATCAGCATTTACCCCATTGAGAGTGATTACAACCTCAGGAATCCACACTTGCACACTGTAATACTAACATCTAGAAGTTGCTGTCAGTGAATCCCCACTTCTTCAGAGTTCGATGAGTTCTCCTACAGATTAAAAATCACACAACACAACACAACACCGGCATCTCGAAATCATCCTACAGATTAGAAGTCCTAAAGCAATCAATGGTTTGACAAAAACTTACACTTTTAGTCTTGCTAAAATCTTGTGAACAAGGTGTAAAATGGGTTAATTCTGGTCTACCTGCTGTAGGAAAGATTTTGTAGGAAAGGGTTCAGCAAAGATTGACAAGGTTACGGGGATTGGAGGGTTTGAGCTAGAGAGAAGAGGCTGAATAGACTGGGGCTACTTTCCCTGGAGCGTTGGAGACTGAGGAGTGATCTTGTTTAGGTTTATAAAATCATGAACGGGCATGGATAGGGTGAATTGCCAAGGTCTTTTTCCAAGGGGGGAGGGGGGGGAGTCCAAAACTAGAGGCCATAGATGTAAGGTGAGAGGGGAAAGATTTAAAAGGGACCCGAGGTACAACATTTTCACACAGTGGGTGGTGCGTGTACAGAATGAGCTGCCAGAAGACGTGATGGAGGCTAACATTATTACAACATTTACAAGGATGGGTATATGAATAAGAAGGGGTTTGAGGGATATGGGCGAAGTGCTGGCAAATGGGACTAGATCAGTTTAGAATATCTGGTTCACGTTGATGAGTTGGACCAAAAGGTCTGTTTCGGTGTTATACAGCTCTATGACTCTATGACAGTATAACACACTCATTTCACAATTAAGCATCTTCACTGGCCCTGAAAAGTTGGTTTTATATTGGTAAAATGTTAAAGTTCCTCTTAATAAAACCTTTATTTTACAATTTATTTATGATGGTGGAACTTCTGTCTGAATTGAATTCTGACTATTTATTTCACTTTCTTAAATATTTAAATTAAAAGTGAAGTTTAATTGATGTTTTTAACTTCCTGGTTTTCTGTCTGTGAGAATACTGCAATGTGATTGGCTGTATAAATGCATGCTTACATTGCTGCTGCTTGACTTTTTCATTTTTTCATGGAATGTGGGAGACACTGACATTCATTACAATTGTTTCCATTGTCCCCAATTTCCCTTGAGAAGGCAGCTTGGATAGGTGCAGTCCCTGTGATAAGAATAGTTCGGTTGGGGAGGGGTTCTTTGACCCAGGGACAGTGAAGAAACAGAGATATATTTCTATATTGGGATGGTACATGGATTGGAGGGGATTTTGAGTTTGCAGTGTTTCATGTGCCAATTGCCTTTGTTCCTTCAAAGTTAAACATCACACAACACCAGATTACAGTCCAACTTGGAAATACAAACTTTCAGAGTGCTACTCCTTTGCCAGGTAGCTAGTGCTAGGAGCAGCACTCCAAACGTTTGTACTTCCAAATAAACCTGTTGGACTATAACCTAGTGTTGTGTGATTTTAACTTTGTCTAACCCAGTCCAAAACCAGCACTTCCACATCACTTGTTCCTTCAAGCATGAGATTTACACATTAGTCAAGGGGAGATCAAGACTCCAGAGGTAGAGTCATTGAGTCATAGAATTATACAGAATGGAAACAGACCCTTTGGTCCAACCCATCCACGTCAACCAGACATCCAAACTGATCTAGTCCCATTTGCCAACATTTGGCACAGATGTCTCCAAATCCACCACTGGATCTTTGCAGTAAACTTTTACCAAGATCAGCAGTAACCTCCAAAGCTTCAACATTGACTGCAAACTCCAACTCAAAACCTGAAATGAGAATAGAAACTGCTAGAGTGTTCAGCAAATGAGCCAGGTTCATATTTACAATCAAAGCAGGTGACGTTAGTCCAGATAAAGCATTAACCTTTTCTTACACTTTCCTGATCCTGATGGCAGTGTTGCTGATTTACAGAATTTCCCCATTTCATTTATAACTAATTAAAATGTTATATAGTAAGGCTTGAATAACAGATACAGTTAGTTACCTGAGAGAAAGGGAGTTTTTAGTTCCAGATAGCAGCAACGTGCACTGAATATAATAAAAGCATGGCACCCACTTTAGGTCTGAATTGTTTTATGCCCTGGATACACTCAATTAGCATATGAATAGCCACAGCCTTTGAGTTAATCCTTTTACGCTTTCACACCTGTTTTGCAGCAATCTTACAACTCTCTCATTGCGTCTATCGTTCTCTCTCACGCTCAGTGATTTATTTGCTCCTTTTGAGACCTCCAACTTCTCTCCTTTCTAATTTGTTTTCCTCTTTTTTCAGAAAGAAAGCTACAGACAAATTAATACAAGCCCACGTGAGGCCTAAAGCCAGGGGCTGAGCCAAGACACACAAAAAAAAGACTCAGGATCAAACAACAATGGCAAGACAGGGTCCTGCCACAGTAACAGTGCCAGGGGAGGCTCTGACAGGGTCACAGGGCAGATATGGGGACAAACCATGGGGTGGCTCAGTGGAGAGCACTGCTGCCTCACAATATCAGGGAACTGCGCTTGATTCCAGCATCGAGAGTGTGATGCTGGAAAAGCACATCAGGTCAGGCAGCATTCGAAGAGCAGGACAATCGACGTTTCGGGCATAAGTCCTTCATCAGGAATGACTCGACTCTCAACTCTGATCTCCAGCACCTGCAGTCCTCACTTTCTCCTAATTGATTCCAGCCTCGGGTGACTGGATGTGTAGAGTTTGCACATTCTCCCTGGATTTGCTCAGGGTGCTGTGCTTTCCTCTCACAGTCTGAAGATGTGCAAGTTAGGTGGACTGACCATGGGAAATTGCCCCGTGGTGTCCAGGGATGTGTTGGCTAGGTGGATTAGTGCTTGGTAAATGTGGGGTTACAGGAACAGGGTAGAGGTCTGGGTGGGATGCTCTTTGGAGGGGTGGAACAGATTCAATGGGCTGAATGCTCTCTTTCTACCCTCTAACCAAGGGCTTGATGCATGCACCCAATAAAAAGAGAACATTGAAACATTGGGTAGAACTGCTTTTTTATATTTTTTATATTCAATTACAGGATGTGAGCATCACAAGCCCATTGCTAATTCCCAAGGGGGTCACATTGCTGTGGGACTGAGTGACACCCACGTCCCACATGTGAATTTTAAAAATGGCAAAATTGTGAGAAATTGGCATTGAGATAGATGATCAGCCATGCTCTAACAGAGTCACATGTAGACTAGACAAGATAAGGTATGCAATATTCTTCCCTAAATAATTAGTGAACAAGATGGGTTTTCCCTTAGAATTAACAATGGTTTTCGTGACCAACAGTAGAGTGCAGATTTGATTTTGGATTGAATTCAAGTTTCACTACCTGCCATGGTGGGATTTGAACCCAGACTCTCCAATAGTTACCTTAGCATCTGGATTTATAAACTCACAATAATACCACTAGGCCATTACCCCCTATAGTGGAGCTCCTTCGTAGGATCTTTCAAATCTGTGGCCTCTACCAGCTAGAAGGACAAAGACAGCAGATGCATGGGAAACCCAACAGCTACAAGTTTCCCCTCTAAGCCCCTCACCATCCTGACTTGGAAATATATTGCTGTGCCTTCACTGTCACTGGATCAAAATCCTAAAATTCCCTTCTTACCAGCATTGCAGATGTCCCTATTCTGTAAAGACTGCAGTAGCTCAAGAAGGCAGCTCACTACCACGTTCTGAAGGGCAATTAAGGATGGACAGTAAATGCTCACTCCAAATTGAAAAAAAAGTCATTTCTAAATGTATTTTCACAATTACTTTTAATGGATCAGGGAACAAAGGAGCATTGGAACAAGGTAGGCCATTCAGCCCACAAGCCTGGTCCATCATTCTGTTAGATCATGGCTGATTATCTACCTCAATGCCAATTTCTAACAAGTTTGCCATTTTTAAAATTCACATGTGGGATGTGGGTGTCACTGTCTGGGCCAACATTTATTGCCCGTCCCTATTGGCCCTTGAGAAGGTGGTGCTGAACTGCCTTCTTGAGTCACTGCAGTCCATATGCTGTAGGTTGACCCACAATGTCCTTAGGGAGGGAATTGCAGGATTTTGATCCAGTGATAGAAAACGAATGGTGATATATTTCCTAGTCAGGTTAGTGAATGACTTGGAGGGCTCTCACGTAGCTCTGTCTATCACTTGCCACTTGTATTGTTTGCCATGCAAGTAGTCCTGTTTGGTACCTTCACCAGGTTGGCACCTCGTTTTCAGGTATGCCTGGTGCTGTTCCTGGTTCTAGATTAGAGTGGTGCCGGAAAAGCACAGCAGTTCAGGAAGCATCTGAGGAATATTCCTGATGAAGGGTTTTTGCCCGAAACGTTGATTTCCTGCTCCTCGGATGCTGCCTGAACTGCTGTGCTTTTCTGGCACCACTCTAATCTAGAATCTGGTTTCCAGCATCTGCAGTCCTTGTTTTTACCTGGTGCTGTTCCTGGCATGCTTAGATTGATGCTGGATGATCCATCCATTTTCATTTCTTTGTTGAGGCTTTGATACAACTGACTGGCTTGCTAGGCCATTCCAGAGTCACATGTAGGTCAGACAAATGAGCGTGGTAGATTTCATTCCCCCAAGGACATCAGTGAACCAGTTGGGTTTTCCCCTGGCAATCACCTTAACTCCAGATATTTTTGAATTCAAACTCCAGCATCTGCCATGACAGGAATTGCACCCAGATCCCTGGAACATCAGCTAAATCTATGGATGAATAGACTAGCTTTTATACTACTAGGCTATTGCTCCCTGCCAGATATATCAATATCCATTGATGTCATTAGTCTCCAAAAACCTGTTGATTTCTGTGTTGAGTGCACTCAATGATTAAGCTTCCACAACCGTCTGGGATAGATAATTCCAAAGATTCACCACCCACAGAGTGATTATGTTCCTGCTCATCTCAGGCTTAAATCACCTGCACCTCACATTGAGATCTTGCCCCTGGTTTTAGACTGATCAGCCAGGGAAACATTTTACCTGCACTCTCCCTGCCACACCTTGTAAGAACTTTGTAAGTTTCAATCAGGTCATCCCTTGTTTGTCAAAACCAAGTCTCCCCAATCTCACCTCAAAACCCAATATGCCTGGGATTAACCTGGTGAACCTTTGTTGTATCCCCTCAAAGGCAAGTACATTCTTCTTAGATAAAGAAACCAAACTGTTCACATTACTGCAGGTGAGGTCTCACCAAGGCCGGATAAGCCTGCAACGAGATAACTTTACTCCTCAATTCAAATTACTTTCTGATGAAGACCAACATCACATTTACCTTCCAGCTGCAGCTGTTATGCTGAAGGTGGTGACACATGACCAAGGACACCCAGGTCCCATGGGACCCCTGACCTTCCCAACTTCTCACCATTCAAGAAGTATTCTGCATGTCTGGGTTGTTTTTCTCTGAAAGAGTGAATAACTTCACATTTATTCACATTACATTCCATCTGCCAAGTTCTAGTTCATTCACTTAGTCTGTCCATGTCCTCTCAAAGCTTCTTTGTATCTTCCTCAAAACCTATGTTCCTACTTACTTTGGTGTTATCAACAAATTTGGAAGTAGAGATCTGGCAGATGAGGTAGTGGGGGGGAGAGTGTTAGAGGGATGGGGGAAGGGTGTCAGAGGAGTGGGGGGCAGAGTATCAGAGGAGTGGGGTCAGGTTGCCCAGGACCACAATCTGACTGGCAGAGTGGTGCTGGAAATGGGGTCAGGTTGGACCTTGCTACCTGATGCAAAGTAAAACTCAGCTGTGGCTCAGTCGATAGTGCTTTCACCTTTGAGGCAGAAGGGTGCGGGCACGAAAAAAAGTCCCTCTAGAATTGAGACTGAGGCTGGGGCTGACATTCCCAACACTGCTAAGATATTAAACCAACCTGAAAGGCAGACATTAAAGATGCCATGGCCAATATTTTGTAGAGGAACCAGTAGGGGTTCCCTCCAGTCTAAGATGTGTCCCCTAGATAACATCACAAGGAAACAGATTATCCAATTATTACCCTATTGCTTGTGGGAACATGAAGCATACAAATCACTTTTCCACATTACAGCAGAAACTATACCTCAGCAGTACTGCATTGACTATTTAGAAGCTCAGTTTACCCTGAATTTGAGAAAGGTTCTATGTAAATTCAAATTCCCTCTTTAAGTGCTGTTGGGCACACATTGAGGTAGAATTTATTTAATCTCACATTTGAATTCAACTACCTGAAGTGAGATGTTTGTGAATTGATCAACTCAGGAACTGAGAGGAGATATGATTGAGATGTATCAAAATATAATAAGGTAAACACAAAGGAAACTTTCCTCTTTGTGGGGGGATCAATGACCCGATGGGAGAGATTTAAGGCAAGGAACAGGAGTTTTAGAGGGGTTGTGACAAAAAAAGTTTTCACCCAGCAGGTGGTGGGAATCTGGAACTCACTGCTTGTAAGGGTGGGAGAGGCAGAAACCCTCACCGCATTTAAAAAATACTTAGATGTGCACTTGCAATGCCAATGCATTCAGGGGAATGGACTAAATGCTGGGGAATGGGATTAGAATAGTTAGGTGGTTACTTTTGACTGGTGCAGACTTGATGGGCTGAAGGGTATTTTTCTGTGTTGTAGACCTTTGTGATTCTATGGCTGCACCAGCTGCTTTGTTGAGATTCGAACCTGTACCTTCAGAGCATTAGTCTGGACTTCTGGATTAATACCCAGTGAAATTACTGGTACATTAATATCTCCTCCCAAACACAGCCTTACACACATGTGTAAGGCTCAAATCAGCCTCAGCTTTGATGGTTACCTAAGGTGAAGGCAATCAGTCTCACAGATGAAAAATCGTACTTGAAATATTGAAAGGTGAGAGTAGTGGCAAGTGGCATATGGCAGTCCGAGCAGTTGGTGCCCAGGGAAATATACCCACAGTATGAGATGAAAACCTCCATTCAGAGGTGAAGAGTGAGGAGAACTGGGATAGAGAATCCACTGGCACAGCAAGTAATTGGGAGAGCAGATGAAATATTAATCTCTCCTGCAACATACCAGTGTTTCTGTAATTATAAAGGGTTTTGGTGAGATCTGTAGTACTGTTTTGTCTCTCTTCTTTAGGATTAACAAACATATCTTAGACACAGTTCAACAAAATTTCATTGATTTGATCCTGAGGATGATGGGGCAGTTTCATGAGGATTAACTGACTAGAATAGGCTTTTGTTTGCAATGGAACTGAAAAAAAACAACAGAAGATCTCAATAAAATGCAGAAAATCCTTAAAGTAGATGTTTCTCATGGCTAATGAGTCTAAAACTATGTTACAATCTCATGATAACAGTGTCAGCTGTTTTGTGCCAAGATGAGTAGGAATGTCTTCATTCAGAAGGTTGTGAGTCTTTGGAATTGTCTACTGCAAAGAGTTGTGAGATGCTCAGTTGTTGGTACATTCAAGTCTGAGATCAATAGATTTCAAGCATTAAAGATATCAAAGAATATAGACCAGACAGAGAACTTAGGGGGCTAACACCTTCAACATATTGTCTAGCTAACACTAATTGTTAGTTAACCTGAGAATGCAACTTTTAAAAAAAAGTTTTGTGATTTACACATGAAAGAAGTAAAACTATCATGGTATTCGAACAGATGAAAGTCTCAACAGACAATCAAGGTATTTTTCAATGTATAATTTCAGTTACATCACACTGTAAACTTTTGCTATAAATTCTGTGCCTTACAGTTGTGTCCACCACAACCACCTGATGAAGGAGCGGCGCTCCGAAAGCTAGTGTACTTCCAATTAAACCTGTTGCACTATAACCTGGTGTTGTGTGATTTTTAACTTTGTACACCCCAGACCAACACCGGCATCTCCAAATCATAAAGAATATGGGGTTAGGGCAAGGGCTCAGACATAATCTTATTGAATGGCAAAGCAGCCTCGAGGAGCTATATTGTCTACTCTTGTTTCTATTTTTAGTTTGCAATAGTAATGATGATAAGAATATCACATTCACTAACACTGCTCTTTTGAAGTTGCCAGCATGTAAAAGTTCAGATTTTTATGAAGATTTGTAGCTGATGATAAGTCTGTAAGTTAGCTAGAGGAGCTGGAAGATTTGTTTTCAGACGTTTCGTCACCATGACTAGGGAGCATCATCAGTGAGAGTCTCT
This sequence comes from Chiloscyllium plagiosum, assembly GCF_037043375.1. Classification (NCBI taxonomy): domain Eukaryota; kingdom Metazoa; phylum Chordata; class Chondrichthyes; order Orectolobiformes; family Hemiscylliidae; genus Chiloscyllium; species Chiloscyllium plagiosum. The sequence continues at coordinate 6,497,877 of NW_028270166.1, forward strand.
GGTGAAGTGCTGGTGGTATGTCCTGCCTCTCTATTTATAGGTCTTGGTTTCTTAAGGTGGGTGATGTCATTTCCGGTTCTTTTTTTCAAGGGAAGGGAGATGGGATCTAAGTCGATGTGTTTATTGATGGAGTTCTGGTTAGAAAGCCATGCCTCTAAGAATTTCCGTGCATGCCTTTGTTTCACATGTCCTAGGGCATGTGTGTTGTCCCAGTCAAAGTGGTATGCTTCTTTGGCTGTCGATATGGAAACTAGTGATAGTGGGTCATGTCTTTTGGTGGCTAGTTGGTGTTCATGTATCCTGGTAGCAGGTTTCCTGCTTGTTTGTCCAATGTAGTGTTTCTTACAGTCCTTGCATAGTATTTTGTAAATGATGTTAGTTTTGCTGGTAGTATCTAATGGATCCTTTAGGTTCATTGGTCGCAGTTTAAGTGCGTTGATAGGTTTGTAGGCCAAGGGATCTGAGTAGTTTGATGGACATTTCTGATATGTCTCTGATGTAAGGTAATGTGACTATAGTTTTTGATTGTGTTGTGTCTGCTTGTTTGGGTTTGTTTCTGAAGAATCCGTGATTTGTGTTTATTGGGAACCTGCTTTTCTTGAAAATGTTGTGTAGATATTTTTCTTCACAGACTAAACAAAGACATATGCAAAAATTCCTAAAGGCAAGGCATTCTAACCAGAACTCCATCAATAAACACATTGACTTAGATCTACCTTACCTTGAAAAAAAACAGAAATTATATCACTCACCTTAAGAAACTAAGACCTATAAATAGAGAGGTGCGACTCTCACTGATGATGTTGTCATGGTGACAAAATATCTGAAAACTAACTTTCCAGCTCAGTGAGCTAACTTCCATACTTATACAAATTCAGAATTTGATGTAAGTGAAGTTATATTATTCCATAGGGTTCACTGTTAAGGTCTTTTTTTAGATTACTTACAGTGTGGAAACAGGCCCTTCGGCCCAACGAGTCCACACACCACTCCGCCGAAGTGCAACCCACCCATACCCCTACATTTACCCCTTACCTAACACTACGGACAATTTAGCATGGCCAATTCACCTGACCTGCACATCTTTGGACTGTGGGAGGAAACCGGAGCACCCGGAGGAAACCCACGCAGACACAGGGAGAATGTGCAAACTCCACACAGTCAGTCGCCTGAGGCGGGAATTGAACCCAGGTCTCTGGCGCTGTGAGGCAGCAGTGCTAACCACTGTGCCACCGTGCCGCTCTTGCTGAGCAAAAAGTCAATTTGAACTCACTGAATTGATTAAAAAAATGTCCTTATTACATTGTAGAAACCCCAAAGAAAATTATGTCTTATTCATGATGTTAACATGATTTGTAGTGGTGCATGATCTACAACAATTAATGAACTATCTCTCTGGCACAGAAACATAAGAGTCATAGAGATATACAGCACAGATACAGACCCTTTGGTCCAATTTGTCCATGCTGGACAGATATCCTAAATTAATCTAGTCCCACTTGCCAGGCATTTGACACATGACCCTCTAAACCCTTCCTATTCATATACCCCTTCAGATGCCTTTTAAATGTTGTAATTGTACCAGCCTCCACCACATCCTCCGTTCATTCCATACATGCACCACCTTCTGTGTGAAAAAGTTGCCTCTTAGGTCCCTTTTAAATCTTTCCCCATTCACCTTAAACCTATGCCCTCAAGTTTTGGACCCCCCTGCCCTAGGGAAAAGACCTTGGCTATTCACCCTGTCTATGCCCCTCACAGTTTTATAAACCTCTATAAGGTCACCCCTTATCAATTGTTAAGCAATTTAAAATTCCATATTTGTTCAATATAACAAACTTCTAAAAAACTTTATGATATTTCAACTCATGGTGTGCACATCCCAATCTTTATTTCAAACCAGGTAAAACTATTAAAAGGATGAAGTATAAACAGAACATTTTACTCCCTGTTTCCTGACATTAAGAATACTTCAATGTATTTGGCTGCTTACCCTGTCTAATGACATCACTGTTGCAAGGCACCTGAAGATTCAGTCTACTCAATGCTACATCTGCATTAACATTAGTGGAATGGAAACTCACAGAGACTGCTGAATTATTATAGACAGCTTTCTTTAACATTAGTGGTGAGTGGTGTTGCTTTGCGGCTGACCCCAAAATCAGAAGGGTCAATGGAAGAACAGAAAATCTCAATGCAAAGGGCCTCAAAAATATAACAGTGCCAGTTAGGAAATACATGGGTTTTGCCTTTGATTCAGCTTCCACTTCATACTATGAGTCCAATGAGTATTATTTGCTGCGCCTGAACAGATGTGTTACTGCAGTCATTGTTCTATACTGGAGAATGTTTGAATGAAGAATAGAAAGGGTTATTAGCAGAAGAGCTTTCTACCTCCATTCCCCAGACTATAATTACAGTTCACAGTATTCGCTAAGTACGATAATGTGGGCCTACACTCTCAAAACAGGAGTCTGGCAGCATAAGTGACAGGGAAATGGGTTTACTTTTCGTTCAGAATGCTAAAGTTTAAATTCGTTGCATTGGAGTCAGAAGGTCAGTGATCAAATAAATCCCCTGCATCAACCATACAAGATTCAATTATTCAGGAGAACTCTTTGTTTCTGATTTTCTTTCACTCATTATTTTTGTGGCACATCAGCATCATTGCAAGGCCTGTATTTGTTCCTGATCCCTAATTGCCCTCAAACTGAGTTACTTGCTTTACCGTTTCAGAGACAGAGTCAACAGTGTAGTGCTGGAAAAGCACAGCAGGTCAGGTAGCATCTGAGGAGCTGATGAAGGTCTTACGCCCGAAATGTTGATTCTACTGCTCCTCGGATGCTGCCTAACCTGCTGTGCTTTTCCAGCACCACACTCTCGACTCTGATCTTCAGCATCTGCAGTCCTCACTTTCTCCCAGATGCAGTTAAGAGTCAACCAAATTGCCAGGGAAGGGTGACAGATTCTTTTCTCTAGATGAGATTACTGAACTCAATAATTTTTGTTTTCACAGCTATTGATGATAGCCTCATGATCAACATTACTGCCAGTAATTTCAGTGCCAGATTCATTAATTGTGTTTAAATTCCACCACATGCTATAATGTGATTGGAACTCATGACCTCTGTTCACTAACCTGGGCTTCTGCTGATCTAGTAATCCAACCTACTCTACCACCATCGTGCCCGACTGCTGGCAACTGTTCATGGATATAACTACTGCATGGAAAACTTACTGGGGCTCAGTTGGTACATGCCAAATGTAACAAGTGATTGAGTCCCACATTGAGAAAGGTTTGATCCCTCACGCAGTGCTGCAATCGGGTATGGTCTAAATTAGGATTTGTGAGGGTGAGGGAGGAGAAGTGAAAGCAAGGGTAAAGAATTCATTCAGAATTCTCCCACTTGATTATTTGGATGACATGATTCTCCAACATCCCCTGAAAAGCAGGATTGAAAATCTGACAAAAAGAAAAGTGAGTAGGCCCCAGCTGTAGAGCTGAGTCCAGCTTCAGTCCCTACACAGCAGAAAGGATACCAAGATCTTGGAGAGATTGCAGAGAAGTTTTACAGAGTGGTACCAGGAGTGAAAGACTTGACTTATGTGGAAAGGCTAGAGGAGATAGGATTTTTGTCCTGAGAGCGGTGAAGATAAATGAAAGATTCGGATTGAGATGTTAAAAGGTTCTGATTGTGGTGGTGAAGCTTTACTTACCATTTGGATGTTGTCAGTTGGCTGGTTTGCAATGCAGAGTGACATCATGCATTCAATACTAGTTGATGTTGCCATGGAAGATTCTCCTTCTCAACTGCTCCCTTCGCTGGAGGTGCTGTGGCCCTCAGTTACACCACTACCAGTTGTCTCTTTCTCTCTCTCATCCTGAGAGAGCAGCTCTATGGTCCTCTGGGATTATAGTGACTTTCTGTAACCTATACATGGGCACTGTACTGCATGCAACATGCTCAGTCTGCAATCCAGTATATAGGACTCTCTTTCCCTAAAGAGTCCAGTGTATAATGCATTACAGACTGTGTCAGATGTGGCTCAGTAAGTATCAGTCCTTCCACGGAGTTACAATGTTATGGGTTCATGTCCCACTTCAGAAACTTGGGTCCAGCCACTCCGAGTGCAGTACTGAGGAGCTGTTGCTTTCGAAGCGACCTTAAACCATGAGCCAGTCTCCTCTCTCAGATGGATGTACAGGTTCCCACAGCACTGCTTCAACAGAGAGCAGACGTGATCTCCCTGTTGTCCTGTCCAATACTTCTTCCTCAATCCCCACCATTAAAACAAATTTTCTGGGCACTATCAAATTGCTGTTCATGGGAGTTTGCTGTTCATGGGAGCTTGCTACGTTCAGATTGACTGTCACATTTTCTATATTTGAAACAATGATGACACTTGAAAAGTACATGATGTGGAGGAGCCGGTGTTGGACTGGGGAGGATGATTAGATTAGATTCCCTACAGTGTGGAAACAGGCCCTTCGGCCCAACCAGTCCACACCGACCATCCAAAAAGTATCCCACCCAGACCCATTTCACACCAGCCAATGCACCTAACACTATGGGCAATTTAGCATGGCCAATTCACCTGACCTGCACATCTTTGGACTGTGGGAGGAAACCGGAGCAAACCCACGCAGACACGGAGAGAATGTGCAAACTCTGCACAGTCAACCGAGGCCAGAATCCAACCTGCGACCCTGGTGCTGTGAGGCAGCAGTGCTAACCACTGAGCGCCGTGCCTCCCCTTACAAAGTTAAAAAATCACACAATGCCAGGTTATAGCCCAACAGGTTTATTTGGAAGCACTAGCTTTCGGAGTGCTGCTCCTTCATCAGCTAGTTGTGAAGCAAGTCCATCCTGCTCCACAGCCACCTGATGAAGGAGCGGCACTCCGAAAGCTAGCATCTCCAAATAAACTTGTTGGACTATAACCTGGCGTTGTGTGATTTTTAACTCTGAAAAGTGCTAGGAGAAAGTGAGGACTGCAAATGCTGGAGTACCAGAGTTGAAAAATGTGGTGCTGGAAAAACACAGCAGGCCAGGCTGCATCCGAGGAGCAGGAGAATCAATGTTTCGGGCATAAGGACGATGGATGAAGACTCGCCATCTGAGGTAGTTTGGGCTGAGGTTAGGAATAGGAAAGGTGAGCTCACCCTGTTAGGAGTTTTTTTACAGGCCTCCTAATAGTCCTAGAAACGTAGAAGAAAGGATTGCGAGGATGATTCAAGAGAAGAGTGAAAGTAATAGGGTGGTTGTTATGGGGGACTTTAACTTTCCTGATATTGATTGGGAAAGCTATAGCTCAAGTTCGTTAGATGGGTCAGTGTTTGTCCAATGTGTGCAGGAGGGTTTCCTGACACAATATGTAGATAGGCCAACAAGAGGTGAGGCCATACTGGATTTGGTTCTGGGTAATGAACCAGGCCGGGTGTTAGAATTAGAGGTAGGTGAGCACTTTGGGGATAGTGACCACAATTCGGTGACTTTTACTCTAGTGATGGAGAGGGATAAGTGTGCACTACAGGGCAAGAGTTATAGCTGGGGGCAGGGAAATTATGATGCGGTGAGGCATGACTTAGGATGTGTGGCTTGGAAAAGTAAGCTTCAAGGCAAGGGCGTAATTGATATGTGGAGCTTGTTCAAGGAGCAACTGTTGAGTGTCCTTGATAAGTATGTACCCATCAGGCAGGGAGGAAAGGGTCGTGTGAGGGAGCCGTGGTTTAATAAGGAATTGGAATCCCTTGTTAAATGGAAGAGGGCGGCCTATGTAAAGATGAGGCGTGAAGGTTCAATTGGGGCGATTGAGAGTTATAAGGTAGCCAGGAAGGACCTGAAGAGAGAGCTAAGAGCAGCAAGGAGGGGACATGAAAGGTCCTTAGTTGGTAGGATTAGGGAAAACCCTAAGGCTTTCTACAGGTATGTCAGGAATAAAAGAATGACTAGGGTAGGAATAGGTCCAGTCAAGGATAGTAGTGGGAAGTTGCGTGTGGAGGCTGAAGAGATTGGGGAGACACTGAATGAATACTTTTCGTCAGTATTCAATCAGGAACAGGACATTGTTGTCAATGTGAATACTGAGTCACAATTAAGTCGAATGGATGGCTTTGAGTTATGTAGGGAAGAGGTGTTGGAAATTCTGGAAAGGGTGAAAATAGATAAGTCCCCTGGCCTGATGGCATTTATCCTAGGATTCTCTGGGAAGCAAGGGAGGAGATTGCAGAGCCATTGGCCTTGATATTTATGTCCTCGTTGTCTACAGGAGTAGTGCCAGAAGATGTGGTTCCCTTGTTCAAGAAGGGGAGTAGGGATAACCCTAGTAACTATAGGCCGGTGAGTCTCACTTCTGTTGTGGGCAAAATCTTAGAGAGAATTGTAAGGGATAGGATTTATGAACATCTGGATAAGAATAATGTGATCAAGGATAGTCAGCATGGTTTTGTGAAGGGCAGGTCGTGCCTCACAAACCTTATTGAATTCTTTGAGAAGGTGACGAAAGAGGTAGACGAGGGGAAAACGGTAGATGTGGTGTATATGGATTTTAGTAAGGCGTTTGATAAGGTTCCCCATGGTAGACTACAGCAAAAAATACGGAGGTATGGCATTGAGGGTGAGTTGGAGGTTTGGATTAGGAGTTGGCTGGCTGGAAAAAGACAGAGGGTAGTAGTTGATGGCAAAGGTTCATCTTGGAGTGCCGTCACTAGCGGTGTTCCGCAAGGATCTGTTTTGGGACCATTGCTGTTTGTCATTTTTATAAATGACCTGGAGGAGGGGTTAGAAGGTTGGGTGAGCAAGTTTGCGGATGATACGAAAGTCGGAGGAGTTGTAGAAGTGAGGAAGGATGTGGCAGGTTACAGCGGGATATAGATAAGCTGCAGAACTGGGCAGAAAGGTGGCAAATGGAGTTCAATGTAGCTAAGTGTGAGGTGATTCACTTTGGTAAGAGTAACAAAAAGATGGGGTACTGGGCTAATGGTCGGATACTTGGTAGTGTGGATGAGCAGAGGGATCTTGGTGTCCATGTACACAGATCTTTGAAAGTTGCCACCCAGGTAAATAGTGCGGTGAAGAAGGCATACGGCGTACTGGCTTTTATTGGTAGAGGAATTGAGTTCCGGAGTCCTGAGGTCATGTTTGCAGTTGTATAAGACTCTGGTGCAGCCGCATCTGGAGTATTGTGTGCAGTTTTGGTCGCCATACTATAGGAAGGATATGGAGGCACTGGAACGGGTGCAGAGGAGGTTTACCAGGATGTTGCCTGGTATGGTAGAAAGATCTTATGAGGAAAGGCTGAGGCACTTGGGGTTGTTTTCATTGGAGAAAAGAAGGTTTAGGGGTGACTTGATAGAGGTGTACAAGATGATTAGAGGTTTAGATAGGGTCGACAGTGAGAATCTTTTTCCACGTATGGAGTCAGCTATTACAAGGGGGCATAGCTTTAAATTAAGGGGTGGTAGGTATAGGACAGATGTTAGGGGTAGGTTCTTTACTCAGCGAGTCGTGAGTTCATGGAATGCCCTGCCAGTAGCAGTGGTGGACTCTCCCTTATTATGGGCATTTAAGCGGGCATTGGATAGGCATATGGAGGATAGTGGGCTAGTGTAGGTTAGATGGGCTTGGATGGCAGCAACATCGAGGGCCGAAGGGCCTGTACTGCGCTGTATTCTTCTATGTTCTATGTTCTATGTTCATAAGCCCTTCTTCAGGAATCCTGAAAAGTGCTGCATTGTTATGAAGCACTTTGAGATGGTATAAAGGCAATATGGAAGTAGAAGTTATTTATTCATCATTCAGTGCCTGAGACCAAATGCCTAAAGCATATCACACATCACCATGTTGGTGCACGTATAGCCCCCTGCTTCACAAACCTCTGCACTCCATACATGCTCACAGATTGTCCAGGTACACACACTTCAGTCTGTCTTTGGAATTTAACATCAACATATTTCCCTGCATTACACAGCAATTGACTTGAAAAGTACCTCATTGGCTATAAAGCATCTTGAGATATCTAGTGCTCATGAAAAGTGCTACATAATTGTAAGTCCCTCTTTTTTAAATATTTCGAATGATTTGTCAGTTAAGAGAAAGGTGCAATTAAATCAAACAAAAATGAGAGATTATTGATCCCGAAAATATAACAATGGCATATTACTAAATGTGTTTTATTTCGCTATCACCATTAGAAAGAGATAACGAAAGGATCCATGGATTCCCAAAAGAAATTTAACAACAACTACATTTATATGGCACATATATACATGTGTGCATACACTTTCCAAACTGGCAAACAAGACGGTAACTGCATGTGGAAATGTGTTTTCTGGGTACTGATGATGAACTGGATAAGGGTTAGAATTCAAGATTGGTTCCAGTGCTGTACTGAAGGAGTGCTGCTCTGTCTTATGTGCTGTCTTTTGAATGTGATGTTAACCAAAGGCCCTGTCTGACATCTCAGATAGATTTAAAGATCTCGTGGCTGTTAATAGAAGAATAATTAGATTCTTCGAGCACAGAAAAGGGCTCTTTGTACCACTGAGTCTGTGTCAGACAAAAACAACCTCCTCACTATTGTAATCCTATTTTCCAACACTTGGCCCATAGCCTTGTCAGCCTTGACATTGCAAGTGCGCATCTAAATATTTCTTCAATGTTATGAAGATTTCTGCCTCTCCCACTCTCACAGTTCCAAATTCTCACCACCCTCTGGGTGAAAGAAGTGTTTCCTCACATCCCCTCTAAACATCTTCTTCTTAACTTAAATGTGCATTACTGGTCATTAAAGTTACCCCTGCCATCCTGGTCAATATAAACTCTTTAGTCAATATCACAAAAGGAAGCGTTTTGCCATTATCTCATTGTGGGATCTTGCTGTGCATAACTTGACAGCCATTTGTCTTACAATAGTGCCTACACTTCTAGTATTTCATTGGTTGTAAAGCAGTTTATGGATTATACTACATAATTGCAATATTCATTTCTTTATATTCCTGAAACTCTCAGGATTTTACTAACAAAGCTATACAGCAGAACAGGTGAGGCTAGTATTGGAGGCATAGTGAAATAAAGAGCAGAGGAAAGCTAGTGATGGAAAACCTCTGCTGAGAAAAATTAAGAAGTATTGAGCTGGATAACAGGGATGCTGGAAACTGTACTCCCAATGCAGGGATGGCCTATCTAGGGCTAAAGACTGATCAAAAGTTCAAAACAATTCTGTCAGTAACACAACTTTGATATTTCTACATCCTACCATATAAGGACTTCAGAAAAGACTCTTCTACAGGACATGGGCACCACTGGCTAGGCTAGTATTCATTGTCAATCCCTAATTGCCTTAGAGAAGGTGGTAGTGAGCTGTCTCTTGAAACACTGCAGTCCATGGACTGTAGGTACTGTTAGGGAGGGAATGCCAGGATTTTGACCCAGTGAGAGGGATGGAATGACAACATAGTTTCAAGTCAGGATGGTGAATGATGGGGAATTTGCAAGGGGTGGTGTTGTCATGCACTTTCTATCCTTGTCTTTCTAGATGGTAGAGGATGCTGGTGAGAAAGGTGCTGTCAAAGGAATCTTGTTGGGTTGCTGCAGTGCACCTTGTATATGGCACACATTAATGTCACTGCATTGGTGTTGGAAGGAGTGAATTTTGAAGGTAGTGGATGAGGTCATTGAGTCATAGAGACGTACAGCACGGATACAGACCCTTTGGTCCAACTCATCCATGCCGACCAGATATCCCCATTTGCCAGCACTTGGTCCATATCCTGCTAAACCTTTCCTATTCATATACCCATCCAGATACCTTTTAAATGCTGTAATTGTACCAGCCTCTACCACTTCCTCTGGCAGCTCATTCTATACATGCACCATCTCCTGCAAGAAAATGTTGCCCCTTGGGTCTCTTTTATATCTTTCCCCTCTCAACTGATCTGTTCTGGATAGTGAGCTGAAAATGTGTTGCTGGAAAAGTGCAGCAGGTCAGGCAGCATCCAGGGAACAGGAGAATCGACGTTTCGGGCATAAGCCCTTCTTCAGGAATGAGGGCTACTCATTCCTGAAGAAGGGCTTATGCCTGAAACGTCGATTCTCCTGTTCCCTGGATGCTGCCTGACCTGCTGCACTTTTCCAGCAACACTTTTTCAGCTCTGATCTCCAGCATCTGCAGACCTCACTTTCTCCTGTTCTGGATAGTATCAAGCTTCAGAGTGTCGTACACATTCATGCAAGTGTACATTACACTCCTGACTTGTATCTTGTAGATGGTGAGGGGGTTTTGGGAAATCAGAAGAGAAGTTAAAGCTACACCACACCATAACCACTGATTTTGGAAGATTCTTTCCCTGTGGTCTACACTCTTACAGCGGTCTCAGTTAAATTTGATGATTTGGTAAAAAGGTTGTGGTTTTGAGATTCACTCCTGAGCCTTGAGCTCAAAGTTTTATGCTGACACATCCAGGATAGTCAAGATTAGTGTGATGCTGGAGAAGCACAGCAGGTCAGGCAGCATCCGAGGAGCAGGAAAATTGACATTTTGGGCAAAAGCCCTTCATCAGGAGTGGATAGTACCAAGGGAGTGGTGCAATCTCACGAGTGCTGGCTTGTGTATCAGACACTGAACTGGAGCCTTACCTGCCCTTTCAGGTGGACATTAAAGATCCCAGGACATGGTTTTGAAGAAGGATGTCGGAGTCATCCTAGGTGTTACACAGTTATTTATCCTGTAGCTAACATCACTTCACAAAGAGATTATCTGGTCATTGTCACATGGCTTTTGTGTGATCTTGCCATGTACAAATTGGCTGTCACATTTCCCATATTAAAATAGCGACGGCATTCCAAAGTGGCTAAAATGCTTTGAGGCTTTCTGAGGTTGTGAAAGGGGCTATATAAATGAAGTGTATTGCTTTATCTAGAGTGCTGTGTAAGTGATTGACAACTGAAGGGCTGAAGTCTTTTAACATATGTGTCACTCAGATTAGTAATGGAATTGAGATGGTTTTTTGGTAATTATGGATGTGTAAAATGATGTTTTGACACGAAATCTCAGTCTTCCTTTCTCACTCTTCAATCTTTAGGCAGCTGTGTTTGTTTAGTTGTTCTTGTAACAGTCTCTATAGGAGACGGTATAGGAAATCCTTGTCTAGAACACATTTTCATAGAAACTGAACAGTGTGGAAAGATGCTATTCAACCCATCATACATATTCTAACTGTTCAGAAGAGCAGTCATGTCTAATCCTTGTAATCCTGGTTCCACAACCTTTCATGATTCTTCATCTTCAAATATCTGTCCAACTCCCTTTAAAATTATTTATAAGTTTGTAAGATCATAAGATATAGGAGCAGAATTAGGCCATTTGTCCCATCAGCTCTGCTCTGCCATTCAATCATGGCTGATATACTCCTCACCCCCACTTTCCTGCCTTTTCTCCATATCCCGTCTACCCATTACTAATTAAACATATGTCTAACACCTCCTCAAATGTACTCACTGTCCCAGTATCCCCCGCACTTTGGGGCAGTGAATTCCACAGATTCACACCCCTTTGGGAGAAGTAGTTTCTCCCCAACTCTGTTTTAAATTTGCTCCGCCTTATCCTAAGGTGTCATAATCTTTTCTGAAAAAACAGAGTTTCAGATCTTGACAATTCTGAGTGAAAAAAAAATCCTTATTGCCCCTTCAGATCTTTTTTGCAATTTGTTCATGGGATGCATGAGATAGTTTCTTCACTCAGAGAGTAGTAGGGGCATGGAGCGCAGTGCCTGCAACAGTAGTAGACTTGCCAAATTTAAGGGCATTTAAATGGTCATTGGATAAACATATTATTCTAAATTTTATTGAATTTCCACCAAGGTGGGATTTAAACTCCCGTCCCTAGAATATCAATGCCTGGTGCTTGATTACTAGTCCCAGAACATTACCACTATGCCAGTGACCCTCAAAATGCTTTTGAATCTATAACTTAACTGGTGTCACTACTCCAGGCAGACTTTGCTTGTAAATTGGTGATCCATTCAGAAACATGAATGATTTAGTGGTAAAGGATAAGGAGAAAAGTCCCATGAACGATCAGAAAAAAAACAGTTTAATGACGTGTAAAAGCATCTCTGGAGATAAAAATTAGAGAGTTCCATGGGACAGGTGATTACTTTTATTTAGAGACCTAGGTAATGTTCTGTGGACCTGGATTCAAATCCTACCAAACCAGATGGTGGAATTTAAATTAAGTTTAAGAAGTCAGAATTAAGAGTCTAATGATGACCATGAGACCATCGCCAATTGTTGGAAAACCCCTTCTGGTTCACGATAGCCCTTTGGGGAAGGAAACTGTTGTCCTTATCTTGTTTGGCCTACACATGATTCCAAACAATAGGACTGACTCTTAACAGGCTTCTGGGCAATTAGGGATGGGTAATTCATGATGATTGAGCCCACATCCTCTGAATGAATTTAAAAAATCACAATGTTGGGAGCAACTCACACTGTTCTTATGTGGATGAGATGTCATTAAAGAAAGAGCTGAGTTCAGGGTGGGGTCAGAAGGACTGTGTTCAAATCCCACCTGCCCTGGAGGTGAGTGTGTCATAGCATGTCCCGACATATTGATAAAAACAAGAGCTGAGTCTTTCCTCAAGGGGCATTGGTTTCTGCACATTGAAGCATGAAAAAAGATACTTCTACCAAACAATAGATTTACATTGAAATGTCAAAGAAAAGCTGAGTGCTGGAGCTCTTGCCACAGTTGGAGCAACCCTATCTCTGAACCAGAAATCCTGGATTTCAATCTCACCTGCTCCAGAGGGTATCACAATATAACTGTCAGAAGTCATATATCAGGCTACATTCCAACAGGTTTATTTGAAATCACAAGCTTTTGGAGTGCTGCACCTTTGTCAGATAAGGTGTTGGACTATAACCTGGTGTCGTGTGACTTCTGATTTTGCCCATCCCAGTCAAACACTGGCATCTCCATATCTTGGTACATCTGAACAGACTGATTAATGACAAATCTGACTTCTGCCCAAGGTGGGGATTGGTTTCTAGATAGGGAAAGGGTCCAGAAGCAAAGATTGGAAACTGAAGCTTGCACTATTCCACAATTACAATTAAAACCTTTGTGAATCACTTTTACTCCTTACATCAAATAGTATGAAGCAATCATGCCAAATGGCCTGTTTCAGTGCTGTACATTTTATGTATTCCCAGGTATCCAAGATCAAGGCAGGTGAGATAAAAGCAGGAAGTCCAGATACGGCAACCGGTGCGAAGCTATGCAAGAGCAAATGTTCTGGGAGGAACAAGTCAAATCTTTGACAGAGGTTCATCTCTGATATCTCTATTTATTCATTCTCAGGATATGGGAATCACTGGCAAGATCAGTATTTACTATCCATTCATAATTGCCCAGGACATTGTCTTGACAAAAAATTATCTTACTTGGCCATTTCAGACAGCAAATAAGAGTCAACTACATGAAGCCTATATCTAGCTCAGGATGGGGGCACAGGGTCAAAAAGTTAGATCCAGAATTTCTGGAGTAAAACTAGGAAAGACTTTATGCGAAAGGTGGCACAAATTTGAAGCCCTTTTTCACAAACAACAACTATGTTAAATCACTTATACATTTAAATTTTAAATATAGGTTTGATATATTTTTGTTATCCAAAGCTCTTAAGGATATGGGGTGAAGGAGATTGTATTGAATTAGATTATAGATCAGCTCTGAACTTGCTAAATAGCAAAAACAAGTCATCAGGGGTTAAAGGGTCTCCTCATGTTTCTAAGTTGCAAGTGCCATTTACAGGCCAAACTTGAGTAAGGAAAACAGATTTCCTTCTTTAGTAAACCAGATGGATTTCCTAACAATAAGTTGTTACTTACATTCATCATTACTAACACTAGTGTCTTTTTCCCTCTGAAAGCTCATACCTTCCTTCAGGAAAAAGGGGAGGCAACTAGTTTTTTAAGGCAAGTTTGTACATTCAAGGCTGTAGAATTTCTAGAAACATTACAGAGTGCTAGCATACAGGAAGAGAAATACATCTGACGCAGTAACAGAAAAAAAAATACAGCACTGCATCATCTGTTTTCATATGTGTCAACCAATAATCAGTTCTATTGAAGTCAGTCAGGCTGAGTATTAAGCAGCTTCTTTCAGAGGTGGCATGTTTAGGAGCACAGATCTTCAGAACAGGTGAAGGCCATTCACTCTTGGGGCTTTCTCCATCATTCAATTAGGTCCTGTCTGATGTAGTTGTGGTCTTACTTCTCAATCCTGCCTGAACTAACCTGAATTCCCTTTAATGAAAAATCTACCTTACTGAGTCTTGAATAAACTCAATAACCAAGCCTCAACTGTTTTCTGGTGAAAAGAGTCCAAATACTAATGAATCTCAGAGAGAAAACAATTCTCATCTCCATTTGAGACATCTTACTCTTACAGCGTGTCCCCTTCTTCCAATATTTCCTTCAAAGGGAAACATCTCAGAACTGTCCTCTCAGGATCTTATATGATGTAGTCCCCAAGGTTAAATCCTGCCCCAGAGGACCTCGCTATCTCATGCTGCAAACTTGTCAGCTATTATAAACCTTAAAAAAAACTGTATAATATTGGCTTAAGCTTATATCAGTCTCAGAAAATGATCTCTTCTGTAAATTTATAATCAGCAAGCATCAAGCACTGACTTCCTGTGACATAACTGAACTACCTTCCTAACCTCTGTGACTCATTTCATCAACTGACCCCACAATATCTAGTAATTATTTGCATACTTAATTGTAATGTTTAAGTGCTGCTAAGGTTAACATGCAATTGTTAGTTCATGACTGCTGTTTGGTTTCTTTTTTTTGGTAACTGGCAGAAAAGGAATAATTCATTCACTCTATAGCTTGATTGGAGGTTAAAGTTTAAAACAATAATTGCTCAAATATTCCTCGAAAGATAATAGAGTTCATGATGCAAACGCTGTTACTAAAAGGGCAAATCAGGCAGCAAGTTCAGACAAAAAAAAATTGATATGGTGTATATTGTAAATCCCCAGAAGTTGCTAGTTGATATTTGCCAATCTGCAATTTATCTCATTTCAAAGTATGTTCTCTCCTTTTACTTCTTTTTTAAAGAACTTGCTGCATTTGCATATCAATTGCCTCTTAAATTTACTGCAGAAACATAGGGCTGGAACTTAACAGTGTAAGTATAAATTGACCACATCTAGACAGCCCAGAAAGGGAGCAATTTAAAGTTTTAATCTCAATCATGCAATTAGCTAATTCTTCTTAAAGATTTTTTTTTAAATCACATTCTTACTTTCCTATTCTTTTCTCACTTAATTCATTCTTTCTTTTTCTTTATTTCCTTCCTGTAAATGTTTTGGCTGTTATCCACCCTTCCCTCCCATTGTTTCTGTTTCCATCTAAATCCCTAAATCCCTTTGGTTAATCCACTGTTATGCCCAGTTACTGAGGTCTAATGGCCTATTGTCCCCTTCACAATGTATCAGCTTGCACTTGCAGCAAGTTAAAGGATGAAGCATTTCAAATGGAGGAGGGCAGTAAAAAGCCAAAATAATGGTGAGTGCACCATGTTGCAATAGCAAGCTTTGGGCCCATTATAATCTGAGCCATGGGCTGTGAGCAAAACATAACCTTTATTAATTTCTAGGCATGGACTAAGATGTTTCCTAGTCTAGGAGTTAAGGTGAAGGTGTTTAAGGGTCATCCAGGGTCTATGAAGAATATTCTTACCAAGAGGAGAAGACATAGTAGAGACCTGACTAAAACCAGTTATTTTGCTCAGACTGTAGAAAGGACTGATATTTGATCTGGGAGTTACACAAGTGTACCTCTATATTTCATACATGTTTAGAGATTGAATTGTAGCATGAAGAGTCTCCAAACCAACCAGATTTCCATTTCATTTTGAGCCCTTTGTAAGTACTTCCTCACGAAGTGTGTTTCTGGGTGCAGGTGCAGCCAATCAGAGCAGGAAGGTTAGCGCAGCACTGTTGTAAATGCATAGAAACTCTCATGTGCGTGCCTGGAACTAAGAATAGAGTCATAGAGTCATAGATATGCACAGCATGGAAACAGACCCTTCGGTCCAACCCGTCCATGCCGACCAGATATCCCAACCCAATCTAGTCCCACCTGCCAGCATCCAGCCCATATCCCTCTAAACCCTTCCTATTCATATACCCATCCAAATGCCTCTTAAATGTTGCAATTGTACCAGCCTCCACCACTGCCTTTGGCAACTTAAGTTCCCACACCCAATCATTACCTAACAACTCACTTGGAGAGTAGACACTGGATCAGGGTGGAATCAAACAGACTGGCTCTGCTGTTCCTCATGGTTAAATAGCTTGCCAAACTCATTTGTAGGTGATATGAACAGATAGAAAGAAAGGTGAGCAGAGAGCAATGACAAAAAATGCATAAATCCTACTTCTAGATTGTCACTGAAGTTTTGAAGAATGAGAAGGGATTTCATTGAAACCTATAGAATTCCAACAGGATAAATGCAGGAAGGATATTCCTGATGACTGGCGAAAACCAATCCAAGGATATGGGGTCAATAATGTAAGATTGAGATGAGGAGAAACGTCTTCACCCAGAATGTGGTGAGCCTTTAGGATTCTCTGCTCAGGCTCAAAGGGCTTAATTGGCTATTTCTGCACCTCTTCTTCTGTGTTTCTATAAATATTTTGTAGCCTCAATCCTTCATTATGGGAGATTAAAACAAATACATGATGCTGTAAAGACCTCCCTAAGGCAATCAAAGAAACTCCAAGAAACCATAGTTAACCACACAAGGTGTTGCATATCTGGCATGAAGAATGGTCACTCGGGCAAGGTACTGAAGGGAAATTGGTCCCTCTGGTCTCTTACCCAATCTAAGTCTACCCCTTCAATCTAGCTTCACATTCAGCATCTTGTTGCAGCAGAGGTCTCTCCTGTACTATCTCCGGAACAGTTATAATTTTTGCAAACAAAAAGAAAAGAAATTGGACAACCAATTCCAATTTCAGGCTAAAGTAAGATCTAATGAAGGACAAACAGGCTGTGCACGTCAACTGGGTGGCACAGTAGTTAGCACTGCCACCTCACAGCGCCAGTGACTTGGGATCGATTCCAGCCTTGGGCAACTGTCTGTATGGTGTTTGCATATTCTCCTGGTGTCTGTGTGGGTTTTCTCCCACAGTCCAAAGATGTGCAGATCAAGTGAATTGGCTATGCTAAACTGTCCATAGTGATAGGTGCATTAGTCAGAGGGAAATGGGTCTGAGTGGGTTACTCCTCAGAGGGGTGGTGTGGACTTGTTGAGCAGAAGGGCCTGTTTCCACACTGTAGGTAATCTAATGATAGATACAAAACTCTACTTGTTTTGAAGTCTGCTAAATTATTGAACAGGTAATTTAATCAACCAATTATTATTTCTAAAAACAACTGCTATGACATTATCGTTTCCTATCACACAATGGACAGGCCAAATGTATGAAAGAAGTGTTTTTTGACAGTTCCAACCATCTCTATTAACCATTGCAAACCTAGCCAAAAGTTTGAGATAGAATTCTTCTCTCTTTACACAGTTTTGTATGGTACACTCCCTTAGGCTTACATACAGTAATATCTTGTGTTTTAAAAAAGAACTCAGAATCGCACAAAACAAGACATGATACTGCTACTGTATCACATGCTACTGTCCCCATATCAGCACAGAGGAACACAAAATAAGGTCCTGGTATTACACACTGCTGGAGCCACAGGTGCTGCACTTTTTTTGTTGTACATTTTGTTGTAAAGGAGAAAAATGTTTATTCACATCATCTACTTCCTGACATATGATTCTGTCACAAACCATTTTTAATGTCATTGTCATATTCCTTCTTGAAATATTACAGTATTTTTCACTCATGCAAATGCCCTCCCAATCATAAAAAATTATGCTACATAGTACCTGAGCTCATAACATTAGTCAAAGCAAACATGACCAATTCCAAACAAAAATACAACTGAGAAAGCCATAGACTCATACAGCACGGAAACAGACCCTTTAATCTAACCAGTCCATGCCAAACATAATCTCAAACTAAACTAGTCCCACCTGCCTGCTCCTGGCCCATATTCTTCCAAACCTTTCCTTTACATGTATCCATCCAAATGTCTTTTAAACATTGTAATTGTGCCCGCATCTACCACTTCCTCAGAAAGTTCATTCAACATGCAAACAATCCTCTGTGTAAAAAAAATTACCTCTCATGTTTTTTCTAAATCTCTCTCTCACTTTAAAAAGGTGCCCCTTAATCTTGAAATCCCCTATCTGAATCTCCATTTTCAAATCCCTTCATCCCATTTCTCCTCTCACTTTCTGTATGCTCCATCAGCCCTGCAACACTCTAGTGTCCCTGAACCCATCCAGTTCTGGCCTCTTGCACATAATTGCTTGCTCATTGGTCTTCCACTGCATCAGCCCAAAGCTCTGGAATTTCCTCCCTTACCCTTTCCATCTCTTCTCTTGTTTTAGACATCACTTAAAATATCTCTCATTGTCTATTAGAGGTACAGTTTTTGATTGCTTGCCCTGATATTTGATTGTGTGGTTTAGAGTCAGGTTTTGCATGAAAACACTCTGTCAAGCACCTTAGAATGTTTTACTGTGTTAAATGTGATGGCTAAATTCAAGTTTTTATTGATATTTGGAATTCAACTGCAACTCATTGCAAAATTATTGTTCAAGAACTCCAATAATGTTATATCTGTACTGACATAGAGAAATGCGAGATTTTGCTTCTTTCCACAGTACTATTACATTCTATATAATATAAACTGCAATAAATTTGATTTGAGAATGAATTATCTGGCAGTGTTCAAACTTTTCACAGCATACACTTGATCATTACACCACAAGATCCAGGCTGATTAAAATCCATAGTGTGATATCAAAATAAAATTCTAAATATTGGAATATTGAGCAGTAATTCACAGTCAGTGAACCTAATCACTAACTTCAGAAATTAGTTTCAAACTTCTTGTGTCATTCAAACCCCTCAATTAGAGTCTACAACACATGCATATGTAGTCATTATTCTGTATATAAACTACTTAAACCTCTTGATTAGATTTGAGCTTATAACTCACTCCTAGATATTAATTATTCCAAATAGAAGCCACCCAAACTCCTTGATTAGATTAGAGTCTGTAACTTGCTCCTGAATATCTATTATTCTGTGTATAAACAATAGATTTCAAACTGTAGTAGATTCTTGGATATTAATGACACCATATATAAAACATTTGACCCCCTTTATTAAATTCCAGTCAATAACTCATTCTTGAGTACTGTTATTCTATATTAAGCCACTAAATTCTTCCAATTTCACTAAACTTTTGCTCACTTCTGTGTAATTATTGCTCAAAAAATATTTTATGTTAGGCATTATTGTGTAAGCATTAATTCTGTAGATGTATTGTCTATTAGAGGTGTAGTTTTTACTATTAAGGATATTGTTGATGTTCAGTATTAACCTGGTCAATGTTTATCACTCAAATTATGTGAATTAACTTACACTTTATCTCATTGCTAAGTGTAGGGATTACTGTGCACAAATTGGTGCCATCGAATAAAAACACTACTTTGGAAAAAAGCTTCATTAGCTGCAAAATGCTTTTACAGAAGAATAGCAACAGTAACTCATATGTGAGTAGCACTTCAAAAACTATTATCAAAAACATTATTAAAGATAATCGACAACTTCCATCACAAGAAGATACTGTGACCAAAAGTTCAGTCAAGGACAATGTTATGAAATATGTCTATACAAAAGGGATGTGGAGATTTTTAACTCTAGTCTCAAATGACAATGGATCCTGGATCAGTTGACAATTTTAATCTAAACCTTTTTTCTAATTAAACCTAATAATTTGAAATTAAATATGAGAGAGAATTGTTTTGTTAAGCAAAGGTATTAAGAGATCTGGGTCAAAGCCAGATATATGGAGTTAGGCCATAGATCAACTATGATCACATTGAATGGGGAACAGATTTGAGGGGCTGAATGGCCTACTCCTGTTCCTACTTCCCTGTGTTGAAGGAGGCAGGTTTTAGGTTTTCTTAAATATAAAACGGGAGAGCATTTTAGAGAGCAGGGCCCAGGGAATTCAAAAGCACCGCCCTGCCATTTAAAATGGGAGATAATCGATTGGAACTGAAGGGACCAGAGATTTGGGAGATTTGTGGGATTATAGAGCTAAAGGTGAGCCAGGCTGTGGAGGGGGCTTGAAACAAGGATGAGAATTTTGTAATCCAGGAGTTGCTTGACCGGGAGTCAGTGCAGGTCAGTGAGCACAGGGGGTGATGGACAAATGAGATTCTTGCAAGTTCGTCCTGAGATGCTGAAACGGTGCTAGAGTTCTTAAAGTCTCCTGTATTGTTTTATTTTTCAAATTTCTGTCATTTAAAAACTGCCCCAGTTTAACGCCAGAATTCCACTGCATGGGTGGAATGAATTACTTCTCAACCCGAACGAAGCTGCCATCCTAACACAGTGATCTGGCATTCACTGCTGTTACAAGTCCAGCACTTGAACTCGCTGCCTACAGTGAGCTTTTAAAGCTGATTTAAGACTGTTGACCTAGATCTGGCAGGCCAGACTGACGGTCAGTGACCGTCAATGGGAATTAAGCAGGTGAAGGGCTGAGCCACCGTCGGCGTTTCTGCATGAGCGCTTCCTGCCAGGAAACGGCGGGGCCAGTCCGAAAGCATCTCCCAGAGAGGCCGCGCTGCAAGACGGCCCGCAGCCCCGCCGAGCTCCCCGGGCGCAAGCACAGGCGCAACTCGCGGCGCGAATCCCAGGCAAACAAAGAAGCAGCACCAAGGGGCAAAGACAGCAGCAACCTGCAAAAGCAGTCCGGCTGTGATGGAAGATTTCACATCAGTTTCCAGAAAACTGCCAGGATCATCCCCAGGTTTCTCCCAACTCTTTTTACTGATCAGTTTCACATCACTCTCTACCCTCCCTATGCCCGGGTGCAGGAGGTACAGCAGCCCCGTCTGAATGTTCACTCTACTGGCGAAACTGAGCGGAATTTAACAGAAAAAAAAGTTTCCTCCCCTCTGCCTTGTTTTACTCTGATCAAGCCTCCCTTTCCCAAATGCCTTATTTTCTGTCTTTTTTCTTGCGTTGCTACCCCCTCTCACTCACTGCTCCGTCACCCCCTTCTCCCATTTCTACCCTCTTCAACTTCCCTCTTCTTCTCCTCACCCCACTCACTGCTCCCTCACCTACTTCTCCCCTTCAATGTCCCTCTTCTTCCCCCCTCACTGTTCCCTCACCTCATTTTCCCATTTCTCCCCTTCAATCACCCTCTTTTCCTCCGCCCACCCTCCACCCTCACCGTTTCCCCTCATCCCTTCTCCAATTTCTCCAATCTCCCTCTCTTTTCCTCTCATTTCCCTCCACCTTCACACCTTTGGGCTCCTCTGGGGGGACGATAAGCAGAACTTCTAATGATTCCTCCTCCGGTTCTGTACCACTTGACAATAAATCTCCGGCCAGCCACCTCCTGAATTTCCAATAAAGTTATGCCCAAGCAAAAAAAAAGGCCCTGGGCTATAAGCTGCGGTCTAAATTGATTCAGTTGCTAAGGTTTCTTGTCTGCGCCGACTAAAAATCTCTGGACATTTACCACCTAATCCTTAAAATCAACAGAGAGGCAGCCCATACTGTTTGGTGTCCCAAATCCTCCAGAGCAGTCTATCCGATGCTCAGATCTCCCATCCGAAGGGAGGGAGGGCGAAGTCTCATGGACTGGAAATCCTTCACCCCTATCACTTTTCCAATTGAGAGATAACACTGTCATCTTCATTTCTTCACTCTCCATGCAGGGCGGGGATGGGGAAGGGTCCCGGTGAAACTCGAAGCCGTTTTTACATTCGGTTCTCTAGCTTTATGATGTGGTTCAACAAATCTCATACAGCTAGATAACCAAAGAAAAAAACAGCCACACCAAGAAGCAATCACAGCCGCGGCTCCCAGGAACAGAAAGAGAGGACAAACTCTTCATTTCATCTTCACTCTGAAGCTCTCTCTTCAAGGGATTTTTCATCTTCACTCCGAAGACCCTGTGAAACCCTCAAAACTGTCCCCCTTGCAATATTTGCCAATCAGCAAAGGATCTTCCTTAACAGCCACAGATAATTTTCAATGTTCAAAACCAAACTTTGATCTGTAAACATACAGATGCTGTGATTTCCAGCATTTTCTTTTGTGCATTATCAGGACAGATTCCAGCATCTGCAGTAATTTGCTCCTACCTGAGTATTTGTCCACCTCTACCCAACACCCTCAATCCACGGTTCGGTCCCAATGTCGAATCCCCGCCCTCCCACACACATACACAAATAAAGTTCACTCTCCCCAACTTTAGAAGCGATAATAATAAGGTCAACTACAATAGCTGATCAAAAACAAAAACAATTTGATTTCTTATTTTTAAAAAAAGCCTTATTTCAGTTTGTTCATTCTGAACGAAATCAAATTAAAACTCAGCCGTTCTCCCCTCATACTGTCGCTGACTCTCACAGAGAGACAAAGGAATAATTCAACAAAAAAAAACAAAAGCAGTCAAACTGTTGACCGAGGCCCGGACAGACAGCAAACCTTGTAAGATATCATTTTAACCACCGCATGTCTAATCAGCCCAAATCCCAGCGAAATCTCTTGACAACACACATAACGCTTGTCTGGTCTCCGCGCTGCTCCTTCGCTCAGTCCTCGATTCCCAGCGCTGGAGATTGGGAATTCAGACAGTGTCCCGGCTGCTATGGCAACATCATAATAGTTTGCACTGACCCCCACCGCCACCCCTACCACTTCCCACCCGACACCACCAACCCCCCCCACCCCCCCACCACCCCGCCGCCACCCCCCCCCCCCCCCCCCAACAATAAAGCCACAAAACCAACGCTGTATTAAAAGAGTTTAACAAACACTGGAGCTCCGACACTTGCGGTAAAACAGAGGCGATGAGACTGTGAGCGCTTTCCCCGTCCTCTGACTCCGGCCGCCCTGGTCTTGCAGGGGACAAGTCTGATGACAGCCCGTACCCTGTGCACTGCTGCCCAACCGAGTTCAGGACTCTGAGCTAGAGGTCAACCGATCAGGAGAATGCCGATGTCATTTCGCAGCTGATGTGCCCATTGATTCTCAGCTACACCCCTCCCCTCCCTCTGTCTGCCTCAGTTACTCCACTTCCTCCCCAACAACTTTTCCTTGACGTTGAAAGTCTCACTCAAACTTTCCTTTCTCGTCCTCCATCCCCCTCCCCTCTTCTCCTGGCTCTCGCAGACCAAGACTGCCAGACCAAGACTCTTCAAGCGCAAGTCCAGGCAGACTGAGTGGCTGTCTGGCTATTCCACTGTGGAGGGCATCACAACTCAATGACATTCTAACCTGATGCCCTCGCACCTACGGATAACTACGACCTCCAATACAAGGTTGGGACCACAAATAAAAGAAAATGCGGATGCTGGAAATCTGAAACAAAAATTGCTGTAGAAACTCAGAAGGTCTGGCAGCATCTGCGGAGAGAAACTGTTCCGACCGGAAATATTAACTGATTTTGTTTCCACCTTCTGAGTTTCTTCAGCAAAATTTCCACCAGGAGTAGTTGGGGGACATACCTGAGAAAGTGTGGGCAGGCTGACTCGGCTCTGGAGATGAAAAGTTGGAGTGGCCTAAATGCGGCCTTTAAAATGATGCGTAGTTTGAATCAAATGGATAGAGAGAGAATGTTTCCTCTTATGGAACCAGTGTAACTAGAGGCGGTCAATATGAGGCAGGCACCAAGAACTTCATTCGGAAACTCAAAAGAAACCTCCTGAATCAGAGAGTAGTGAGAAAGTGGAACTGGTTCCCACAGGGAGACGTTGAATATTATAAATGCAGTTAAGGGAAATGAGACAAGTATCTGAGAGAGAATGGAATAGAGGATTACAAATGGTACATTTTTAAAAGAAAAAAGGAAGGAGGCTGGGTTGGACATAAATACTGGAGTGCACTGGTTGGGCCATTGTGCCATTAGTTCTATGTAGTTTGTTTAGTTTCATGAGTCACAGAGTCATACAGCACAGAAACAGACCCTTTAGTCCAACCAGTCCACGCTGAAAATAATACCAAACTAAACTAGTCCCAACTGCCTGCTCCTGGCCCACATCCCTCCAAACCTTTCCAATTCATGTATCTATCCAAATGTCTTTTAAACGATGCAATTGTACCCATGCCCACCAATTGCACACGTGAATCATCTTCTATGTAAAAAAAAGCCTCTTTTTTTAAAATCTCTCTCCTCTCACCTTAAAAATGTACCTCCTAGTCTTGAAATCCCCCATCCTGGGAAAAGACAACTACCATGAACTCCATCTATACCTCTCATTATTTTATAAACTTCCATAAACTACACTGAAAAAAATGTAGAGATTGAGAAAGGTGAAGAGAAGGTGAGTGGTTTACGGACAGAGCAGAATCAAAGAATCTGATATTAGTGATGAACTTAAAGTAATGAGAAGTGTAGATGACTGGAAGGTTACAATAATCAGAACTGAACATTTAGAAGAGTAAGGCTGGGGATGAAATCAAGATGGGAATTAATAGGCGAAGATTTGGGTTCAACAAAATTTTGGAGTCAGTGAAGACTGGAAAACTTGAAACATATTGCAGGACAGGACATAAACTGTAAAGTCCCTGGGCAAATTGGAGTTCAGAAATGTTATAGGTTAGAATGTGAGGAAGGTGACATGATGAAAGATTTAGGGGATATTCAAATCAACTCATCTGCAACTGAACAACAAGGATTCTGCAGTAATTACAGAGATGGGAATCATTGCAGAGGTAAGAATGCATGAGCTTGGGATGTGGGTTTCAAAGTTTATCTGGGAGTTAAACAGGGTGCAATATTTTTGATTGGCAGGTTAACCATAAACAGGACTGGAATCAGTGGCAAGGGAGTATATATGGTTGCAAGGCTACATACTTCTCTTCTGTAGATCAGAACCACTGAGGTCCAATAGTTATGCCCCAAACACTACAATGGAGGGAATGAGAAATACAATGTGCTGTGTCTCATGTGAACATTCAACAACACCCTCCCAAAAAAAATGCAAAACCATCTCCACCAAAAACATGTTAAATCTACTTAGTCAGCAATGCAAGACCTTCTGTGCATAATATCAGAGCCACCGATACACAAAACCACTCAAGCCCTTCCTCTTTTCTTTCCCAACCTCATTCCAATCTCTTGGTCCTATCCTTACCCCAATCTTGATCCTCAATATTCAAGCCCCACTCTTCTCCCTTCCTGACCCTCACCTCAATATCCTTTCCCTGATTCTCATTTCTAATTTCTTATTGACTCTCGCCCCAAATATCTTTTGACTTTTCAAAACATGAATGTTGATGGCTGGAGAAATGATGTTAGTTCAGACACCTCATTCAGGAGACTCAGGTAGTAATTTTGAGTGGGGAAAGCTAAGAGATCTGAGGCTGAGCCTTGGTTTAAATTGGCCCTCCATTCTTAAAACAGGAAGACTGATAGAGGGTGCTCTGTCCTGAAGTTGATACCAGGCCACATTTCATCCAAAGGGAGCTGAATTGTTCCTTATTCATTCACAACCAAAGCAATTTAGCAGTTTAGCAAATCAATCAAACACTATTTTAAAGCTTATTGAAAATACCGAACATTGAAGTCTTTTAAGCCACTCTACAATGACAAGTCGAAGTAACAGTGATGCAATTCACTTCACAAGTCAATTTCTACTGTGGAACAGAATAATTCTGAAGTGAAGGGGATTATTTTCAGGGAAAGTGTTTAAAAAAACTTTTTCAGTGTTGGGAGTTACTTTCATCGTATACAAGATAGGTCATGTTACATTTCAATATGAGTGACATCATTTCAAAGCATAGAATACTGGAACTTAGCAAATTGGGAGAAAGCCATTTTGATCCATTGTGACCATGGCAGGTCTTTAAAAGCTACTCAATATTTTCACTCACCCATGTTCATGACCATAGCCTTATGCACATTCTTCCTTTTCAACCAAAGAAAGATAAATTTGCTTTTCTATTGTGTCTTTCACAACTACCAGATGACTCAAAGTGACTAACAAAGTACTTTTGAAACATAGTCATGGTTTTGGGAATTGAGACAATCATATCTGATTCAGGCTAGGTGGTTTATCAATATTACACATAGCTTTTCTATTTCCACCTCTTTCATAATTTTTCCCATCCAGTGTCTGAATCCTTTTCCTTATGATTTTGGCAGCATCTTCCTTGGTAAAGACAGATGCAAAGTACTCATTTAGTATCTCAGTCATTTCCTCTGTCTCCATCTTAAATCATTGAATAGAATCAGACAGTACAGAAGATGTCCTTTGGCCCATAGAATCTGCACTACCAAAATGACACAAAATTTATATGAGTCCTCCATTCCTGCACTAGGGCCATTGCCTTGACTGTTCTGACATTTCAAGTGCTCATCCAAGTACTTTTTCAAGGTTATGATCTTGATCCCTAATTGGGCTAATTCCTCCTTTCATAATTCTTATTCTATTTATATTTTTATACATTACTTGAGGATTCCTATTTATGTTAGTTGCCCATCTCTTCTCTTTGCTTCTCTTTGCTTCTCTTCTTTCATTTTTCACATTCCTTGTGAACTTTCTATCTTTAGCTACATTCTCACTTGTATTACAAAACCATCATCTGACATATGCATCCTTTTCCTGCCTTATCTTGTTTTCTATCACCTTTATCTTGAATGATCTGGCTTTGCATGTTCTACATTTCCTTTATGTGGTAATATTAAATTTATGTAGAATCTTGGTTTGACAAGACAAGAACCTTGGTTCTGGTCTCCATTCCACAAGGAAAATTTTGAACTATTTATAAATGACAAAAAAAGATTAAAGCAAAGTTTTTTAAATGTGCCAAGCTAGATGAAGTTAGCCTAGCTCATTTTGATTCAGTGGTAGTCTTTGAGTCAGAAGGTTGCAGGAAAATAAGATCAGGTGGTGTAGAGGAGTATTGTGAATAACACAAGGATTCAAGAAGTATATCTTATTTTCACAGAATTCTTACATAAAATCTTACAAAAACATTTCCATATATACGTGCTGAAGGATTTCCAATCATTATATAATATATCCAGACACATACTACTCTGTTATACATGCCCAAATATAAAACTATAGAGACTCAATGTCCACAAGATTGAACATACATTTAAAAACATATTCTTGTACTTGGACAGTGGTATGCAAAAATACATGCAGAAAAATATTGGTTTGAACCCTATCAAAACCTTACACATAATTTAGATTGGCACTTCTAGTGCAGTACTGAGGGAGTGTTGGCTTGTTGGAGGTGCTATCCTTCAAATGAAACAGTAAACTGAGACATTTCTTGTTCAGTTGGAACATCTCTTCACACTATTAGAAAAATAGCATTATATTTGCCTGGATGACACTCCTCTTTATATCAAAATCAGTCATTCAGTCAACATCTATGTTTGATAACATACTGTGGACAAATTGCCAGCAGTTGTAATCAACATTGACTACACTTCAAAACATAGTTGACTGAATGTGAGATGTTTGGGGATGTCCTAAGTTTTTATAGGCCCTCAAGTTCCTAT
Source organism: Chiloscyllium plagiosum (assembly GCF_037043375.1). NCBI lineage: Eukaryota > Metazoa > Chordata > Chondrichthyes > Orectolobiformes > Hemiscylliidae > Chiloscyllium > Chiloscyllium plagiosum. Next base: position 6,525,575 of record NW_028270166.1, read on the forward strand.
ATATCAATTGCTTACAGTGCAAAAATATTGCTGATACTAGAGTAAAGGCAAGGAGGTTAGCAGAGTGTCCAAGTGCTCATACTTCAACAATACTGGTCTCTGATCCATTATTGTTATTTTCTAACTTTGTGCTGTAATGAAAGATCTTGCCTTTACACAGAGAATAACTCTCAGCAGTCTGTGGGCTGAATTTTACATTTTTTGGTGAAGTTCAAGTTTTGCATTGAGTTTTTGGAAGAGACTCTTGCTGCAAGTTCTAGCGAGATTTTCAGCATATCTTACTAGACCTGCCTCAATAACTACCCTCCCCCATTGCATTCCTCTTGCCTGACTCTAACAACATATTATCACATTCCAGTCCCCGAACAAGTCACCACTCAGCTTATATCTGCAGAAAGATTGGAATCTCTCGAACCTGTGCTAAATATGTCTTTAAAAGGAAGAAGAAAACGAAGAAATGCAGATGGTGGAAATCTGTATCAAAAACAAAAATTGCTGGAGAAACTCAGCAGCTCTGGTAGCATCAGTGGGGAGAGAAACAAAGGTCATGCTTAGGGTCCAGTGCCCCTTCTTCAGAACATTGCCTCTGCTTTCTTTCCTTGTGGTGCATATCTGGCATGCTGCCCCATTCTCTTATGTTAGTTGCTGTTTAATACAGCTGACTCATCCTTGGTTATACCCAATCTCAACACCCCTCTCTAAGTCACCACTACTCTGTCCCAACGTCCATCGGAGACTTGCATGGATTTGTCATGGTCCAGTGGGGCAAGAAAGTGAAAAATACTAAAATATGAACTTGTGTTTACAGCCACCAAAAGTGAGCACAAACCAAATGAATAGATGCTGCAGTTTACACACACAATGTTGACATCATGACCAATGTCTATTTTATATCCCATGATGGTCTGCCAAACCCAGCTCTCATCGAGTAGAACTGAGGGGCAATCAGGTCCTATCTGCCTGGAGACCTTCCTCTTTCCCAATAACTCAATCTCCTCCCATGCTCCCAATCCTTTGGAATCCATCAAGTTGCTTTGTTGCCTGCTCCAATTGTTTAAAGCACAGCACATCAGGATGACAGGGCACAGTCCCCATACTGGAGGGGCCTGCAAACTGCTCCAAGCTGTGGAATTGCATCTTCAGGAACTCCATTGGCTGCTCCACCACAGACCCAGTCACAACATATGCACTAACTTGGAGAAGGTGGTACACCAGCTGCATGACCAAAACATTACATCAACAAGTGAGTTCCTGCTGAGCTCTGACCCTCTTCCCATCCCAGACCCCATCAACCATTTGACTTTTCACTGTATTCAGCAGAGTCCATTGTCATACTTTCATGACAGAAGATACAGCAAAATTCCTCACAATCCCATAGTAACCTTGAAAGTTTCACAAGTGACGGCATGTTTATTTCTAGTATCCACATTTTTTAAAAGCATTGCAGTGAATTTCTGCATCCTTGAGATGCCAATGTAAGATTTACAAGCACTAATGGCATAGTGCATTTTGTCTTTGACTAACATTTGAAGCTTAAACACATTTACTCTGCATGCATGGCAAATGGGTGAAATGCATGGGTGATATGTGGCTGCAGATTGCAAGTACATGCTTCATGTATTTGTCCCTTCAATGTCCAGCAGACATGGACCCCATGCTTTCTCACATCAAACCGATACTTGATCTCATACCCCCGCCCTGCCCTCACCTCACTTCCTAGGTATTTCTCCAGCCATTTTCCAATTGTCTTTCACATCTGGAAAATGGCAAGTAATTGTAGGAAATGTAGTTCCTGGTGGCCATGTCAGTGTGGGGCTCCTCCATTGCTAGATTATTACCCCTCACACCCTCTCCCTCAGAACCTCTAAGTCTGATCTCGCTGTACCTTGACTGCCCATTCACATTCAGGGAACAGAGGACATTTGAAGACAAAGTTCAAGCTTTCTCACACATTTGGTAAGACTGGAAACTGAATACTAGTAAGGTGAGTTGTGGTATTAATGAGGCATTTAACAAGCAATAATTCCCCATAACTGGCAACTTACAGGGAGCAACTTGCCACACCACTCTGTAAATGTGTAAAAAATGCAGTGAATTGCCCCCAATGTCAAGATAGGTGTCACTGAACCTCTTGCAAAAATCTGCCATAAATCTCGCCATGGCCCACATCATTCAGGCCACTGGAAGATTCTACCTATATAATCTAATTTTAAACAGCAACAGTACAAATAAAGATAAATAAACACACTTGTTAGGAAGGCTAAGAATTTAAATCCAATCCAATTTTCTCAATTATGTTCAGGTTGTCTCATAAAATTGGAATCAGCTTAATGTAGAGTTGAAGAATTCCTACCCTTGGCACCTATTTAGAGAAAGAGTATAATGTTCACAAAGGTAAACTCGCTAAATCTTCTATTTTGGGGAGGTTAAAGAGTCAAGATTTTTCTTCGCAATAAGATATTATACCTATAATTATCATTTTCATGCTCAGTGATGTGACAGCCCTTTGTATTTCTCTGTGCTACAATATCTTCAAAAACTTCATTAGCTGGGAACGGCTTTGAAACTCCTTGAGATTGTGAAAGGCGCTATGGAAATGCAAGTTATTTACTCCTTTTAATAGTACATTATAAATTTTCCTGCCCATCCCAAGCTGAAGATATTCCTAGGAACACTTAGAACCATAAAATCATATAAGGCTTAAGGGGGGCATTTAGTCCATTATACTTTCAAGAGAAGGGGAGGAAATCCATTCAGATTATTTTTAGGAATAATTGTTGCCCATGATTTAAAGGTATGATAAGTTTAAATCCAAGCTTGGTAGCTGGGAAATTTAAATTCCCTTAATTAACTAAATCTAAAACAAAAAGTCAGTGTCAGTAATTTTAACTATGAAATTTGCTGATTGTCATAAAAGGCATGATTTGGAGATGCCGGTGTTGGACTGGGATGTACAAAGTTAAAAATCACACAACATCAGGTATAGTCCAACAGGTTTATTTGGAAGCACTAACTTTCGGAGCACTGCTCCTTCATCAGATGTTTATCAACCAGCTGATGAAGGAGCAGTGCTCTGAAAGCTAATGCTTCCAAATAAACCTGTTGGACTATAACCGAGTGTTGTGTGATTTTTAACATCATACAAGGCCAATTTCTTATTTATATCTTCCATGGAAGGAAATCTGTTGTCCTTACCCAGTCTGGCCTAAGTGCGATTACAGACCCAGAGATATATAACTGACTGTCATCTGCAGTCTGAAATTATTTGGATTGGCAAAGCTAATCTTTAAGGGCAATTCTGGGAAAGGCAATGCATATTGGCCTTGTCAAAGATGGTTTGCATTAATGATGCAGACCTTCAGAGAGAATTTGAGTGAAATATATCAATAGCACCAAAGTACCTCAGTGAGGCAGAAAATGGATGCCTATCTCCTACCATCCCTCATTTTTCTTTCCAGTGGCTTTGGAAGGCAAAAAAAAACTCCTGTGTGAATGTTGCTGATACACCATGAGCTTCAACTGGCAAAGGCCAAATTCACCCTTGATAAGCTTATGTTTTCTGAAACAATGGCTGAGGTCAGTTGGATGGATGAGGGCAATAAGAAATGGAAGCAAGAGTTGGCCATGGACCCCTCGACCCTGTTTCTTCATTAAATATGTTCATTGCTGGCCTCATACCTTATTCCTACACTTTCCTTTGCTAGACTCATAATTCTTTGATTCACTCATGTTCATAACCTATCAAGCTAAGTTTTGAATATACTTAGCGAATGAACGTTCCCTGCTTTTTATTGCAGGCAATTTCATGCATTTGCAAATTTCTGAGTGAAAATATTTTTCTTCATCTCACGACCTAAATAGTCAACAGTGTAACCTATCGCTGCTTCTCCTAAGCTCTCCAGCCAGAGGGAAACAGTCACTCAGCATTAACTCTATCAACTCCACTGAGAATTTTATATATGTCAATGAGATCACCTCACATCTTCCTAACGCCCACAAAACAAAGGCCCATTTGATTCAATCTCTCCTCATTGGAGAGCCCTTTCATCCCATGTCTCAATTGAATGAACCTTTGTTGCACTCTCTCTGAGGCAATATATCCTTTCTTGGACTCAGAAACCAAAACATTCAATAGATTATTTGAAATAGATAGAAATGGTGGCATGAGAAAGCAATCGTGCACAAATCTGTAATCAGCGAGTTAGTTTAGTTGTCATGGAGTATTTCCTTTTGCAGATAGTCATCACCTTCTAGCATACATCTGAAACAAGCAGTGGACAAAAAGTCACTGTATACTTTAGAAGGAACATTGTGGAGACAGTGTGGTTAGGGAGGAGGTCAATAGTTTATGCTGGCTGCATGGTTACCTGGATACTATGGGCCTGATGGTTTGCCTTTGCCCTTTTTTGTATATTTACATTAACAATCTAAGCCTTTGGGGAAGTAGAACAGAGAAAAAACAAAAGTATGCCCAATTCCAATAAAACCTGCAGGAAATTCCTACTTGAGACCATAAGACAATGAATGAACCTAGCAGTGACAGAAGGTTGTCTGTGACATATCATTGGTTTAACAAACTAACTCCCCTGTTGGAAGAAATATCTGTACAGGACCAAATTAAGACATTTCAGCAATTGAGGCAACACCAAACAATAACAAGACTCCTTTCTTATTCCATGTCCGACATCCTTTATAGGCATCATATACTTATCACCATTTGTATTATGTTATACCCTCACTGTGTAACTTTTTTTGGCTAGAATTGACTCCTTCCAAGATAGCTGGACGAATGTGTATCATTTTGGGAACAGTTTCTCTATTCATTCAGGACGTCGATCACATGGAAACAGAAGGAGGTCATTCAGCTCTTCAGGCCCACACTTGCATGAGACCAGACCTTGGCTGCTCTGTCTGTCAACTCAATGCATTCGCCTTTAGAAAATAGTATGTAACACGTAGAACGTTGAACAGTATAGCACAGAGCAGGCCCTTCAGCCCACCATGTCTGTGCCAACTATAATGTTATTCCAAACCAATCCCTTCTGCTTGCACATGATATGCATTCTTCTGTTCCCTCTCTGTTCACCTGTTTTTCTAAATACCTCTTAAGCATTACTGTCATCTCTGCTTCTACCACCTCCCCTGGCAGCGTGATCCAGGCACCTACCATCTTCTGTGTAAAAAAACTTGTCTCACACATCTCCTTTAAGCCTTCTCCCTCTCACCTTGAATCTATGCCCCCTAGTATTTGACATTTCCACCCTGGGAATAGGACCCTGACTATCCACCCTACCCATATCATAGAGTCATAGAGATGTACAGCACTTCTGACAATTTTACACATTTCTATCAAGTTTTTCCTCAGCTTCTGATGCTGTAGTGAAAACAATCCATGTCGTCTGACCTTACCAAATAGCGAATACATCCTGATAAACCTCTTCTGCTGCCTCTCCAAAACTTCCAATTCCTTCCCATAGTGTGGGGACCAGAACTGTGCAATTCTTCCTCAAAAGAAACCTATCGATCTCACTCTTTAAAGCTCCAATTGTCCCTCAGTATCCATAGCCTTTTTGCCCTACTGAATAATTTTAAGCAGCTCAAGCAGATTTCTTGCCCGTAATAGTTGGATTTGCACAATCTGTCCTTATGATATAACCCTTTAAACCTTGTGTCAATCTGGTGAATCAGTGTAGCTCCTCCCCCAGAGCCAAAATATTCTTCCCAGGATTTGATGCCAAAGCACTGCTGTATAAGGGGGTGCCTGAGGCACCTTCTCTCCAAGTAAATTGTAGCACAGGTGTGCAATCTCATTTGTCAATTTAGCATCCCTCTTTTGTATTTTTTCTCTTGAGCTATGGTGCTCAGAGCTATACTCCAAGTGGTGATGGACCAATGCTTTGTACAAACCAATTATCATTTTCTGGGACTTGATACACTATTCCTCAAGCAAAATAAAATGTACAAGACAAATAAGAAGGAAAACTTGCAAATCTGAAATGAAATCAGATTACTTCCAGCATTTTTAGGATATATTCCTGTCCTGTATAAAATGCTGTCTGGTTTAATCAACAGTATAATTACAAGGTGTTTACAGAAACACTTTACATTCTTCTCAGTACCATTTCCTGGTCCCCTCATCAGAAGTATTAACTTAGTTTATGTGCTTAAGTCCCTCGAGTGAGATACAAATGCACAACCTACAGACTCAGAAAGGAAGAATGCAACCCATCAAGTCATGGCTGAGTTCTTTTTACACAGTCTTGTTTTCCATCTTCTGTTTCTCTGTAATAAATGAAATCTTCCACATTAGAATCCAATCGCCTAACCTGTTCCTATCCTTCTTATATGACAATGAGTAAATCACCTTGGCGTTCTCTATTTCCCTCTTCCCCACATAGATCCAGCTCCCCAATACAACCTCTGACTCACATGTTTAGTTAATCACTCCAAAAGATTTCTATCAGATAACTGAGATTCTATTATTTCTTTGAGCAATCTTCTAATGTGATACCATGATAAAGGTTTCTCTAACATCCAGTCACATCATATCTACTGGGTTTCCCTGGTTAACTAACCATCATAATGCCAAGGAATTCAAGTAGTCTTCTCAAACAAGGTCTATCATGCACAGAAAGCCATATGTATCATGCTATGTAGTTACCTCCCAATTACTGATTATTCTCTATTTCAAAAAGATTTCTGCTATTTTATCCAATCCCAATACCAGTTCCACAGATCTACAATTAAAAAAAACAAAATTCTTCTGCTTCTTATATGATATGGCATCAAATTCCCTTCTTTCTAGTTCCTTGGTGTAACTCAGTCAATCATGAAAAGAACTCTCCCCAAGAGTATTACAACAATAACATGAATTACTCAAACCTCATTAAGTACTTTGAGATGGTGAGCAAACAGGTGGATGAGGTTAAAGCGGTTGATGTGGTGTATATGGATTTCAGTAAAGCATTTGATAAGGTTCCCCACGGTAGGCTATTGCACAAAATACGGAGACATGGGATTGAGGGTGATTTAGCAGTTTGGGTCAGAAATTGGCAAGCTGAAAGAAGACAGAGGGTGGTGGTTGATGGGAAATGTTCATCCTGGAGTTCAGTTACTAGTGGTGTACCGCAAAGATCGGTTTTGGGTCCACCACTGTTTGTCATTTTTATAAATAACCTGGATGAGGGCATAGAAGGATGGGTTAGTAAATGTGCAGATGACAGTAAGCTGAGTGGAGTTGTGGATAGTGTTGAAGGATGTTGCAGGTTACAGAGGGACATAGAAAAGCTGCAGAGCTGTGCTGAGAGGTGGTAAATGGAGTTTATTGCGGAGAAGTGTGAGATGATTCACTTTGGAAGGAGCAACAGGAATAAAGAATACTGGGCTAATGGCAAGATTCTTGATGGTGTAGATGAGCAGTGAGATCTCGGTGTCCATGTACATGGTTCCTTGAAAGTTGTCACCCAGATTGATAGAGTTGTTAAGATGGCGTATGGTGTGTTAGCTTTTATTGGTAGAGGGATTGAGTTTCGGAGCCACAAAATCATGCTGCAGCTGTACAAAACCCTGGTGTGGCTGCACTTGGAGTATTGCGTACAGTTCTAGTCACTGCTGAAAGGAAGGATGTGGAAGCTTTGGAAAGTGTTCTGTGGAGATTTTGCCTGGTATGGAGGGAAGATCTTATGAGGAACGGCTGAGGGACTTGAGGCTGTTTTTATTAGAAAGAAGAAGGTTGAGAAGTGACTTAATTGAGACATATAAGATCATCAGAGGTTTAGAGATGGTGGACAGTGACAGCCTTTGTCCACGGATGGTGATAGCTATCACAAGGGGATATAGCTTTAAATTGAAGGGTGATAGATATAGGACAGATGTCAGAGGTAGTTTCTTTACTCAGAGAGTAGTAGATGCATGGAACACCCTGCCTGCAACAGTAGTAGGGTTACCAACTTTAAGGGCATTTAAATGGTCATTGGATAAACATATAGGTGAGAATGGAATAGTGTAGGATAGATAGGCTTCAGATTAGTTCGAGGGTACTGCGCTGTAATGTTCTAGGTTCTATGTTCTATGGTATGCTGGAGAAAATGAACAGGTCTGGCAGTATCTGTGGAGAGAAAGCAGAGATAATGTTTTCTGTCCAGTGTCGCTTCTTCAGAATTGTACTTCAAACATAATCTCTGCTTCCTCTCCATAGATGTTACAAGACCTGCTGAATTTTCCAGCTTTTTCCTTTTTGGTTTTTGATTGCCAGTATCACGGTACTTTGTTGTATTTTTGTGTATTAGTCTAATGTTCCTTTGTATATGATGTTGCAAGGTGCATAGGACCATTAGAAATAGGATGATATGATTCAGGAGTTTGAGCATATTCTGCTGTCAAGTTAGATCATAGCCAGCGTATGTCTTAACTGTATCTACCACCTTCATTCTGGTCTGCTTTTTTCTCCTATCTTTGTTTCTAAGGATTAGACAATTGACTTTGAAAAGATTGGTCCATTATCATTGCAAAGCACAGTAATGGTTTTCCCTTGCCCTCTGTAGGATCAGTAAGAAACTCTATCACCCTTATTGCCTGATATGTAATCTACTGGAAGCTTTTACAAGCTGGCCATCAACCTGATTGATGCAAACACACCTTCCATGACCAACAGGTCCTGGTGTAGAGATATTTCTCCTCTGTCATAGGATTCCTTGGCCTTAGTTTCACCTTCCCTAATACTCTTAACTAAAAATGAGAATCATAGACTCATAGCGTTCCTGCACAGTAAAAAAACATTCAGTCCATTGTGACAGTGCGAACTTTGTAGAACTTTCCAATTAATTTCACATCCCTACTCTTTCCCCGTAATTCAATGTTTCTTTAACTTTCAACTTTTATTTAATTTTTCTCCTTCAAGAATTAATTCAATTCTGTTTGAATCTGCTCTACACCCAGCAGAACACAGAAATTTGCGCAAGAAAATTGTTTCCTTGTGTTGTCTTGGTGATCACCCTCATTCTGTGTCTTCTGATAGATATTTTCTAATAAACTTGTTCAGAGATGGTATTACACATCTCTGGAACAAATGGAACTCAAACTCAGCCCTTCTGGCACAGAGGTAGGGACATTACTACTGTGCCACCAAAGGCCCTTGTGTCATCTGATACTATTCCTGCTACAACTGGATATAGATTTTCCTTACATACTCAAGCAAAATCTTCAATTACTTTGTACATCTCTAACAAATGTTCTCTTAACTTTCTTTGCTCTTAAAAAAAAACCAACATCTCTAATCTTTGGGGAAATGGTAGAATTTAAATTATTTTTTTTAAAGTCTGGAATTGAAGGCTAGTCTCAATGATAGTGGCTATTAAACTATCATCAAACTCCATCATGTCATAAAAATCCATTTGGTTTATTAATGTCCTTTAGGGAAGGGAATCTGCTTCATTATCAGGTCTGGCCTACATGTAAATCCACATCCAAGCCATAGGGTTGACTCTGAACAATGTGGTGAAATGGCCAAGCAAGCCATTCAGTTCAAGGGCAATTAGAGGACCAACAAATACTGGCCTGGCCAGTAACATCCAGATCCTATGAAAGAACAAAGTACTTAAATTATATCATGAAGCCAGGTACCATTCACTGCCTTAAAAGGACTTGGCATCCTTCCAAAAACACGGTATATAGAGTTGGCAGCAATACTCCAGATGACTTCTAATCGGTGGCTTAGAAAATACATTGTGCTGTATTTCTCTGTTAATAAACTGAAGAAACACTTTCTTTTTTAAAAAAAAAATAACCTTCTCAACTTCTCCTACCCATCTTCAATAATTGCAGACACCCCCATCTCCTTCTCTCTGCATCCCTTTAATAACTGTGCCATCCTGGGGATACTATGGCTAAGTAGCATTATTACTAGACAATTACTCCCGAAACTCAGCTAATATTCTGAGGGCCTGGGTTTAAATCCTGCCATGGTAAATGGAGGAATTTGATTTCATCAAAAAAGTCTGGATTTATGAAGCTACTGATGACCATGAAACCATTGTCAATTGTTATGGATAAACCCATCCTCCTCACTAATATCCTTCAGGGAAGGAAATCTGCCATCGTCACCTGGTCTGGCCTACATGTGACTACAGACCTATAGCAATGCGATTGACTCTTAACTGCCCTCCGGGCAATTAGAGATAGACAATAAATTCTAGCTGAGCCAGTGATGCCCACATCCCGTGACTGAATTTTAAAAAGTTTAATTTCTTCACCTTCTATACTCTATCAAAATATAATAGCCCAGACTTCTCTTCTGTAAACTTTATCTGCCATGTGTTTGCCCATTTTACCAGTCTGTCATTGTCTTTTTGATGTCTACTCCTCTGCATTGCTTACTACATTTCCAAGTTTTGCAATGTCTGTGAACTTTGAAATGTTGGCCTGTAATATCCAGGTCCAAGTTATGACTAAAGATCATATAGAAGAGTTGTTATAATACTGACTCTTCCAATATTAATGGTATGCATTCTTCCTATCTACAAAACAAGCCTCACCAATAATCTGTTTTCTGACCTTTACCCAACTTTACATCTTTGCAGTCACTGCCTCTTTAATCCAATGGGCTTTAAAACAAGTCTATTGTGATATTTGATGAAATGCCTATTGAAGTCCATATACACGGTACCAACTGCATTATCCCCATCAACTTCAACCATTTCTTCAAGTAAGTCAAACACCACTTGCCATGACTAAGATCGGCATCGACTTTCATTAGGAGCCCAATTATATTTCCAAATGCCAAGTAATTCTGCCCCGAATGATTATCTCAAATGTCCCACTCTAATTGGTTACTTTGACTGTGTATCTTTAAGTATTACACAAACAGAGCCGTCTCCGTGAGTATCATGGGCAGCAAAAAGTTCATCTCGGGCGCTGACACAAAACCGAACATGTGGAATCCACTACCTGATGTACACAGTATTTGATTCAGTGCACATGAAGCTGAACCACAGTCTCTGGACAACGGGATGTTGATCTTATTTCGCTGCACCACACCTTCTATCCCAAAGTCTTGGCATAGAACACACAATATAATGATTTCATCTGTTTCTCTACATGTGTACCTGATAGACGCATAGATCCACAAAGTACTGACGTGCACAGGCACATATACAGGCATATAAATACCAAACAGGCAACACATCTTTATGTAAACCATTGCACTAAATCTCTGTTACATACGTGCTCCACGCAGCCTACGAGAATGCTCCCTACAGTACATTTAGATTTTACATCACAAGATGTTGAGGTCCACGTGGTTAAAAAAATACAATGCGGATAACTGCTTTACTAATCGAATGTTTTGGGGGGTGGGTTGGGGTGGAATTGGGTTGGAATGGGGAGGAATGTGGCGCGTAGGGTGGAGGGAAGAGAGGTGGCTTATCACTGAAGGGGAGCGTTCAGTTTATTCTGAAACCATTTCCACCGTGCACTGTACAACTCACCCTGGATTTAGAACACAAGAGCAGCAACGTGTAGAGAGACCATGCGATGCATTGCATACCTGGGTTATTGCCTGTTTAATCGGAACTTGCTTTGCCGGGTGTGAAGCGTGTGTGAATATGAACGCGTGCGTGTGGGTGTGTGTGGGAGGGGGTGGTATTTTTTGAAAGTATATTTCTTGGATTTGGAGGCGGGGTTAGACTATAGTAATTCACGACAGCTTGTCAGAGTCGGAATTGTGCCTGGATCGCTTTGTAGTTACCTAGAGTGGAATATCTGATATTCTGAAACCGGAAACACTCCGAAATGTCCCCCATTGCCCTCACCTCAGCCTGCTAGAGAGAGGCCAAATATTGAAAGATACAGATCTCCATTAATATCCACTCCAAGCCTATACATCGATTTCCAGATTTTAAAAGACACTCTTGCTTTGTTTTATACATCCAACATTTGGCCTCTCTTATGTGGGTTTATATAAATAAAGAACAGTGCGATACGATGAACTGGAAAGAATAAAAAATAACCACCACAGTAAAAGGACTGAAATGTTAGCATGGACTGTGTTTCCTGAGTCTGACCTAAGTGCCCCGGGGAGGGAGAGGATGTCCAGTGTATATATTATATACAGGGTACAACACTACATTCTCCGGACCTCCTTCAGTCTACAGCTGATTTTGAAACTTAAAGCATCTGATTCCCCTAGTCTGGACCTACCTGCGGAATATAATCAAATATTTTATCTAACGGCATCTATATCTCTGTCACTATTCCTAGATACATAATAACTGTAAATATAGCAACCACGTTCAGACTCATGTCCATCTCTTTCCTCATACAGTCACGGGACAGATCTTTGTCTTCTCTCTCTCCAGTATTCCCCCCTCCCCCCCCCCCCCATATACGTATAAAAATGCTCCTGTAATAAATTCATATTTCCTATGTACATGTGGAATATATAGAGAATTTGAGTGATATATCCCAAGCAGCGACAATGATATGTCTGATTCTGTCTTGTGTTTAGGAAGTTTGCGATGTGCTGCACGTTTTACATTTTATTCCAGTCAATGCATTATTTCAATACTTAAACCCACACTACACTGTGCTGACAGAGTTTCTATTGTATAAAATACAACATTCTTCCTTCTCTGGTAAATATGTCGTTACAGTCTTTCTTGGCCTTACAAAGCAGGTGATATATAAATGCATTATTTTATCTTTATTTCCGTTTCTGTGACTTTATAACACGACAACGATATATCTGTCTCGGTCCTCGTTACTGACGAAAAGTCTTTTATACTGTACATGCCAACTCCACGAAATTGCATATTTATGTAACTACAGTTAATACCACACACCCACATATAAACTGCAGTAATGTATAAACCATGGGGTGTTAAGAAACAGGAAACAATCCTAGCCCAGCATAACATCAAATTGCCACGCTCACCCAGACACAATTCTTTCCAAAAAAAATGTTTGATATCAAAGTTGTCCGTGTAAACTTTAAACAAATCAGAGATTGCGGTTTATTGGAAGAGAAGGTGGGAATTAGAAATTCGACGTCTTAATTTTTAACAGCTGTTAAGGACAACGTTTAATGAAACCGTGTTCAGTGGATGTGCCCAGGACAGTTTAGTTATTTGATGATTGCATATTAATCCCAGTGAATGGATTAGAACGGGTGTGTGTTTGAGGGGAATTCTGGTCAATGAAATGAATGGACGTGAAAGGAAATGTATGAATTAACCGGAAGGACATATACACAGCACAACATTCCTGGGGTAAGACTGGCAACGACAAGCAAAAAGAGAGAGAAAGAAATATTTGATACAGTTAATTTCAGTGAATATGGTCTAATTGAGGACTTTATATCAAATATAGATTTTGCATTTTGTACCAGTAACGCCCTTTTATATGTTTTAAGTGACATATCTTTGATTGTACTGATTATGCATGTGATGTTTGAATGAAGGATTTATTTAAAGAGGGCATATATTAGTGTTAAATACAAGCCTGGTTCACAATGCAACCCAGCAGACAGAATTCACATCGACGCACCTTTCACAGACAGAGCTGGCAGATTAAGTATTAGAGATAGAGAGATGTGCCCATCAATATCACATCAGCCCCGGGTACTTTGCTACAGACCTAACATTTCAATGTCGGTCTCTCTCAGCACTGGGAGGTTAGGTGCTGCTGAGCAGATAGGCCGCCTTTCTCGAACCTGTATCGCTGCGAACGGGAATAAATATTTTGTTGTAACCATTGCCCAACGTGTCCAGTTCCTCGGGGCCCGCTCCTTCCTCCCTTTATCCCTTGCCAGGCGATGAATTTGCGATGAACTGTGCGATTCATTTGAAATCTCCCGGCTCGTCCAGGCCTACAGGCTGCCTTCTCTCGCCCCTCCAATCCTCCGGTGTTAGATCTCTCCTTATTTCACCCCCTCCCCCTTTTCCCGATTGAATTTTGCGATCGAAACCCCGTTTACCAGACAAAACGCGAATTTCCACACGATCGTTTCTACACAATACATTAGAACCGTGTATTTAACCATAAGGACATAAAGAACTAATTCCACCAACTCCCGGTATCCAGCTCCTAGCAACAATCCTCCATTCCCATCATTTTAACGTGGGGAAAAATCCAGGTTAATGACATTATCACTGAGATGATGGTGTGAAATGAAACCCGGGTGAGAGCGGATTTAATTCTGTATTTAGAATCACTTGGGTCGCATTGTAAAACACTTCCAAATAAAACACAGTGCCAGTTCTGTTATACAATCTATGATTTTTGAAAAGATCGCCAATAAATTTAACGGAGCTGTTCTCACTAAGTACAGTATTCAGCAACATAGCGACAGCGGTGTCATTGATGCAGTTCTTTATCAGTATTATGTTCCAGAATTATACTCTCATTCCATTTGTCTATCTCCCTTCCCGCGTTCCCCTCCCATCTCCAGACCTCCCTTACTGACTTCGCTCTACACCCACCCCAACTTTTCCCAAGAATGTACAATTTGGGGAAATTCCCAGCCACAGGCAGTAGATTCAGGGACGACTATTTATGAGTCAATGCGCATTGGATGGTTTCCCCCTCAAAACTAATCTGAAGGATTGAGTCACGATGAGATCAAAGCAATGAATTTCAACCAAACGAGAGTGGACACTACTGAAGGAGTGAGAGCAGAAATTGAACCTTTGGCTTTGCAAAGATTAACAGAATCACATTTTCTGCAGTCTTTTATTGTTCTGTCTCCAGTAACAAATTCGCGCCTTTGTTAGTTTTTTTTGCAGTAATGAAACTCCCTGAATTCCCAGAAATGTACTGCATAATTATGAAATAATTCGACCTGAGTGTACACAAAAATATTTTTGAGAATTTCAGTGGGGTGTCGGCCATGTAAATACCAGAATAAGCCCAACTCTGAACAAGCTACAACGCGCTACAACAACTATACCCACAGACCATTCAGTTACATAATTCCCAAAATCCTGTTTTGGTATCAGCGAAAAATAAAAGCAGGGCAAAAGAACATTAACCTACCATCAAAATATCAAGGCAAAGGAGAAAGTAAGGAGAGGAAGATAAAGGCGGGATCATTTTTTAAAGGGGGCAAGATCACCCAAGGATAGATTTGAAAATGTGAACACAAGAAGGGCAGGGGATGGTCTTTGATACTTAAAGGGTCTTTCCCCCGAATCACAGGTTTTGGATAGTTAACATATAAAATTTTCAAAAGTTTAGACTAACCTGTTATCTTAGTTCATGTTTCAAGGAAAGCATCGACAAAAAATAAAACTCATTTGGATAAATGGATTGATGGACAGAGAGAATGGTGGAATCGTAGCTGGATGTTTAAGGGTATTCATGGGCGGATAAAGGGAGTTATAGTTCGATGCTGGGCACACAGAATGGCGGATAGATCAGTGAAGAGGCTGCTCTATATCGCTAGACAGAAGGTAAGTTTCTGGTTAGGCAAGAGATGAAAATGGAAGAGCCAAAGGGTGGCGCAGTCTGGGTGAAATTATAAACCTGATAGGTGGCCTTTCTTCCAAACCTCAAAGTACATCCCAATGGCAGTTCACTTGTGGTAACTTCAATATGTTTTCGCATTGAGAGTTTAGTTAAAACGAGCTTAGGCCCAAATCTCCTTAACCTTCTTTCGCCGTTTCTAAAGGTGGAATTCCTGCCAACATTGGATTTCTACCGGGTCAGCAAACAAAATAACTTTAAAGGTGCTCTGGACAGAATTTATCAGAAAGCAAATTCACTTAATTGTTACACTTTACATTTGATAGAAAATCCTGCAAACCCGGCCCTTATCTTACAGATACATGCACAATATTGATATTGCCTGGATTTTAAAGTTCATTTTAAAAGACACAGGAAGTGAGTTAGGGTACGATTTCTGTTTTGGTTTTGTGCAGCAGAAGCTGATTTTTTTTTTGTTAAGCAACCTATAAATGTTGACGCCTGTATAGATTTTGAGGGTTTTTTTCCCCAGCTTTATAATGGGTTTCCTCACCGGGAGAGACGACCTATCTAACTATCTACACTTCTATCTGTCTGTCTGTCTATCATTTTCGAAACAATTTAAAAGCAGTTCTGGGTGTATTTAAACTGTTAGATCACTATTGGTTTATATGAGCGGCGGAAACATTCATCTACGATAATGTAATGTTTTATACCCTCGTCTCAATCATTTGTTGAATTTAAGCTGTTGGATCTCTCTCTCCATCTTTCCATTTATAGCTGTCTATATATGTCACTTCTATCACAATACAATATATTTTTATATTGCATTTTAACGATGTCCTGACTACAGTAGAAGAGATCCCCCTGTTTGTAGCCTTTAGTTCGAACGATACAAGGAAATAATTGTTACGTAACTTCCCACTAGTGAATTTCGGACAGTTAAGAGGCCAGCTTTATAAATAAACCGCTTCCGATGTTTTTTTAGGTTGCAATGTATGTCAAGTTCACCTTCGTGCCAGCTTTAGGGTTTATGCAGAATGATTACCTGCTATTGGGATCACCGTAGCCCAGTACACACTTAGATCTTGCACAAATATCCCAATCACAGCCTTAAATGCGATAATCGAAGGCTGCTACTGTTTTGTTTTCCGCTATTTACGTAATTTCAACTTTCCTAAATGACAAGCATGTACCCACAGACGGAACTCTGGCATTTTGTCCCGTGGAATTTGAGATCCAAATATAAACATATCGTAAGTGGGAGTCGGAAGCTCCCTTTTAACCGGATAACCTATTCATCTGCAGAGATGTTCATGTTGAAATGTATCAGCGGGCTGTATCAGTGATGTCTGGCTGCCCTCTGCTACTGATACTCTACAATAGTTTACACGAACCATAAACTCTATATTCTTAAATCTAACTTGTGTCAGTAGCTGTCTAGTGCTGGCGTTGGGGAGTCCCTTTTTGTAAAATGTGGTGCCGTAAAATATATCATTGGGGTTCTTCACTCAGTGGGGGGGCCTGAGCTCTGGGGAAAAGATGTACCAGAAAGTATACTTTCAAATACATG
The DNA here is from genome assembly GCF_037043375.1 of Chiloscyllium plagiosum. Taxonomy (NCBI): domain Eukaryota; kingdom Metazoa; phylum Chordata; class Chondrichthyes; order Orectolobiformes; family Hemiscylliidae; genus Chiloscyllium; species Chiloscyllium plagiosum. Next base: position 6,542,604 of record NW_028270166.1, read on the forward strand.
TACGGGTAAGTGTACCAGATAGAAGCAGGTGGAAGATTGGTTGGAACGGACAAATTTAGTGAACAGTCGGTTGAGATGGTGTGCATTGATGTAAAATTGGTTTAAATGTGAACTTACAGCTGTATATTTCCAAACAGGAAAATAAAGACTGAGAGGAAAAGTAGAGGGAGATAGAGAGAAAGATTAACCTACCCTGTTTTCACAGGTGTTACTGGGCCTGTGATTTCAGAATATTTAGTAATTTGAGTAGAGAATCTAGTAGGTAGCTCTGGAGCCATTTATCCATGTTTTGTTTTAATTATCCCATCCAATTGCTTTGCAGTGGCCATACACACAGCAGTAGGCATTGAGTGGACATTTAATAATGCAGTGTGAAAACTGTCAGAGTCTCTTCCCCACAGACTGGAGTATTTAAACATTTTCTAATATCCAACTGTTCTTACCATTTTCAAAGCAAGTGTGGTTTCCATTAACATAAATCACATGCGTGGATAAAAAAAAATCCAATATAAATTAGAAACAGAGACAGTAGTAAAAAAAAATTAAAACTGAAAAAAAGGACCTGAAATATGGCCACGTGATTCTATCTATTCTTCTTCTCATTAGCTTTGGATTTCGTGCAATTTCAGTTTTTAAGAAACATGTAAGTTTTTCGTTTGCAATGATCTCTCAATTTTCAAGCTAAAAGTGCCATTAAAGTGATTTTTTCACTTCAGAGGGATGGTGCCTTATTTTCCATCTTATATCTCTTTAGTGCTGTCTTTGACTATCGATTAATATATATTCAGAAAACAGGTGCAGGGCACAAATCCTGTAGTGTGAGAGAGGGACAGAGGCGGAAATCATATTGATGACTGGATAATATATTTTTCATTTGTGTGTTTGGGGTGGGGAAACGTTTGGGAGAGAGATACTGAGTGATTCTATGCGAGAAATGCAGCGAATACGAATGCAAAGGTGTGATCCTGTGTGGAAGTGTTGGTGTGTGACGGTTGGTGTCCATATGGTTCATGTCGGTTGTTGTTTATTAGTCAAGTTCAAATCACCCGTCCTACTGGTGTCTTGTGTCCTGTGTCTTCTGTCTCTCTCTTTCTGTGTCAGGATTCTGTCTATGTATGCGGATGCGTCATGAACTTCCATTTATGTATAGTGATTCTGAAGAATATTATGATGGCGTGTCTCTGTACTATTGTGATTTTATTTTGCAGATCACACCTGCCTGTACATAACTGGGCGTATACAAGGTGTGCTGTTAATGCAACACCATCGTCATAGACAAAACAAAATGATTTGGGTTTAAAAACAACGGCATAATTGCTGCAATTTCCGTCAAGCTGGCAAGTGTACCTTCTTTTAGAACCAACATTCACGCCATTGCAAACAGCTTGCTTCTAAACTTACTTTACGCCTATCCCACACGCTTCCCCGCCTTTCAGGCATTCAAAATCCATGTATCCTAAACGTGACGCAGCCAAAGTCGGCGTTAAATATAACATTAGATATTATTTCTTACAGAAAGACAATCCACACACATGGCCTGTGAATACACCAAATCTCATTGCTGCCTAGCCCTCACAGCAGTAACAGTGGAATCACTCGGCATAGAGACCTCCTCTGCGTGTATCGTATATTGCACAGGACACAGAAATACTCAGTACAAAATTGGCAGCCAATCCACAAATATCCGATTCAGCAAAGACCAAAAAGAAGGCGATTGAAAGTGGTCTTCCTATCCCTCCTCTCTGCAGCTTACATGAGATAGCCAAATCTTGTTCATATGCTGTATTCCCTCTTTACATAAAATGGTTACAATATAGAATTTACCATAGGTTCAACGTTTTAAAAAGAGCAGTATGCTATGCATTTATCTTCCCTCCTACCTAGACATCTACTATTTTCCATATGTTACATAAAGACCGCACGCAATATTCTATATATATATAAAGATGATTAACAATACAGATGGACATTTCTGTGTATGCTGATCTACGAATTATAGGATATACTGGCTATAAACAATTATCGTTCTATTCATTAGAACGTAGTACTAACGTCTGCACTATTATATATTCTATTCTGTCGCCCTCTTTCCTATTTTCCTTAATTGCACATAATCACATTTTAAAAGCCTCACGAGGAACAAATCGTCCTCTTATTACCAAATATACATTTTATTTTCTTTACCATAATCATACGGCGCTGCTTGATCAACTTCCTGTCACCTACCTAGTGGGCATTTCAATCTTTGGTCTATCCTTGCAAAGTTACAGCTTGATGGTACTGGACAGCTGAGCTGATATGGCAATTTTTGGAAATGATTTTTCTTTTCATTGAGGGGAAGAGTACTGAGCCCATTGTGGGCACACTAACAAGATTGGAAAGAGTAGGAGAGAGATAGGTAGATAAAGAAGTTATGATTAATTATTTAACGCCAGGCGTGGGTTTTAAAAGTATGAAAATTAGGGAGGGAGGATTAGCTTTCTATATTTTGTTGGAAGCCAGGAGAGAGACCTAACTGTCCGTTTATTTATTGTTGTGCTGTTTTCGAATCAGTCCGAATACCTCGGCCCATCGAGTTATCACCAATCCCTCTATATTCATCACCTATCCCTCTATATTTATCACGAACCTCTCTCTAAACGCCACAAACCAATACTTCAATTAACCTCAAAATATAACAATATCCAAAGGAAATTGATTTGTATGGATCGATTTCTCTTGTTATAAGATTATATCTCGAGTACAACGGAAAGGAACCATGCAGACAATATTTTTTTAAAAAAGTATTTCCCCACCAAATCTTAACTACATTGGAAGATTTACATATATAAGCAATGTGAAAGCTAGATTTACTGATTAATACACAAGTTGGGAGAAACCTGCCAAAGGCACATCTAGTGAAAACCAGCAATTCCAGAGAGAATGGAGAACCACATACAGAGTAGGGGAGGCATAGAGGGAGTTAGCTGAATACATAGGCAGATTGAATAATAGACAAATAGATAGGTGTATAGACAGACAGACAAAGGGATACATGTATAGACAGACAAATAAATGTATATGGATAGATAGATAGATAGATAGATAGATAGATAGATAGATAGATAGATAGATAGATAGATAGATAGATAGATAGATAGATAGATAGATAGATAGATAGATAGATAGATAGATAGATAAATAGATAGATAGATAGATAGATAGATAGATAGATAGATAGATAGATAGATAGATAGATAGATAGATAGATAGATAGATAGATAGATAGATAGATAGATAGATAGATAGATAGATAAATAGATAGATAGATAGATAGATAGATAGATAGATAGATAGATAGATAGATAGATAGATAGATAGATAGATAGATAGATAGATAGATAGATAGATATGATAGTACAGCTCGGGTGAAGTGGAATATACACAGGGAAAGAAAAGCGAAATGATAGAAAAATACAGAGTTATAACTAAAAACAAATATAGAACCAATATTGAAAGATTGAAAACTGAAACGTTGGAAAGAAAAAAGATAAACGTGCAGAGAACGAGACAGTTAACCTTATATCTGATAGAGATAGAGGGTGCAATGAGATAGAAAGAAACATACTGCGCCGATGTGAACAGAGATAATTTTATTTAGATAACTTTGAGAACTATTCATCTTATAATGCAATCTCAGCTACGCCCTGCTATAAGAGTTTTCACTGTCCTGATATCAAAGCTACATTCATCCGCCAATCGATATTTATAGACGGTTTGAAGCGAGATTGGGACCTCGGCATTTTGAAGGCTTTCAACATCGAAAAGGCATCGCACAGTTAAAGAAGGACAAAGCGTCTTTTACACTTTCATTCTGCCATTGAGTAACAGCCCCAGAATAAAGTTCTTATTCTGCGGATGGTTAAAGAGTCAAAACACAACTTCTTCCTTTAATATCTCTCTAAACTGTCATAGTTTAATGTCTCTCGTGCTGGGGGACCTCTGCTCCGTATTTCCTCACCTTCCTGGCCTTTCATTTAGCAGAAGAAAACGAATTTATCTAACTCTAATGGTTTTAATTAAAACCATCCGGAATTCTAGGCTCGTCAGCTTGGGTTATTTTAAATTCAGTTTGAACTCGCTTCTGGCTAGTGCCTACTCTGGTAAATAACTGTTTGGGGTTGGGAGTTGAGGCGGGGTGGCGGGGGTGATGGGTGGAGGTGGTGTCTGTGGGATGGAAAATCTTACTCTCGATATCACGCCAAGACCTCTCTCTTAGATCAGCGAAGGAAAAATTGCGACGTGAGATGGACAGAATAGTAGTCAGGTAGGCGAATAAACTAAAGCGATCAGCAGGGCATAAAAACAGAAATTGCTGGAGAAACTCAGCGGGTCTGGTAGTATCTGTGGAGAGAAACAGAGTTAACATTCAGTGACCCTTCTTCAGAACGAGCCTGGAAACATTCAGTTTCTCTTTCCATAGATGTTGCCAGACCTGCTGAGTTTCTCCAGTAATTCCCGTGTTTTTTTTTGTTTTCTTTGTTTTATTTCCGCATTAAGCCCGGAACAGGAAACCCACAGAGGTGTCTCGCTCACTTCTATCTGTCTACCTCCTCTGCATTTTCCCAGAGATGGAAACCCACACTCCATTTCCCACCCTCCTCATTCCTTCCCAAGGCTGGAGTACTCATTACCTCCCACCGTCCTCAGCTTCGAACCTACAGGTATCTGAAGGAAAAGCCACAACTACACCTCCCACACAAGTTCCACTTTTTATCCAACTCTGCTTCCTTTCGCGCGCTAATCTTGGCGACTAGATCTTGGACAGGGAGGCAGGCCCTTTGGCCTATCGAGGCCACACTGACCCTTTGAAGAACATCCAACCCAAACCCACCCTATCCCTTTAACCCTGCATTTCCCATGGCCAATCCACCTGACCTGCACACCTTTGAACTGCGGGAGGAAACCTGAGCACCCAGAGGAAACCCACGCAGACACGGGGAGAATGTGTAAACTCCACACAGACAGTGGCCCAAGGCTAGAATCGAACCCGAGTCCCTAGATGAATCACCGTGTCGTCCCACTTGATGTCGAGATTACAGTTGGAGCTATGGGTTGATCTCGGGTTGAGGTGAAAGTTATTATTTTATTGAATAATGGCGCACGCTCTAAGGGCCGTGTGACCTACTCCTGATCCAATTTCATTTATTATTCTTCTGGGTTTCACACTTTAAAACGAACATAAAGTAATTATTTCCAAAGTATCAGCGCTAAAGGAGAAAGGATTTGTGTCAAATTGAGGTTACCTACTCAAATACGCCTGTTTGTAGACACCAATGACTTTTGACGTACGTAATGACGCACGCCAACATGTGTACACCCAATGTTTTTACAGATACATACAATGGCAGGACTATCTGCTGAGGGACACGCTGAAATTTGGGGCAGTCACTGCAAAGGCATAGTAGGGGAAGATCTAAGGCATTTCTGTCACAATACACCTACTGGCGCTGTTAGATTATAGAAGACTTCCGGTTGCATGCTTGCATTGCAATGTGTATAGCTGTTGTCATATTTATGTCCATGTCACAACCTTCCATTTGAATTAGCGCCAAAGAGTGCGAAGTGCTCAAGTATACGTAGGAACGTGCACACCCAGCCTCTCAATGTGTAAAACAGTTCATCAAGTCTGTATAGCCACAAGCCAAGTGTATGATTGGGATAATCACCGTAAGTTTAGATATAAGAATTTATAAACTCATTGCATTAGTAGTATGACTGCAGAATGGTCCAGGGGAGGTCTGGATTAATATTCAATAAGCACCCGGACAAATACATGAATGCGAAGGGAACAGAGGGATACGGATCCTGTAAGTGAAACCAGTTTTATTATGAAAGGGCAAATGTGTCGGCGCAGGCTTGGAGGGCCTGTGGTGTATTTTCTTTGTTCTTTGTAATAGTCAGAGAGAAGTTCGAATACCACAATAGCAAGAAAATAACGGGGGAAAGCGGGTTTGTATCAGTATTGGATTAAAGGCCTTTTTGTTGAGCAGAGGTAGTGTCCTTACCGCTGAGCCAGAAGAATTGGGTTCAAGTCCCTCCTGCTCCAGAGATATCTAATACCTCAAAAACCCGAAAGAATTGTGGATGCTGGAAATCAGAAAGAAAAGCAAAGATTGCTGGAAAACCTCGGTAGGTCTGGCATCTGAGGATCCCATTTAGGGCGAAAGAAAAGATAACTACAAACTCGGATGTGTTACAAGATGCAGACGCGGACAGTGTCTTGTCTCAACACCTTCCCAAAGAAAACATTCGTTCTCCATTTTAATTAGACCCTGACATATCTCACCACCGTCTGTCTGTGGAGATTTCTGTTCTCTATTCAGGCGATTGGGTTAATTATTCCAATGGTCAATAGCCCCCTCGGTTAAACAGAATTATTGAGTGAAACAGCTCAGGCCATTCGGCCTCTTGTGCCAGTGAGGGCTCAATGAGAATGCTGTCTGATCCGTTCTAGGTTAAAAATCACACAACACCAGGTTATAGTCCAACAGATTTATTTGGAAATACAAAATAAACCTATCGGACTATAACCTGGTGTTGTGTCATTTTTAACTTTGTCCAACCCAGTCTAACACCGGTACTTGCACATCATTCTAGTCTCTGCTTCATCATGGACCAATAGCTTTGTCCTTCAAATCTCTTTCCCTTTGTGTTTCTAACAGGCTGATCGGCCAGAAAAGTCAGCACGGGCACACCTTCAAAGTGAAGGGGTCTGAGGCAGTTTGTGAGAGAGCTCAAACGACACAGGTTCTGAGAAAGAACAATTACAGACACCTTTATTCACTCACGGTACAGGGAGTAGGCCCTCTTTAGATACTCTTATTATACACGAGTAGAGAAAAAACATTCACCCAAACCTACCTGTCGAGATTCACAGACAAACGGTGCATCTCTCCTCCCGGCCTTGAGAATCTGAAAGAGAAGAAAAACAAATCAGTTTGTTCCCACTTGATTTGAGTATCGCAAAACTGTCCTTGACCTAATGTTTCCTTATAAAGAAAACAACAACCCGTTGCATTCAGCAAGCGCCCAAAGCGGACGTTCCGACCCCTCCCCCACTGGTCAACGAACCAGTTTGAAGCGTCGTCTCATTGAATAACAGAGCAGGCTGGAAGGGCCGAATGACCCACTCTTGCTCCCAATTCGGATGTAATCGCTATTGTCCTGCCGGTAAACACGAGAGCCAATTTTCGCACAGCAAGATCCCACCGGCGTGAAATGATATAAATCAGCTGCTAACGGTCTTTGGGGCGGGAGGGGGTGGAGCGGAATGGAGTAATAACTGGGACAAGAACACGGTTTTGTAGATATGGATAGTTTGGGAATGAAGTTGCCTTCGTTCGGGTGAGTTTCTGCGGTGGAGTTAGTAGATCTCAGTGAGGAAATGGGAGAATCGGAAGATCATCTCCAGTTCTGCGCTGTCACAGCAGCCAGACACACACTCGCCTCTATCAATACACCTGAAAGATTGCTACAAGATTTGCTGTGATTTTAGTTTTCAGTACAGATTCCAACATCTGTAGTGACTTGTTCCTGAACCTATTCGTAGAATCTGTCCATAGATGCGCATTTCATTAGAAGGAACTTGCGCTCTCCAGCTACACCCGATTGAATCCGACTGAAAACACAACCGACACCCAAAATGTTCCCTTTAACAGGATTGTGTGTTTCTCTTCATTTTTGTGGATGAGATTCCAGAAGTAGAGACTGTTTCAAAATATGTAAAAACTGTTCTTGAGTCTGCTATACCAGGGAGGGCGGATGAGAAAGAAAATACAAGATTTGCATTCATGTAGCCGCTTTCCCAACCTCAGGACAGAGCTTTGCAGTCAAGGAAGTAGTTTGGAGGCAAAAACAGAAATCGCTGGAAAGCTCAGCAGGTCTGGCAGCATCTGAGGAGAGAAATCCGAATTAACGTCGAGTGACCCTTCCTCAGAGCTGAAGGTAGCTGGGGAAATGTCGGTTCATATACAGAATACAGAGTTAGGGCAGTAAACGATAGGTGGGGATAGAACCCAAAGAGACAGAGGAACTCTGGTGTGGTCACTGTTGCAATGCGCGAAACGCATCGGCCAGAATGCGCACAGTAAGATCCCACAAACAGCAATATGAGCACAAGAACCAGACACGGTGGCTGGGAAGTTTATGAAGGCATCCCTGCTAAAAGACTTCATGTTCTTTCTTTTTTTCAAAATAGTGCTCTGGGATATCTTTGCTCCCAGGGAGAAGGTAGAAGAGGAAGTCCCCATTTACATCTCGCCAGAAAGGTGGCACCTCAGACAGTGACAACATGAGAATAAATCGGAACAGCAAAAGTGGTCCTTGTTTCGCATGAGCTGATTTGTTTTGTTTGGTTCCTGGGATGCGGGCATTTCAACCTAGGCTGGCATTAACTGTAGTGATATTGAAGTAATGTCACCGGGCTAATGATTCGGAAGCTCAGCGTCATGTCCTGGAGACTGGTGTTCGAACCCCGCCATGGCAAATGGTAATTATTTGAATCCAACAAAATAGCTGGAATTAAAAGCCAACTGCACAGCGACCAAGGAACGATTGTCGGCTGCGTAAAAATTCACTGGGTTTTGTAATGTCCTTTAGGGAGGGGAATGGTTCTGGTCAGAATAGAAATTGCTGGAAAAGCTCAGCAGGCCTGGCAACATCTGTGAAGAGAAATCAGAGTTAACGTTTCTGATCGGATCACTCTGATTTCCCTCCGCATTTACTGCCAGACTTGCTGAGTTTTTCCTGAAATTTCTATTTTTAATCTCTGATTTACAGCTTCCGCGATTTTTAATGGTTCTGCTCATGCAAGGTGTACAACGGACTGATTCCTGGGGTGGCAGGGTTGTGGTGTGAAGAGAGACTGGATCGGTTAGGTCCACATTCACTGGCGTTTAGAAGAATGAGGTGGGATTTCATAGAAACCCATACAATTCTAACAAGAGTAAATAGAGTAAACATGGGAAGAATGTTCTCAATGATCAGAACTAGGAATCACAGTCTAAAGATACAGAGTAGGCATTTAGGATTGAGGTTAGGGAAATATCTTCACCCAGAGAATGGGGAAGCTTGTGGAATTCTCTGCCATAGAAAATGGTTGAGGCCAAAACATTGAATGCATTCAAGAAGGAGTTAGCTATGATTTTATTACTAAAGGGATCAAAGGGTGTGGCGAAAAAGTGGGAACAGGAGTTGGACGATCAGACATGATCATCCTAAATGGCGGGGCAGGCTCGAGGGCCGAATGGTCTGCTCTTGCCCCAGTTCTCTATATTTCTCTGAAATCGCCATCCTTACGTGGCCTACAGGTGACTTCAGGACACAGCCAGGAGGCTGACTCCTAACTGTCCTATTGGCATTTAGAGGTGGAAATAAGGCGTTGATAAAGGGTGGCGCAGGTCAAGTAGCATCCGAGGAACAAGAGAGTCGACGTTTAGGGCAGGAACCTTCTTCAGGACAGGGGCCCCGGAAGGGGGTTAAGAGATATATATAGGGGGAAGTGGGGAGATGGGGCTAGGGGAAAGGTAGGCGATAGGTGGGCGAAGGTGGATTTGATGGTGATAGCTCGGTGGGGAAGATGGAACGGATAAGTGGGAAAGGAGGAAGAATGGGGAGGACAGGTCAAGAGGGCGGATCTGAGTTGGAGGGTTGGATCTGGGATGGGGTGGTGGCAGGAGAGGAGATTTGGAAACTGGTGAATTAAATGTTCATGCCATGCAGTTGTAGGCTGCCAAGGGGAAGATGAGGTGTTCCTCTTTCAATTTGCGGGTGCCCTTGTGAAGCCAGTGCAGGAGGCCCAGAATGGACATTTCATGGGGGGAGTGGGAGGGGGAGTTGAAGTGGATAGCCACGGGAAAGTGAGGTTGGCTGGTGCGTACAGACCAGAGATGTTCCCTGATAACTATTTATCTAACCAGATACATCCACCCGCCGGTGAACGAATAAAATGCCTTGCCGAAGTTGGCATCAAACTGCCTTCCTGAAGCGCGGAGGCGGTGGGGTGTGGGTATAACTACAGGGCTGTGAGATGGGGTTAGTCACTGAATGCACAGCAATCCCGCTGATCCAAATGCCTGTGACACGCTGCTTCCCAATGTTGGATAACTAGATTTCCAGACAGCGGGGACACCTCGAAAGGATTGGATGAGATTTGATAGCTCGGAAGTCTGGCCACTTCAGGGCCGCGATTCCAGTTCAGCACTTGGTCCATTCTGCTCACCCTCTGCATTCACTCTCTGCCAGGAACCGCACTGATACCGATGTCTCAGATCGGAAGAAGAATTCCAGGATGTCACAAATTTTCTAATGGGTCGCCTAACTCCAGAGTTATACGAAGGGGTTGAAAAAGCCTAGAGTCATACAGCACGGAAACAAACCCTTCGGTCCAACTCGCCTATTATGATCGAGTTTTCTAAACTGCGTTTGGCCCATGTCCCTCTAAACCTTTCCCATTCAGGTACCTGTCCAAATGACTTTTAAATGTTGAAACTGTCCGTACATTTACCACTTCCTCTAGCCCATTCCGCATTACGAAATAGCCTCCACGTGAAATAGTTGCCCCACAGGTACCTTTTAAATCTTTCCCCTCTCATCTTAACATTATGCCCTTCTAATTTTGAACTCCCTACCCTCGGGAAAACCTTTGCTCATCATCTTATCTACGCCTCTCGTGACTTTATAAACCTCTTTCACGTCACCCCTCAACTTTCTATGCTCCCGGGAACAAGGCGAAAGTGAGGACTGCAGGTGCTGGAGATTAGTCAAGATCTGAGTGGTGCTGATTCCTGATGAAGGGCGCCTTCCCGAAACGTCGATTTTCCTGCTCCTCGGATGCTGCCTGACCTGCTGTGCTTTTCCAGCACCACTCTAATCTTGACTCCCGGGAACAAGTCCCAGCTTATAACTCTCCTAACAACTCAAACCCTTCAGTCCTGATAACATCCTGGTAGATCTGCACCATCTCTAATTTAATAATATCCTTCCAGAGCAGGACGACCAGAACTGGACTCCAAACACAGCTTCACCAACGTCCTGCACAACCACACTATGACATCCCAACTCCTGTACTCATCGGCCTGAGCAATGCCATTTGAGAACAAGGAGAAAGTGAGGTCTGCAGATGTAATGACTGCAGCATCACACAGAGATTGCTGCTGCTCACTGTGGGAGTTATGTCAGTGTTATAACAGACCATCGGAAAATAATGATTCAATCACAGGTCTGTTTCACCCAAGACACCGCAACGAATGCTCTAAACAAAAATAATCACATCTTGAACTCCAACAGCAACTTTCAGAACTCGGTTCAAATCAGTCTGATATTCTACTTACCGACACCTGCCCTACTCTTCCCCAATTCTGGAGTTACATATTCCTGGTCCATCGAATGCACCATTAGCGGTGGTGCCTTTAACTGACTGGGAATTTAACTCGGGGATTCTCTCCCTCAACCATCCCGTTCCATTTTATCTAAGCAAGCATTTGGCACCAGCCCCAATTTGTGAAACAGTGGCGACGAGAGGCCGTTACTACATTAAAGACGCCACATAAATGCAACATTGTTGTTGACTTCAAATAAGTTTTGCAATAAGAGGGATGTATAATTAGGAGCTATAGGAAAACGAATCCAATCTAATAACCCAAATCTGACGAGATATTAAATCAGAGTCAAGTGATACATATTTGTAACTCTTTCACATTGGTCATACATCCTTATTCTGCATTGACTCTATGAGTTCTATGTGTTTCTGGGCCCTAATGACTCTGAAAAATAACTCCAACTTAAAATTGCTTCGTTACCTTCTCCCTCGGCCCTAAACTCATGAAATTTCTTTTCCACCTCCCGGCCAGAACCTTTTCCTGTATATCGCTCCTTTAAACGCACCTCCGAGCCACCAATCCTACATTCCTTTGCAGATCGAGGTCAAGTTTCGTTTGATACGGCTTCTGTGAAGCGCCTAACGACGTTTTACTCCAGTAAAGGTTGTATATACATGCAATTTGTTGATGTTTTAAAGTCACTTCTTGGATGCGGGACGGAATATCGAATTCTCTCAGCTGTCAGCTCATTTCTCAATTTACAGCCCTTGAAAAATAGTCTCGCCGTTGTATCACAGGGTCATGGTTCGAGCCGCCCTCCAGAGATTTGGGCCCATACTCCAGGCAGGTTCGGCAGGAGCGCTGCTCTGTCGAAAGTCCCGCCTGGACGATTTGAAATGAAACTGAAATCCTGTTTGACCAAAGATAAATCAAGAATTTCTCTCTGGTCCTGAGCCAATATTTATAACGTCGCTAAAAATGATTATCTGATCTTGATCACATTGTCGTTTTGTGGGATCTTGCTGCTGCAATCTGATTGTTACCCTTTGCAACAATGTCGAAGAGTGTGGTGCTGAAATAGCTCAGCCGGTCAGGCAGCATCCGGAGAGTCGGCGATTCTGGGCATAAGCCCTTTCTCAGGAATAGCAACATTGATTACACTACAAAACTACTCCATGGCTGCAAAGGTCAGAGGGTCAATATAAGCGCTACATAAATGCAATCCTTTCAATTTATACTTATGGAAAAACCTATTTCACAACGTTTATGCTATGCTGCTATCTAACTGGGAGGCGGTGACATGCTGGTAATTGTCACCTGACTAATGGCCCAGAGTTCATCTCCTGGGTTCAAATTCCACTCAGGGCAGGGATAAAACTCAAATTCATTTTTAAAAAAAAAGCTGGGGTTAAAACGCAACTGCACGGTGACCGTGTAACC